>NC_132842.1:1517979-1821575 GCF_048164855.1 Canis lupus baileyi
GAGTCCCATATCGGGTTCCCCGCATGGAGCCTGCTTCTCTCTCTGCCTATGTCTCTGCCTCTGTGTGTGTGTGTCTCTCATGAATACATAAATAAAAAATCTTAAAAAAAAACCTACTTAAAGGGCATAATTAAAATAGTTATGATGTTAAGGCCAAACATCTTTAGAGTTTATTGCTTTGGCAGTTTAATTTTATGCAAAAAAAAAAAAAAAAAGACAAAAAACAAAAATGAGGCCCACTTAAATAAGCACCTGCTCAAAGATTAGCCTTATAGAAAAGAACATATCTGAAATCAAATATAAGTTTTAAAAAAAAACACATGATAAAATGATACATCATTACTCTTGATATGCCTATAATGAAATAATGAATATTTATACAGTACAATGATGAAACAGAGCACAGATAATCACGTGGTCATTTTTACTTCCAGTCTCAATTAATCACAATCATTCCTAGTAAAGCAATTTTCAGGTGAAAATATAAACAGATATAAAAACCATTAAAATGAAGATATTCATAAATTTATTCATATTCTTATATGGTGCACAATGCATAATAAAAGTGCACATGCAAAAATCAAACCAGCACCTGAAAGTTTTCTAGAGAATTGCCTGATTAGAATACTCTTCATTTACCACATTTTCAAAGTTCAGTTAAAGGGTAGGCTGTTTATTTTTTATATATCTTTTCTAAGGAATTTTGTAAATGTCATTTGCTTCTATCAATTCAAAAATTCAGAAAAACTATGGCTTGTCTGGGATGTTATTTAGATACATTTCCTCTAATCCCATTTTCTAATAGCTATTCAAAACATTTTCATTTTAAGATTATTTTATATTATTTTTGCATAGCATACATAAGGCAACAAATTATATTTAAGACACTAAGATAAGATTTTACCTTCTCATTAAGTCTGATGATTGGACCATACTTCAAACACTTCTCAAGATAAAACCAAAATGTTTTGGACAGAGTCCATGCATGAAAATTGGTATTTATTTCATTACAGAAATTTTTTATCTGATATAGAACATTTAAGCAAAATCACTGTTGTGTGGCACTTGACTCTATTTTGTTTTTAACTCTTAGAAGATTCCTGAGTTGGCATCCAACTTGGCATATACATCACATGAAAACTGTAGAAGCATTCTGGCCAACTATGATTTCTGTAGGACGATGTTATTAGGAAATGTGCTCTTGGAACATGCTTATAGTTTTAAAGAGCTGGCATGATGCCTAAGGTGGCTTCAAGAGTTTAAGGCCCAATCTTACAGAAGAGGAAGTCTTGATAAGATTTTGATATTAGAGGAATAAGGAGCAAAACAGGCTTTTCCTGTGATTAGCCCAATGGAAACATATGACTATTTTTATTTATTCCATTTTATTAACAAAAAATGTAAAATGCTTTGTGTACTCTAATTCCCCTAGAAATACTGTAAGATTGATAAGAATTTCCATTAGGTTGTATAAATACTAAAGTGGAAGTGGAATGTCTGGCCTAGGGAAGGCTACTCACATTTAAAGCAAACTTTCCTCATAAACTAGAACAGCCCTGGAGACGTGTGTTAACCTACTGGCCACGTTTTCACAGGAACACACTAAAGCAGGAGGAAGGGCAGCTTGAGAACCATAGGCAGTGGCTTCTCCTGTAATCCGTGCAATTCCTTGCTATCTGGAAAGAGGCAAATTTGCGCAGAGAAGGGACTGGTTCCTGAAAGTTGAAGAGAATGAAAGGGGAAATCCATAATCAGAAAACAGAAGTGTTTTGGGGGGGGGTGTCTCTTCCTCGTTTCCACGGCCGATTAGTTACTAATAACTAATCCCAGCTAAGGTGCCAATCAAGGCTCGAACACTGACCTCTCTCAAACCTTTTAATATGACCTTTGAGAACTAAATAAATGGTCATCACAGCTCAAGGCAATAAATTAATAACAACAATAACAATAGGTGTTGAGTAGCCACCATAGGTCAGAAATTTCACATACTGTCTCCCTTAAACTTCACAATAACCCTACTGTCAGGGAGGAAGATCTTCCTCTGTCCAATTGTCCTTCTAGCTGGACTTAGAATCAAATTGACGTGAGACAGAGTAATAGGAGAGTAATAGGAGAAAATCAAATTTAATAGGCAGATGTTCATCCGGGAGTCTACATAGAGGGATTCCAAAGACAATGAGCACAGGAGCTAGGAAAGGGATCAGATCTGAGGATACACAGGGGAAGAAGGCCATTAGCAGGAAGGTGAAAGGAGATGTTTGAAGAACAGAGCTTGCCCTATCAAGCAGATAAATTTCTTAGGGAAAGGGGAGTCTCTGTTAATAGCCCTCTTCTGGTATAGGCTCTCCTTTACACAGTAAATTTAGGCAGTTAGTAGGGAAGCAGAGAGCTTTTCCTGCATCCACTGGATTGGGGGTACTTTTAGTTCAAAATAATCTTTATGCCAAAGTGTCCCATCTTGGGGCAGCCTGCCCAGGGCCACTACCTACTAAATAGGAATTATTCCCAAATGTCTCTGGTTAAAGTTTAGAGAGGTAAGGAATTTGTCCAAGCTCACACAGCTCATAAGTAGCAAATCTGAGATTTTAATAAATCTTTTTTAAAAATCTCTCCCCCATATTCTTTTTTAAAGATTTTATTTATTTATTTATTCATGAGAGACAGAGAGACAGAGACAGAGGCAGAGAGAGAAGCAGGCTCCTTGAGGGGAGCCTGATGCGGGACTCAACCCCAGGACCCTGGGATCATGCCCTGAACCAAAGACAGCTGCTCAACTGCTAAGCAATGCAGGCATCCCTATGGGGAAGAGATTTTTTATAAAGGCATCTGCTTAGTACACCTGTGTTCCCATCACATAAATGAGAGCCTACCTACACAACTGACTGCGGGGCCAGATTTCTTACGCGTGTTACTCAGCGTGTTTTCGTATTTCTTTACCAAAGCCATGTATAGGCTACTAAATTATACGTGACTCAGATCACATCCTTGGATAAAAACTTTATAAATCACTACTAGAATAGGGTGAGAGTTTATGTTACTCAAGTTGCCCCCAAACAGAGAATTTATTTCATTTTGGGGTCAATTTGGTAATGCAGGGACTTGCTGCACTACAATCGCTGTTTAACTCCTCTCACCTGGATAGGCTCTGGTCAGGAAGCCATTTATGGCTTTTCCCCTCACAGTATAACATATGAGAGACTTCCCATGGGAGATGAGCTTTGTCCCATTTACATTGTATGAGCTTCTGTTTCCTTGTCTAGTCTGCCCCACTGTCTCCCACAATCTTCCTGTGTACTTGCTGGGCCTGTAATACTCTTGTGTGTCTGTTAATTCATCTGATGGATATTTATTTTCTGCCAAGTAAATGCACCAGGGACACAGGTAATGATGAAAACTCGGTTCTGCTCTGAGTTCTTATTGTTTTTTTCTGACCATCTTGAACGGTGGAAATCTGACATAGAGTCCATTACACATAACTAGCATTATAGGTCCCCACTAGTCAGAGGCTTGGATGTGGCTTTAGATGTGTAAATGGATGAAGGGTTAGTGGTCATTTCCAAAGCTGTAACGTGCAATATAGGAAGGAACAGTCTTCCTATTATAAGAAAGGGCAGTCTCTCTTGAAGAGGGTGATTTCTTCTACACATCTGGGCTTGGATGATTAAAGAACTTCCCTAATCTTGATAAATTGCTCCTTGGTCCTGAATATTCTGTACATGGGTTTGATAGCATCTTTTTATCTGACAGTAGAAGGGCTTCTGATCCAGAATGGCTTCGATTCACATGGTGGATGATTTTCTCTGGAAAATGAAGAAAGGTGATCTGTTTGGTTTCCTTTGATGCTTTTGCACAAGATCGATGATTATCCCGGGTCCAGCGATTCACATGTGTGGAAGACGTTCCTTTGTAGTGAGGAGTTTCTTCCAAAGTCTTCCCTGAATGAAGTTTTATCTTGTAGTTCCGTCTCTAATTTGAAATTCCTTGTGAATGAAGTGAATAAACCCATAGCTCTTGAAATGTATGATCTTCAATATTGAAATTAATTCTTTAGTAAGATCTCTAGGATGACAATTTGCATTAATTATGATCACATCTGAAATTCTTGTCTTGACCATTCACTAAGTCTAATTATTCCCATTTTTGTATTCAATCTAAAACAGAAGGAAATGATATAGTAGATACAAAGATTGCTATAGAAGGTATTTAGACCAGATAAATGATTTTTGAAATGATGTTCTTTTTTCTTATAGCAGTACAATGCTTTCCTCCAATAATATTAAAAATAAATATACAAAACACATAATAGGATTGTTATTATTCCAATGGAGAACAGAGGGGCACCTGGGTGGCTCAGTAGGTTAAGTATCTGCTTTCAGCTCAGGTCATGATCCCGGGGTCCTGGCTTGGAATCCCAAGTCGAGGCCTTGGCTCAGAGGGAAGCCTGCTTCTACCTCTCCCTCTGCCCCTCCTCACTGCTCATGCTCTCTCTCTTACTCTCTCTCAAATAAATAAATAAAATCTTTAAAAAATAAAAAAAGAAATGGAGAACAGATCTTTCTTTCATTGATCCCAGCTTTCTTTCTCTCATCTATATTCTACCCTCATCATGTGAGACACTGAAAAGGGCATGTATGGACATCCACAAGTAGAGTTTGAAAATCATAGCACTGGACTATCTACCTCTACAGTTGCTTCTAGCTTTAAAATTAATGCATGGTTCTTTGGTCAGTGATAGCCTTTTTACAATCATGTCTTTCCAATTCTGCTATTTCAAGTTATTTGGAATGTGCAGATTATATATACCATTCCCTATACAATGTTAGCTGTTGTTTCGTGGCATCTTGTTAGGTGTCCTGTCCCCTGACCTGCTCCAATAAGATTTTATCTTTCATAGGACCAAGCACAGAATTAGATACATCATATATTTTGTCAGCTTATAGACTCTTGGACCCCTCAGTTGAAACACTTGTAAAGTCTATGAGAGCAAAAACCATGCCTGTTTCCCTCAGCTTTGTAGTCCCAATGGCATAGTAGGTGCTCAATAAATGTTCACTAAAAGAATAAAATTAGTTTGCGTTAATGTGACAAAAATGTTAATCTTACCTAGCTGTTTTTCTAAGGTGTGTCACTTTACGCTTTGATATTTTTCATCTGCAAAACGGTGTCTAGTCCATGAGGTTTTTTTTTTTTTCTTTAAGATTTTATTTATTTATTCATGAGAGACCTTACAGAGAGAGGCAGACACATAGGCAGAGGGAGAAGCAGGCTCCATGCAGGGAGCCCAATGAGGGACTCCATCCCAGGACTCCGGGATCTCCACCTGAGCCAAAGGTAGATGCTCAACCGCTAAGCCACGAGCTGCCTCTAGTCCATGAGTTTAATGGAGAGATTAAATGTGAGGGATGAATAGCATTTGACACAAAGTAGGCATCTAGTCAATATTTGTCAATAAGTGAAGAAAGTTACCTTTCACATAGGCTAAGTGTTTGAGTTTACTAAATTAGTCAATTTGCTTTGTCATCTTAATGTGCTAGAGTTGTTCTGTTTTGTTTTATCTGGAAACCAAAATAATCAGGAATAAGTAAGAAATTTGCCTTTTACATGATTTTAAATGTTATGAGGGTTTCTCGGGATAACTTTTACTTGTTGAGCTTTGCAGAGATGATAAATTCCATTTTACAATGGAAATAGCCTTTTTGGTTTAATTCACCAATAACTCAGAAGCAGCTGCAGGCAATCTTCTTCTTAAGTTCCAAAAAGAAAAAAAAAATTGGCCTCCAAGAGAAGCAAGGAAAATTTTAACCCCAAAGGATAATGTTTTGGAAAGTTTCAATGGAGTGAGACTTGGGGTTACGATAGAAATTTCATACAAAACTAACTACAGCTTACACTAAAGTGAATAACATAATGCATACTGTGGTACCTAACTTAATTCACTCTGTAATTGTACCAGACAGCAAACAAGATACAAACAAAAAGAACAGTGAGGCCTTTTAAAATGAATATCTGGTAAAAGAATATTGACAAAGGGTATTTGTCAGCAGAAGTAGAAGTGGGACCTATATGTATCTAGTCCTTCCCTCTATCCCTTTAGAAGGTATTCATTTAAAAGGAATTTGCTATTCTCTCGTGTACTTTACTTGTCAGATGGCACAATTACAGTTATTTCGCAGAGTCAATTTTCTGTTACATAATCACACAGACTTGCGTCTAATGCAACAGAAAATTGCCTGCATGGAATAACTTTCAGGTGTCGGTCGAATCGAGGGGTTTCAAGTTGGCTTTTCAGTCACAGTTTTACTTTGGTTTAAATCTCAACCAGAAGTCTTGGTCCCAGCCCCGCTCAGGAGCAGAAGTCCACGTAGCTGTTAGGAGAGCAGGCATTGCCATCAGACAAAGCTGGTGCAGCATTCCAGGTCTCCCACTTATCAGCCACTTATTTGTGGGTGTACCTCCTGCTGCTAACACGCTTCCTGATGAGACAAGCCGGAGTTCCCTGCTTACTGTGGTGAGGAAGAACACCACTTTCAAAGAGCTCTCATAGGGCTTTGGGAGGAAAAGGGCAGGTTGGACGAGACTGAGAATTTAAAGTTTGGCTTCTAGGTGAGTTTTTCAAAGCAGATCCTTGATAAGAAGCAGGAGGGATCACCACCTAACAGTCTAGAATTAGTGAGAACTATGAAATGCACGTTTCAAGATCAAGGAATCAAAGAATTTTATGGCACACACGGTTGATACTCTCCATTGAGGAGGTGATAGATCTTATCTATTATGCATCTATTATTCATTTCATTCCTGAAATGAACCATCCAACCCCTTGCCTGAGAAGGAGATGCCTCAGAAGAGGAAAGTCATGTTCTTTCTATCCTGTTAGTAAACCTCTTGAAAATAGGCATCATGCTTCTATAATGGTCTGCACCACAGAACCAAGCACATGGCATGAACTCAAGGAGGAGCTGTTGAACAGAAGGGGCTCCCCTCACCCTCCCCAAGCCCTGTTATTCCCAGACAGAGGGGAAAGCCACAGCTTAGAAAATACCGTGTTTCCAAGGACACGGTGGAGCTGTATCTGCTTGACATTTAAACAATTTAGTCAAATTCAATCTAAAATCGAATCAGTCCAGATGTCTTTAATTGGGGAGACAATGCCTAACTAAGCCTTCTAACAATATGGCTTTGGGAAACATGCCTTCAAGACTTGTTTTCCTTCTTCCAGTGGACTGAAATAGCTGAGAGTTGGAGGAGGGACATAAAAGTTAACACCAAGGACATAAGACTCAGGTTGCCCTGCCCAGAAACAGGCCTTATTCTGGATCTTGGGAATTTCAGCAAGAGTCAAAGTGACTGCCCATTAGACTTATCTGCAAAAGACTTCCTGTCATTGCACATTCTCCTTGAAAGTCACATCCTTGACTGGGCTGCCCTGTGAGCAGGAAGGAGTTATTCCCCTCATTAGAATCTCAAATGTTCTGAGGGAAGAAAGGAGCCATTGTACACCTTGGTGCTATCTGGTCTCTGTTCATTTCTGCCTATTTATTTCTCATGCTTTCTCTTCCTTTTTTTTTTTTTTTTTTTTTTTTTTTTTTTTTGAAGCTCCTTGGTATTATTCCAGCTCTTAATAGGCTATCTTTTGATGTTTTCCCAAACAAAGCATCCTTGTGTCAACTGTCAAATACTTACATTTGACCTTGCTTTTTGGACAAATATAAAGAGGCTGTTTGAAATTTTTTTCATTCTTTTAATTATTTTAAAACAGCAATTAAGACACCAACCAGTACTCTCTTGTGCTCGATTGGAAACAAACTCATCATATTCAGCCTTCCCTATAATTGAATTATTGAAGCTTGATGTCATTTTGGTTTCTATGCAAGTACAACCCCTTAAGAGCAATTTCATCGTTTCTGAGGCCTGATAAACAGTCCTAGTGCCAATTCTCTAAGGTACCTGAGATCAAATCTTACAAGGCCATAATTTCATTTTCCTTATCTGTATTATATCATTTCTTGCCACATAACTGCTCTTAACATTGTTTGTATTGTCTCTATTATATCTGTGAGGGAAGTTAATAAAACTTACTCCATTTAAAATTCTTAGAAGATTTCAAAACCATTTTTGTAAAATAATTTTATCACTCTTAGTGGAGTTGACTTGGTTCTTCCAAATGGTACTGTGATCATGCTGTTCCAAAGCATAATATTAATTCTTTACATGTTTCTTATTAATGAGTTTGTCTTGTGATCGAATGTGTTAGTTGCTCCATATATTTCTGTAAATCCAAGACTACCAACATCCATGTTCTTAACATATTTTCTCTACTAACCCTTTGAGTCTTCAGAGTTGAAAAATTGGTCTCTGTTTTTCTCGAGATAACCAATTTTCATTATAATGGAAAAATACTAATTATCTTAACTCTACTGTTCCTCTGATGGAATCACCCATCAGTGGCTCTGGAAGTAGTCTAACCTACTGGGCTGCCTGTTGAAATAATAGTCTTATTATTACAGAGAAGAACAGAATCTGGGCTATCATTTTAACTCAATCTAAAATGCAGAAAAATATTCTACAAATTATTGTCACAGAATGGAAGAAGATTGTACTGCCTTGTGACTAGTTTCCAGGAAACCAAGATGTACATCTGTTCCTGAAGACTTGCTCTTTAACTTCTGTTGAGTGCTCAAGAGCCCCATGGAAGGAACAGAGGCCCGTCCCTCACATTATGCACAAGCTGCCTCTTTAATCTGCCACTGGATTAGCATTCAGGGGAGCCAATTAAGTGACCGGTTGAGCTATGGAAAATTATTGAATGAACTCTGCTATAGTCACAAGTGTTTTATGAATTCAATTCAGGCAATATGCTGTGATCTGAGCCTGTGAGGGATGAGCTACACTCAGTCTTCAAACTAATTGTTTAAGTGCAGAATTAATAACTTGTGGGACATTCAGTGCCTTGCAAATCAAATCATGGCACTCCATCTCTATTTGGGATTTAATGAAAAAGTCTATCCGTTTCTGCCAATGCACTCAACTTCCAACAGTTTTCATATATCACAAATTAACCTTTTTTTATTTCTGGAACAAATCTGTTTCCAATATTTTTAAGACTTGTCTTCTGACAAAAAGAAATTTTTCTGTGATTTTCAGTGGAAAAGTAATATTCCAACTAAGTAGAAGTCTTTCTATTATATAAGAAGAGGTTTCTCACCACTTGCTAAAATGCAGAGTCAAGCGCTAATTCTCCACATATCACCAACATCGCGATAGAAAGACAAAGCTGAGTTTATTGCTGGGGAGCGAGAACCCCACCTCCGCAGAGCTTTGATAGCATCCTGGAGTGGAGAGATAAAGTTGAATTTTACTGAGATTTTTGAGTTTGGTTTTGTCAGGGAGGAAAAAGTTCTCATCTGTGCTCTTCAGTTTGGAAGTGGAGGTATGCAAATTTAAACTGATAAAAGACAGATGAGCAAGTAAAACGACAGATTTTTATTCACATAAGTATGTAGGAGCTCAAAAAAATTTTGGCTTCAAAAGGTGGTTAGAATTTGGGGCTTATACACCATCTTAACAGAGAACAAGGAAGGGGAGAAGAGGCACTTATAGGAAAACAAATATCTATTAGAAAAGACAAATGAGCCCTTAGGAGAATAGATGTGAGATATGATAGCTTTGTGACTGTCTATCTAGGTGATTTCTTATACTAGTACCGATTTCTGATTTCTTGCGTCCAGTGATAAGAGTCAATCTCTTAGTTGCAAAACTCCCAGAGAAGGGATTTATGGCAGTTTAATTATTTGGGGATGCTCTGCTTTTAGACAGATAAGGAGAGTTCAGGAAAACAAAACAAAACTCTCTACAATGGTATATCCTGGATCCCATCAGGTTTAGTGATCAGTGGGAGGGAACAGCAAAAGGGGATGTGTGATGACGATTGCCTAAAGCTCATGATAGGAAAGACAAGGAGAGGAGTTTTAGGTAAAGGGTTCAAATCTGGTATGAAAACTACGCTTTCTGTAGAAGAGCTGATAAGCCCTATAAATTGTTCCTATAGCAAATATATTCTGTGCCTGGGAAAAAGTCTCCCAAAATAGTGAAGTTATGCTAATGAATACAATGAAATATTAAACTCAGGCTAATGGGGACAATAGGCTGTTTGGGAGTAGGGGTTTCTGTTCTCACCAGTTGGCATAATGGACTCCTACTATTTCTTTGGCTTACATACCAGCTATACCAGCTATACCAGCTATACCAGCTATAGCCTTTGTGTCTGCCTGCCTTTGGCAAGAACCTTTCAATCAGTATTAATTGCTTTTGATAATAATTCCATTTATACTTTGAAAATGTTGACCTCTTGTCTCTTTATTCTGATTTGGACATCTTCTGACATCCAGACTACTGAAGCTGCTTTTTACACCAAACCTTAATGATCTTATCAAGGTCCAGCACATAAAATATAAAAACCCCTCAACGTGTATAGCCTCATTGATCATTTTTTTCAGAGTGTTTTCCCTATGAGGTAATGAAGAATAATTCACCCCAGTTTAAAATGATAAAACTGAGTCTCAGAGAGGTTAAATTATTTGTCCAAGATCACACGGCTGAAGGATGGTAGGGTCAAAGGTCTTTCTGATTGCAAGTCTGCTTTCTTTCTGATTTTTTATTACTATGTTCTCATAGAATTTTGACATGTTTGCAAATGTGAGCTCTAGTCTGACTGGAGGTTAACGTACACATGGTAGTTCACAGTGTTTCTTCTGTAACCCAGGCTCCGTTTTGCTTTTTTTTTTTTTTTTTTTTAGGTGCTGTCTTCTTTTCCTGTGAGGGTTTCTAATATGTTCCTTGAAGGAGTACATCCCACCTGCCTGAGAATCACCTCTATCCACCACCCTTGGGGAAGACTTTGTCAACCTTAGCTCTCTTCAGATTATGTTACCAAAAATAACTTTTCCCAGATATAAAAAGCTATGTATTGTATAGCTTTCTGAAATCACACATAATTCCCCATTCTACATAGAATTTTGATAAACCTCTCCTGCCTATTCACAATTCGTATTAATTGAGACATGTAAAGCATATTATTGATAATGGAAGATAACAGATAACATAAGATGAAAGTTCCTTCTCCCTCATAAGAGCACTGTGTACAGAAGATTTTTGGTTTGGAGCCCTAAAAGCCAGCCAGTTGTCTTTCAAAACAACAAAGGGAGTGGAAATCAGTAGGTTTGCATCCAGCACCCCTAGTAGAAGAGCACAGCATGTGTTCTTAGGTTATGTCTTCTGGGCCTGTCACATGGTAGATACCTCAGACATATTTTAATAATTTCCATTTTTGTATTTCTAAAGCCCAAGAGCTTTTCCCTTTCCAGTTTATAAAACTTCTAACCATATCAACATTCCATCAGAAGAACGCTAATGAGGTACAGTCCTCTGGAAAGACAAAAGAGTTCCTTTGGACATGGCTGGCTCACAAGACCCAGGCCAAATTCTAAAAGAAGGCAGTCTGATTCTAGCAACCTAAAGTATGTTCTTCTCTCTCCTCTGACTCCTCCCAGCTGCTAGCTTGATCCATGTTATTCCGCATCTCCTCAAGATCTTTCAACCTGGGGCCAGATTTAGATCTGCACTTCTCAGCTTGATTTTACTTCCTTTGAAGCAAAATTAACTTGTTTCCAAAATTCATGACTCAGAATTTTGCTCTAGGATAACAGTTACTAATAAGTTAATGGGCTGTCCCTCCAAAAGAATATAATCATACTTTTTTGGGGAAAAAATAAGCCGATTTTCCCTCCTGTGTTTCTACTTCACTCTCATATGACTACCATATACTTCCAGCGTCTTGACACTATGTCTGGAGATTTCCCACATCAAGCTACTCTGTGAACACCAGCTGGGTGTCCTACAGTGTAACTCAGTCAGTTCTGACACTAAATGCCTGGAGATAGCATCTGATCCCACATGTTCCCGGCTCAGGCCTACTGCAGGTGCCAACCCCCTCCTTGTGTTCCAGTAATTTACTAGAACACCTTACAGGACTCAGGGATTTCCCTTTCTCACTTAAGTTTCCCAGGTTATTAAAAGGTATGCTAAAGGTTAGAGATGCACAGCCAGATGAAGAGGATAGAGAGGGCAGGGTCTGTGGGCAAGGTGAAATGTAGGAGCTTCTGTCCCTGAAAGGTTGGGGTGTACCACCCTCTTGTTATGTGGATGTATTCACCCACCTGGAAACTCCTAAAACCCCACACCATTAGGATTTTATGGAGGCTTCATCAAGTAGGTATGATCAATGATTACTCCTTTCTTCCCTCTCTGGAAAATGGGGTAGGGCTGAAAATTCCAAGCTTCTAATTATGGCTTAGCCTCTCTGGTAACCAGCCGCCATCCAGAAGCCATCCTGGAGTCCACCCAGAGTGGCTTCATGAGAACAAAAGACAATCCTATCACCCAGGAAATGCCAAGGGATTTAAAGGCTTTTTGCCAGGGACCAGGGGCAGCAGCCAGTATATATATTTTCTATTATTTCACACATGGACACAGACACCCTTCATATCCTCATCATAAGGAACAGAAATTCAGATACTCTTAGAGCCCTGAGCTGGAGCTAAGGTAAGTGCAAGCAGGACTGCTGTAGACAGGTGTAGACATTATGCACTGCACAACATAAATTGAGTGTTATCCCCACAGAGTTGCACTCTCTGTCCAAAGCAACCTTTTGATGGTCCCTCAAACGATACGATCTAGATGCCAACATGTAGCCTCGAATTCACCATAAAAAGAACACGTGCTGTGCTCTTCTGCTAGGGGTGCTGGATGCAAACCTACTGATTTCCACTCCCTTTGTTGCTTTGAAAGACAACTGGCTGGCTTTTAGGGCTCCAAACCAAAAATCTTCTGTACACAGTGCTCTTATGAGGGAGAAGGAACTTTCATCTTATGTTATCTGTTATCTTCCATTATCAATAATATGCTTTACATGTCTCAATTAATACGAATTGTGAATAGGCAGGAGAGGTTTATCAAAATTCTATGTAGAATGGGGAATTATGTGTGATTTCAGAAAGCTATACAATACATAGCTTTTTATATCTGGGAAAAGTTATTTTTGGTAACATAATCTGAAGAGAGCTAAGGTTGACAAAGTCTTCCCCAAGGGTGGTGGATAGAGGTGATTCTCAGGCAGGTGGGATGTAGGGATGTACTCCTTCAAGGAACATATTAGAAACCCTCACAGGAAAAGAAGACAGCACCTAAAAAAAAAAAAAAAAAAAAAAGCAAAACGGAGCCTGGGTTACAGAAGAAACACTGTAAACTACCTTGTGTACGTTAACCTCCAGTCAGACTAGAGCTCACATTTGCAAACATGTCAAAATTCTATGAGAACATAGTAATAAAAAATCAGAAAGAAAGCAGACTTGCAATCAGAAAGACCTTTGACCCTACCATCCTTCAGCCGTGTGATCTTGGACAAATAATTTAACCTCTCTGAGACTCAGTTTTATCATTTTAAACTGAGGTGAATTATTCTTCATTACCTCATAGGGAAAACACTCTGAAAAAAATGATGCATGTAAAAAGCAAATCCCAGAAAGCAGTCACTAGATCATAGTTATTATTGTGGCAACCACCCTGAACCTTTGAAACCATCTTTTGATTTCATAACTGTTACCCAAACTATTCCCATTCTTTTTATTTTTATTTATTTATTTTACTATTCCCATTCCTAAAGAAAGCAGAGATCTTGAATCTGTCTTGTGTATTTAAATATTTCAATTTGAGATCCAGTGACATTTGCCTATATCCACTGTGAGAGAAAAATAACCAGGGGCTGAGCCTCCCCCCAAACCAGCCAAAAGAGACAAATAAGAATCTGTGCCTCCAGAATGCCCACAGGGTCTTTGTAGACCAGAGAGCATATTTCTGGAAAGAGAAAGTACCAGAAGCCCTAGAGTACAGAAAAATCACTGGGCAGAAGAACCAACAGGGAGCAGTTATGCCCAGATTCAAGGGTGCTGCTTGCAGGACACAGCTCTGGATCCTTTTCCAAATCCAGATAAAAGGGAAAGAGAGCCTAAGCCAGCTCAAGCTCTCTCTATTTGACTCCCAACGCCCACCCATATTCAAAGACAGCCAAAAATCTGGGTGTTTTGGCACCATAGAGATAAAATACTCATTATTTTTAAATTGAATATTTCACATTTTATTTGGATGTGTGACAGCATGTACTTATTTATTTATGTATGCCCTATCTACTTCCCCAAAGGGTTCAAGATGGCAACATCATAAAGACAGTCTTAGGTTATAATTTGCTCTAAAAAACCTCCAGCGCAAGCCTTACAAAAAAACAGGGTTTGGAGAGGAGTAGTTATGGGCTTATGTAAACATGACGGCATTAATTTAAGTAGTAAACTAAAATAATAAACAATATATTAGGCATAAAATTGAATCTGCAATTGTATCTTAAAGTACCAGCATAAAAACAATAATTTTAACCAGATGAGAACACTCTTCATTATAATAAAATTAATCTGCAAGCCTGTTTGCATGATTCTTTATGTTTGACACCAACACAATTTCCAAAGCAGGCTTCCTAAAGCTGAGGGTATACTACACTACTCTGGTCAAATTTGGCCAGAACAGAAACTCAGTGGGTCTTTAGTGAGAAAAGAGAGAACACGTTTTATGCCACATGAGGACTAATGCTTCCTTTTTTCACGCCATTCATACGGACGGCCATCGAAGGAAATCACCAAATAAGAAACAGCAGCCACGGCAGTGACAGCAACCCGTTCCTATGTGTCCCTGCACGTCAGGCGCTTTAAATACACGAACTAGGGATGTCTGGGTGGCTCAGTGGTTTAGGTTTTGGCCCAGGACGTGATCCCGGGGTCCTGGGATCGAGTCCCGCATCGGGCTTCCTGCATGGAGCCTGCTTCTCCCTCTGCCTGTCTCTGCCTCTCTCTCTGTGTCTCTCATGAATAAATAAATAAATAATCTTAAAATAAATAAATACACACACTACAGTGGCACAGAACGAAGGCCTGCCTTCCAGTTTGGGCCGGAGACTTGGTATCAACAGATCTTCATTGTCATTATTATCTTATATTAATAATCAATTAAAAACAATGGGATGGGTGAGGTTGCAAATTATAGGAGCATTAAATCCCGCCTGCAGTGTAAGCAGCGCCTTGTCAAGGATGCATTGTGTCAGGTTGATGTGCATGGCCCTCTGAGAATGTGTGTGCACAGGGCCATTGGCCACCTGACCATTCCAGCACTCTCCCACCTCACCTATCTCCAGGTGCCTTCCTGGAGACACTTCTGACGACACAGCAGGCACAGAGGAGCTCCTTGGTCCTCACCACAAGCCTGTGAGGGAGACATTAGTTGGTGTGCTTTCCTTGAAGGAGAAGAAGCTGAGGCTCCAAGAGCCCAGACCACACCAGGAGAGCCAAGTCCTATCTGCTGGGCCCCAGAGGCCATGCTAATAATCATCCACCATCCCACCGTGCGGTAACACCATTATCCTGTAATTCTTATTATTCCTTCCCGGGGCTTCTTATTCCCAATACCAAGAGTATGTAATGTGGTCAAACTCATTGTCAGATTTTACAATTTTCATCATTTGTCTTGTACATAAAATAAAGACACTAAAATCTTGGGCCTGGTGTTCAACTCCGGGGTATGCATGCCTGGGTTTCTGACCACACTCAAGTTGGCCGATCCAGTCACTACCTGCATGACTCAGGGACATCCCCTGACAACCACTGTGCGGGTTTTGGTGACTGGAATGTGAAGCCCCCCTTTCATTCCTCAGTATGCCCCATTACGCTTCTGAGTGACTGTCAGCTGATGAAGAGTAAAGACAGTAGCTTACACTAATTCTTCCACCGGATGCTAACTCTTGCACAGATCACTGTGCTTTGATGTAGTAGGTGCTTATGCGGTGTGTTTAATAAATATGAGCTGAACTGACTCCAGGCCGATCACATCAAGACTGTGCAGATCTCCTTCACAGCCTCCCTCTTCAGTGCAAGCCAGCTCGGTGCTCGTGAAATAGTGAGCAAAGGACAACAGACATAAGCTCCAGACTCACTTGAATTTAACCTCCATTCTACCTCAGAAGCCCAGGCTCATCACCGCACCAAGTCTCTTTAATCCTCACACGGAAGCGCTGCCTGGTTCAATCCCCTCCAGACCTCCCATTCCCTCCAAATTCCTCTGGATTAACACAGTCGGTCCTCCGCAGACCTTGAACCATCTGCTGATGCCGGCCACGCGGGAAGGACAGAGGATGCAGACATGACACAGGCTGTGCTCACCTTCATAGGCCACCCCATCCAGCAGGGAAGAAGATGAGAAAAATACCAGGCATGATCTGAGGAGGGGTGACCTGGGAGCTGTGGGGCCACAGTCATGGGTGCTTTGTCGAGGAAGTCGGTGTGGCTCCTCCCTGGCCCGCTGGCAGCCGGAGGCAGCCCTGCCATCTGTCTCCTCCCCTCCCTATCCTATGCCAGCAGCAAAACCCAGGGGACAGGTGCCTCCACACTTAGAGCACCCGCATCTGCATCTGCCCCCTTGGCACTTGGCTCAGCCCCCTCAACACTGGAAGAGAGAGGCCACAAGAGCCACAAGACACAAATCCTTAAATTTCTTACACCCTGTGAATACATTCGCCACAGTGGGCGCTCTTCCTCCCTTGGGTACCTCCATGGAGCTCCGGGCTGGCCTGCTCCCCGGCATCCTCGGGGCACTCGCGGCAACCACGACACCCCATCCCAGTTCCCCAAGCCAGAAGCCAGTCCTTCAAGGTCCTCGCTTTCACAACCTCCCATTGAATCAACCATGATGTTTGGTTAAATTCATCTCTTTCCAGAGATTTTTCTAGACTACCTCTCGAAACTGCCCCTTCATCTCCAAAGGAATAACAATATGAAGTCAGATCATGTGACTCTTCACCTATTTCAGTGATCCTCCTTGCTTCTGCACCAGCATTCTTGGTTTTATATCCCTTGAGTCCTGCCTATATCCAAGGCTTCAAGGCTGCCTACTTTCATTCAAGGTCTTTCACTAGACCTGGACTTTTTTCTCACCCCTTCCACCATGTTCCAGGAACCCCAAAACTACAGTGATCCCCTCTTATCCATGGCTTCACATTCCACGATCTCAGTTACTGAGGCCAACCCAGACAGGAAGCAGATGATCTTCCTTCTGATGTATTGTCAGAAGGTCAATAGCCTAATGCTATGTCACTCGTTTCCCCTCCTTGCAGGCACATATGATCACCTCACATTATTGCAGGAAGAAGGATAAGGACAGTAAGATATTTTGAGAGAGAAAGAGACCATATTCACATAACTTTTCTTATACTATATTGATAAAATTGTTCCATTTTATTATCGGTTGCTGTTAATCTCTTACTGTGCCTAATTTATAAATTAAGCTTTAACATAGGTTTTCAGGTATAGAAAAAGCCTAGTATATCCAGGGATTGATATTGTCTGAAGTTTCAAGGACCTATTGGTGGTCTTGGAACATATACCCTGTGGATAAAGGGGGACCACTGTACTTAAAATTCCTTAGACACATCATGCTTTTCCACATCCTTGAAGCATCTTTTGATGCTCTCCTTCACTTTTTAAGACCCCTTGGTCACCACGTCCTGCTAATTTCATCTCTTAAAAGGTTCCTTAGTATGGCACTTCTATATCCAACCAAGTCCTGTTTGCCTGCAAAATTTCCTTTGAAGTACCTACTGGTCTTGGAGCTCTCCCCTGGAAGCCTTTTTACAAAGACAGCCTTAGGAGGCTTTTCTTGGTCCTTCTTTCACAAAGGATGACCTCACCAGGTTAAGTCAGGCGGTGGCCCTTTGAGGAAGTTGGTGACCTTTCTGGTCTGCAATCTTAGTGTTTACTGTGGTGTCTGGGACAGGGTAAACCTTCAGATTGTTGCAGAGTGGATGTGCAAGGTAGGATTAGGGGAAAGAATGGAATAAAAAGAGGGAGATTTGGTTCTGCTGACTTTCTGACCACTGCCAGCTAACTTTTGGGTTGTTAGCCTCTGTTCTCGGGGAAGAAACATAAAAGACCCACATTCACCCAGCGTCTCATCCAATCTCTCCTTGGCTTCTATAGCAGTTTTGTGTGTGTCCCACACTAACCACTGAAACACTACTTAACTCAAGAATACTAAGTAGGGGAGGTAGACAAACCATATATAGTTGGGAGAAACTAACACAGTCTCATGTATTCAGGGTGATCATCTCAGGTTTGAGGTAACTAAACCACTCACCTCCTGATGCTGGTTGCCTCTACTTCCCCTAGGTTCTGGAAGTGTTTGGGCTACTGACAAAATCCCTCCACAGTCTCGTCCATCCTGCAAGCATGATTCCTCAGTTTCTCTTCTCTCACCCTGCTCTCCTTCTGGAACTTCACCTCATATCACGTCTGTACCTTGCTTGCATTTTGTAATTCTTTTAATCCCAATGCCTTCCTATCATTTTCCCTCACACGACTTGTAGACCAAACTGTATTCATGTACATCATCTCTTTTAGGTCTTCAAAATACAGGCTTTCTTTTAAAACATGACTCACAGTGATATTGGCTATTTCTTTTAAAATACTCCCTCTCTATTATTTATTTTTTATTTAAGATAATTATATCTAAGGGTGGAGGAGATCACATCTAAATTCAACCTATTTTTTTTAAAGATTTTATTTATTTATTCATGAGAGACATGGAGAGACAGAGACACAGGCAGAGGGAGAAGCAGGCTCCCTGTGGGGAGCCTGATGTGGGACTCAATCCCAGGACCCCAGGATCATGCCCTCAGCCGAAGGCAGACCCTCACCACTGAGCCACCCAGGCGTCCCAATTCAACCTACTTTTAAGGAGATCGTTTTAATCATCTCTTCACTCCATGGGTGAAGGTGGAGTTCCCACCCCAGGGTTATGGAGATGGCCAAACCTGACACTGGATAGATGAGATCAATAGCGACTTCTCAGTCATAGATCCTCACAGCCCAGAGGAAGAGAACATTGTTGGGTACACAAGAACACATAGGGGTTTCACTTGGGAACCCGGTGAACAACCAGGGGGCTACGGGAGATAGGCCTTGAAGTATCAAGAGGGTGAGGTGATCCCTGGTTCCTATGTGAGGATGTGATTGGCTTGCTGGAATATTTCCTCAGGCCGCCAGGGAACTGAAACTCAACATTCAGGGATAAGCAGACCTTGCATGACCCCATGACGAGGAGGTTTGTTTGGCTAGGGGACCTTATCCCCAGGAGCAGAGTGAGGAAAGGAATTTGCTGTTAGGCAATTTGATGCCCTCTGGGTTTCCCCAGATGACAAGGTATACATAATATTGGGCCCTCGTTTTAGGGTTTACACACAGGAATGGACAGGCTACCTAAAGAAAAGAGGAGATTCCCTTTTCCCCTATACCCAGTAGGATATCATTACATATTAAGTATGAGAAGCTAATTGAGAGCATTGTTTATAATGAGTGGGGGGTAGAGGGCACCTGCGTGGCCTGGACGACTGAATCCAAGTGTGTGAAGACAGGAGCTAATCGCCTAAAGTCTCTTAAAGCCTGGTACTACCAGGATCCAGCATCTGCAGAGCTGGCAGTGGGTGTGTCAACTGTACCCCCGAGAGTGGACAGGGCAGCATGCAGCCACAGCCCCTCACCCTCACATCTTCCTTATCTCCAAAAGTGCTGCGACCTCATGATACGGGGGCGATCTTCCGCTGGTGAAGCTGACATGTCTAAGTGTAAATAGGCATCAATTATTATACTCTGTTTGCACAAGAGCTATTCCACATGCTTTCAGGGAGGCATTTTTTACCAAAAGCACCAGCCAGGAACAGCAAGTCTGTAATATCTCACTCTACAGGGCCCATGTGTTCTCTCCAACTATTCTAGAATTTATTTTTCAGGTATTTTCACTGCCTGGAAATTATGGGTCTTTCATATTGAGCCTAAGCATCCTCACAGCTTTTATTCCTCTCCTCCTTGGTGTGCTGGCCATGTCTTAGCAAGAAGGGAATGAAGGTGAGCTGAGAGCCAGGGGCTACCATGCCAGTGGGCTGATCTGTGCTCTCATGTATGGCCATTGGCTTTTCTTTCCCATTCAAAGAATACAGAGTTTTTTAAAGCAGGAGTGTTTTTCCGTGGAGTTTTTTGTTTTTTGCTTTTTGTTTTTTTGGGTTGTTTTTTTTTTTTTTTTTTTTTTTTTTTGAGAATCTTGAAAAGACAATGAAAAGTCGCTGCTAAAGTGTGGGAACATATAGGTTATCCCTTGTGAACATGTGCTGTTTCCTTCCTGCCATTTTACCTCCTTTTAAAGAATAGTGGGTTTTCCCATTGTTGTTGTTGAACGTGGTTGAAAGGGTTATCCTGAGGTACCAAGTGTAGTGGCCTCGGAGCCAAAGGCTTATAGTAACCACGATTCTTACAGGCCATATCCTGTCATTGATTTTTACATACAACTCCCCATTGACTTCAATAGGGAGCTTTTCCCTGAGATCGATGGCAGGATATAGCGAGTGACATTAAGCATAGATAAAAGACCCTTGAGTTAACTGTCAACAGAGTTAAAATTTAGATGTAAACTCATTTAACAAAAAGTGTCTTTCAAAGACTTATCAGGAAAGAAAGCATTTCAAAATGCCCTTTCCCTCCTTAAGACATTGTGAATAAGATTTCTTACTCCCAAATCATCATTTCCTTAGATTTGTGGTTTTGTTCTTCATTATAAAAAGCATGCTCTCATTAGTACGTGTACCTGATTTAAAATTTTTTTTTAAAGAAATGTGGTTTCTGCCTCAAACAATATAATATATTCAGGAGGAAATACTACTATATAGTAAGGAGGGAATTATATAGTCAGGAGAAAAGGTGGGTATACATATGGTATAGAGAAAGGACAGAGTGTTTTAAACTCCAGGGTATTAAGAAAAATTGTATTATGGATACCCATTCTCAAATAACGGAAGCTAAAAATTAAAAATATGACCACCCAAATTTTCTGTAAGTGTGTGATACTATCCATTTATTAGCCCTATCAATTCCTATTTCAAGCCAGAAGTAGGAAATCACCTGCTGGCAGAACGGGCTATTAGGAAGGTAGCCCCACCCCCTAGGATCCCTGAGCCGGTCTAGCGGCACCCGAGGTCCCCCGTGACTACCAAGGGTACCCCCTGACGCTCTCGGACTCCGTGACCACACTCTAAGCAATGCTGACGTCAGAATCCATCTTGGTTACAATGGGCAAGTCAATGAATGAGAATGGAAAAGGGGATGTGGAGGGAGCCCATGTGCCCACCTCGGGTTCCAGCCATGGCCTGGGCTCTGGGCAGGCGGCGCTTGGCAGCGTGACACCCAACACCCGGGGTGGGGGGGGTGCGCAGATGGGCGCTCTGCTGGGCTCCAGCACCCCGAGTTCTTGCCATTCTTCTCTCTCCTTTTCTTTCTTTCCCTTTCTCTCTCTCGCTCTCTCTTTCTCCTTTTGTTTTGTCTGTTACAATCTCTGATTTCCCCATGGTTTTCTCCTCCTATCCTAGAGTCATCGGCGGGATGGCTATTCCTTGAGACACCTGCTCTGCTGCCCTGAGACTCAGGAGCATTCAGGATCTCCTCCTGGATTTTGGAAAGCATCTTTCCAGATCTGCTAGCTAGGCAGTCCGCGTATTTTTACCAAATAACTGTTTTGCGCCGGACAGACTGTCAAGTACTAGGGATATAATGGTAAAAAGGTCAGCTGTGACCATTTATAGCCCGGGGTTGTTACTTGGGTCACCATGCAGGACAGATACCACATAAATGCAATTTCAAATGGACTGACAGACTTTCAGTTTTTCCTGGCAGGTAAGAAGTTTGAAAGTCACCACTAAATCCCAGCAACAAGTAAGAAGCCGAACAAGGTGAAAAGTCAACAACTCTTCTTAGATCCATTAGAGGAGTGAGGTCACAGGAAAAAGCCCTGCCGGCCCCAGACTGGAGGTCCTGATAGGCAAACAGAGAATCACAGGGCACGGGGCCGAAACCCTGGATCAGCAACCCCTTGGGGAACCAGTGTCTGGTTAGCAGAACCTGAGCTATAACTGAATTGAATTTCTGGAGGCTCGTGGCCCCTGGGTGGCTCAGTGGTTGAGTGTGTCTGCCTTTGGCTCAGGTGGTGAGATCGAGTCCCGCATGGGGCTCCCTGCATGGAGCCTGCTTCTCCCTCTGCCTGTGTCTCTGCCTCTTTCTTTGTCTCTCATGAATAAATAAATGAAATCTTTAAAAAAAAAAAAAAATGAATTGCTGCAGGCTCCATGTGGACAAGTCTGAGTTACAAAGTCCGAGGAGGCCCAGTCAGAGAGGGGCCTCCACACTTTCACCAGTGTTACCTCCTGGAGCTCTACCAGGTTCTCATAGTGAACGGCAGAGTCAAGTTCCCTTGTGCTTCCACTGCAGGGAGAGAAAGAAAGAACTGCTATGAAATAAGCCAGAGCACTCTGTTCTAGCAACGAGCTTACCAGAGCCTATCTGCTGGGGCTTTACCAGAGCCTAAGCAACTCCCATCCCCAGCCCATCCATCTAAGGAGCGGGAAGAGGAGAGTGAGAAGCACCTGTGAAGTGCACGGTCCAGAGGCACGGGTGCCTACAATACTGAGAGCTACTCTCAGCCTCTGGGACTGCTTCCCTCCCCAGCCTCACCACCACCACCGGACTCGAGGCCCACGTAGAGCACTTCCTTTTATTTACTACATCAGTCCATCAAGCACCACATCACAAATCTGCTGACAACTTTCTGAATGTAACCATATAAAATTGTCTTGAAGTTCTCATCAGTCTGAACGGCAGAGGTTGTAGCCAGCAACTCTGAAACATTTTTCTAATTAGTAGGGGATCATATCAGGTTGATTCATGCATATTTGAAATTGGCATTAATCTCATTCAAACATGTTTAATGAACAATCATTAAAATTTGATATAGGTAGACTTCACAAATCTGTTTCATTTTCTACAAAGGGATTGTGTGGATAAGATGTAACACAATACACTAGCTTTACTCTTTGGACCTGACAACATGTGATTGACATATTTAAAAGATTCTATCAGCCTAATGTTTAGAATTTTATTTATTTCTTTATTTTTAGTTCAGGTTGTTTTTTTATTTCCCCCCATGTTCATACACCCAAGTAATGAATCTCAGATTTTATATCCGATAAGCTGCTTATGTTGACATTGTGTAAGTGAAATCTTAAACCTGGGGAAATGGCTATGAACATAGGCAAATGTCTACTTAATATATTTCAGACATTTGGTTTCCAGAAAATACAGTTAGTCAAGGGAAGTGTATGTGTAGCTCTTGAAGTTATTTGACAAGAAACTGAATCGTGTAGCTCTTCCATCTTATTATACTCACTGTGTCTGCCCGTTCTTTGGTGCATCCAGCAATTAGAATGGGCCTGGATCTGGACATTCAGATGCAAGTGTGGCATTTGGGTTTAGCCTTATTTGTAAACAGCATGATCCACAAAAACCCATGTGAATAACAAAGGGAAGCAGACAGAGCTGTGTGAAGCTTTAATTAACGTGAAGCTAACCCGAGGATGTGCAAACTGTCAATTTCTTCCCGGCTGCACGGGAGGCAGTGGCTGATGTGTCAGCCCTGATTCAAGAACAGTTTGCAATCTCAATAAAGCAATAATCATGCAAAGATTGGTAGATATGAGAAGAGGTATCACAAATGATCACTCTTTTCTTAAGGATTACCCTCTGGGTGAAGAGTGAAGAAAACACGCTCATTTCCCCCAATTCCTTCCGTGCCAGATAAAATCATTAGACAAGATTAAAAACCCAGAGGGTGGAAATTGCTTCCCTGCAAGAAAAGTCTTTCCATTTCTCTCCAAGCCACCATGCTTCCCGCTGGTGTCCTGGGCAGCCAGCAGCCTTCCTGCCTCCCGAATAGCACAGTGCGATTCCTTTCTCCTTCTTTCTGGGTCAGAGAAGCTCCTCGGTCAGATCCAGCAGCCACCTCAGCTTGTTTTCAGTCCAGCAGACAGGGTTTCTGAGAACGTGAGTTAAACGGTTTTCTTTAAGTAAGCCCCTAGATGAGTAAGTGGTTTATTGGGGTGCCGGGGTAGGGAGGGTATAGGTTTTTATCTTTCCTTAGCATTGTCTATCTTCAGCCTTAGCGCCTTACTTTCATATGCACACATATACACACACAACACACAACAAATTAGAAAAGGATGATCTGGAGTTTTGCCGTCACCTCAATTGGTTGCCTATTTGCGTTGTTTACATCTGTGAAGGTTATCGGTGTTACCTAACTCAGTTTTCTCGATTTCCTCAGAGCATAAGGTAGGAGTGCAATTCCTTCCCCTCCTCGCCAGGTGTGGCCCTGTGATCTGCTGTGGCCAGCTAAGAGAATACGAGTGCCCCCCATCCCTTCCAGCGAGGAGCTTTGAAAGCCAGCATGTGAGCCAGCCAGCATTCTCTCTTCTTTCCTGCCAACAATGACCAGCATTTTTTTAGCTGGTGCTTGTTCTATCAGACAGGGTTCTGGGAGACAGGACAATGCAGAAGGGAAAATGGACTAGAGCACAGACAGGAAATACACCTTGTTTTTCTAAACTACTGAGATTTAGGGGTCACTTGTCACCATGGCTTAACCTTGCCTCTAGGGCTGATAGCAAAACCTCAAAAATCTCACTGACTTCTAAGAAATTCTCCTGTTTACACAGGCCTATCTTGGAACAGACTCCCAGAGACCAACACTTTATCTGTGTTCTGTCTTTGAACGGCATTGATGCAAGCATCCTGTCATGCTAGAGCCAGCACAAACTCCCGCTGGTTCCCATAACCTGCAAATTGCTTTGCAAAAGCTGCCCAAAGCTTTTGACATGAGGTCTGGGCTGTGCACCTCTGCAAAGGAAAAAAAGTCACTTTAAAAGTCCAGGCCTTTTGTTTTTTGAAACCAGCTCTTGGTCTTTACCCCTTTCCTACCTGAACGTACTCCCTCATCAATTCAAACAAGATAACTAGCCCATCGGACATTAATAAAGACATTAGGTAGCCTATCCATTTTAGGAAAATACACACTTAGTCATCCATTTCTCTACCTAACCATTCATCTGCCCCCACTTCCAGGAATTATTTCTGTTGAGAACAGCAGTTATTCATTTTCCATCCCCCAATCTTCCTTAGCTGAGCCATCTCTCAGCTCATAAGAGGGCGACTTGACGCACAACCCCACTCAGGAAGTGAATGGGCTCAGAACACGGGCATTGCTGCTTGGTTTGTCCCACATGCCCCTCTGCTGGGATTGCTCTGTCAGCAGCATCAGCTGCTGGCTTAAGATTCTCACCTTCCATCAGCTCACAAATAATAAGGATAGCATCTCCAAATGCAGCTTCCTACAAACTTTAGATTAACCTAAAGTTAAAAAAAAAAAAATCCAACTGATGATACCAGAACCTTCCCTCTCCCACAGCCTAAAAGAAAAGAAACGTAAGGCCAAAAACTATATAGTGATGTGGAAATATTTAAATATGGGATTTGCATGATAATGGGGGAATATATTGCATTTTTCACCATTCTACCTGCAAATGATTACAGAGCTGGATAATCATTTGCACAGCAAAAGCGAATCATATTTAGATTAAATCTGGAAGTTTGAAAGATTGATGGAAATCTTTCACTCATTTCCAAAACAAAGGCAATGAGAGATACCAGAACATGTCCTTAATAACTGGGGTGCATTTCTGACCGAAATACCTGAGCTTTTCATCTTCTGTCCGGGCCCTCGCTGCTGAGACAATCTGTAAAATGGATTAGATTATGCCGCCTTGTTCTGAAGACATTTCTATTCAGGAAAAGTCACACCTCCCTTCTGGTTAGGCAGCCCTTCTTTATGCTTCTCTGTGCTTTATAGTAAGTAAACTCACTACATGCATCTGCCTCTTATATGCTGCTCAGGAGGCATGGGGCCCATCTGACACCCTTATCAGTCTCCCTTATGGGCTTCCCAGCCTTTTTTCTACTCTTGGCTCACACTAAGCACATTCCCAGCCCAAGGCCTTGAAAACATGAGTTTCCTCTGCCGAGCACACACTGCCACTAGAACTTTCCATGCTTACTCCTTCCCCACATTCTTGTTGTTTCCTCAGAGAGGACTTTCCAACTCACTCCTTGCTCTCTCTCATTCTTTCACACTTGATCCCCGCCTGGTCTGCTGTTAGGCACAATACTCATGACTCCAAGCGTGTGTGCAAGTGTTCCATCATACCAGTCAATTCTCTGTCCACCAACGGGGTGTCCTACGACCAACACAATTCAGTTCTGACACTAACAACCCAGAGTTAGCAGTGGACCCCATAGGGTGACAGACTCCGTCCCACAGGACTGCCCTCACTCTGGGTGCCAAGTGCAAGTCCTGTGTTCTCAGGTTACCCACAGGTCTGCCCAACTTGTCTACAAATCTGCAGGTTCCCACAATGCCCCTCCTTTCAAGTTTGATAATTTGCTGGAATGGCTCACGGGACTCAAAAAGGCAGTTTACTTACTATCAACAGTTGATTATCAAGGACACAACTTAGGAACAGGCAGATGGAAGAGACTCATAGGGCAAGTCATTGGGCATGAGGTACAGTTTTTATGCCCTTTCCAGGTGCATTATCCTCCTACAACTTCAGTGTGTCCACCAGCCTGTAGAGGGTTCCATGGAGGTGAGAGAGAGAGTTATTATGTAGGCATGCTTGATCAAATCATTAGCCATTGGTCATTAACTCAATCACCAGCCCTCTCCCCTCCCCAGTTAGGGATTGGAGCTGAAAGTTCCAACCCTCTAATCACTCCTTGGTCTTTGGGGATCAGCCTACATCCTAAAGCTCTCTAGGGCTTCTTAGCCACTAGTCATCTCATGAGCATACAAGAGAAACTCTTACTCTGAAGAGCCCAAGGATTTTAGAAGCTACCTCAGGAAACAGGGACACTATTTTCTCTCTGACACTGAATGCAATGATATCACTTTTTTTTTTTTTTTTTTTTTTTTTATGATAGTCACAGAGAGAGAAGGAGAGAGGCAGAGACACAGGCAGAGGGAGAAGCAGGCTCCATGCACCGGGAGCCCGACGTGGGATTTGATCCCGGGTCTCCAGGATCGCGCCCTGGGCCAAAGGCAGGCACCAAACCGCTGCACCACCCAGGGATCCCAATGATATCACTTTTTAAAAATCCATTTCCCTGTTATTTGTCTTCCCCTACTAGAATGAAAGCTCATTCAGGACTCTGGCATACTCAGCTTTTGGTGCCAGCATCCTTGATGTTCTTAAGCTTGTATCTGTATCACCCCAATCTCTGCCTCCAGCTTCATGTGGACTTCTCCCCTGTGCATGTCTATGTGTCTCTTCTCTTCTTGTAAGGACACCAGTCATTATATTAAGGCCATGTCATAAAATAATATGGCCAGTTTGACCTCATCCTAACCTGTAAAGATGAGGGTCTTTTACATTTACATTTGTAAATGTTCTATTTCTAATAAGTGACATTCACAGATACTGAGGTTAAAGTCTTCAGATCTCTATTTGAGGAAGACAAGTCAAACCCAAATGAGTTGATTAGATTATTCACATAGAGCATGTAGTGCCACTTTAGGAATTAACTAGTCCTGGGATGCCTGGGTGGCTCTGTCAGTTAAGTGACCGACTGTTGGTTTCCACTCAGATTAGGATCTCAAGGTCATTGAGCTCTGCTTTGGGCTCTGAACTCAGTACTCCGCACAGTCTGCTGGCAATTCTCTCCTTCTCCCTCTGCCTCTCTCCCCTTTCTCTCTCTCTCTCTCTCTCAAATAAAATAAATAAATAAAAATCTTTAAAAAAAATAATAATTAACTAGTCCTTCTGGCTTTGGTATTGAATTCAGGCCACAAAGTGTCCCCTGGGGCCACAGGCAAAGGGGCCTTTGAATCAGATCTTTTTATCAAGAACCTCATCAATCTCAAACACATGGAGTTTTGGAAGGAACTGCAGTGGAGAGTCTGTGAAATCTGTATTAAGAGTCAGGGATGGGGATAAACAGAATACAAAGAAATATTCGGTGATAGAAAACTGTAAACATTAGTAAGGAAACTGGTATTTTTAAGAAGGCTAATGTGATGAGTCCAAATTTTTAACAGAACAAGCAAGTTTAATCTTTTTTTTTTTAAGATTGTATTTATTTATTCATGAGAGACACAGAGAGAGAGGCAGAGACACAGGCAGAGAGAGAAGCAGGCTCCATGCAGGGAGCCCGACGTGGGACTCGATCCCGGGTCTCCAGGATCACACCCTGGGCTGAAGGCAGGTGCTAAACCACTGAGCCACCCAGGGATCCCCGCAAGTTTAATCTTAACAGTAAAAATATATTTATCAAGTGCACACATTTCTGGAGCAGAAATGTGAGAAATGACCTCAGAAGCTCAAGCAGCAAGTGGCTATTCTCTATACCAACAAACAAACTAACTAAAACTGCATCCCAGTAATGCCAAAACCACCAGATAATAGTGTAAAAATTCAGTGAACAATATTTGCTCTATCTGATACCAAATATCCAATTGTCATGTGTTTGTTGTTGATGTTTTTCTGTGGAACTGACTCCTAGTTTGACCTGGTGTCATGCAGAGTGTATGATAAATTAGGGTTGTAGCCATGCCTCCTGGCTGTCCCATAGGACAACCAGGATCATCTTCAGTGCAACCAGTCTTTGAGGTTCTACCTTGACCTCACTGCAGACTGCAGAAGGCTTACTCTTTCCCTTCCCCACCCTGACTGCCATGGAAGGGTTGTGTGAAAAGCACCATGAAGACTACTCAGTTATCAGGGGAGTTGAGAATCTGCTGGAAAAATCAAATTCAGCAGAGGGTGTAAAGTCCGTGATTATTAAATGTGAACGTGTTCCACTCCTAAGCAAACTGGCAGCTTAATTTGAGACTCATGAGAAGTTACTGAGAGGACATGCCATCAATCTCTAAGATTCCTGTAACTAGAAGACCTTAGGAAAAGAAATGCATTTCATTTGGCTCAAACATGCATTCTCCAGAAATAAAGTGTATTTCCACATAAGGTAATGGGTGTCTAATTTTTTTAAATATACAAGCAGCAACTGTCTAGGATACTATAAAATGAAATCCTGTAAAATTGTGGGAGACAATCTCTCATGCTCCTTCCAACTCTAAAAACTGTGCAACGTTGAAGATTTATTTCAGTCCCAGAAGATTTCAAATACACAGATACTTCACATTCATTGAAAGAGAGATCAGAAAAGAATAACATTATAAATGGTACAGAGGGAATTTCATTTTTAAAAAATTTTTTTTATTTATTTATGATAGTCACAGAGAGAGAGGGGGGGGCGGCGGGCAGAGACACAGGCAGAGGGAGAAGCAGGCTCCATGCACCGGGAGCCCGACGTGGGACTCGATCCCGGGTCTCCAGGATCGCGCCCTGGGCCAAAGGCAGGCGCTAAACCATTGCACCACCCAGGGTTCCCTTTTTTTTTTCATTTTTTTTTTCATTTCTTTATTTATTTATGATAGTCACACACAGAGAGAGAGAGAGAGGCAGAGACATAGGCAGAGGGAGAAGCAGGCTCCATGCACCGGGAGCCCGACGTGAGACTCGATCCCGGGTCTCCAGGATCGCGGTACAGAGGGAATTTAATCATGGATCCAGCACAGAAAATGTGCAGCCGATTCTCTGAAACGAGGGTCTGAGGGAAGAAGGAGTGGTTGTCTTCACCTTCAGAAGCTGATCTGTCCAAACACATCCATTTCAGAGGGTTGCCATAGGACGGTGTGTCAGAGGAATCGAGGCATGCTGACCCTCTAAAAGAGCAATAGGAAGCTGTCCTTTCTTCAAGAGTTTATATATTACAGCCCTGGTTCTAAAATTGAGGAAGAGGGTGTCTGAATGGGATGGAGAAGGCAAACTGGATTTAACTCAGGAGTCTCTTTGAATGACATGTGCTCATTCTGTGGAAGAGGAGGATGGGAGGCAGATGCAGGGAGGGGTGATGGGGCAGGAGCATGTTTGAAAAGGTTCCTCAGATGATTCTAATTATCCTACCCATTTCAGAATCCTGCATACGAACTAGAGTAAAAATAATTCTCATTCTTTTCCATTTACTATTGTTAATGATTCTGCCTCCAAATTTGGCTTCACTTTTCCTATGGCCTGGGTTTTCTTCTGCGTGGTAGGCTGTTATGGAAATCACAGTAACAATTTACTCAGTAAAGCTGTGTGAGCCAAGCAGAAAGGATTTTTTTTCTCCCCCTCAATTTCAAAAACTCTACTAATTTGTGGTGATAACAATCTTTCACATCTTGAGAGTTTGGAGAAGAAATTCAAAAATATATGATTGCCAAAAAACATGGTAAATTCCCTTTTGTGTTGCTGCAGAAGTATGAATTTACCCCCAATCAGACCTCCCATGTTTAGGGACTTTCCTCAAACCTCTTGACTTTTTAAGATTATGAAATGTGCTCTGGGTACAACTCCCGTAAGTATCCACACCCTCCCACTCCATGAGAGAGACAGAACATCTGCTCCTCAGCTCTCTGGGAAAGTATATTTAATTATTAGATGCTTTTCTTTTCAAAATGGTGCTGGCTTTCTTTCTTCCTTCCTCCCTTCCTTCCTTCCTCTCTTCCTTCCTTTCTTTCTTCTTTCATTTTTTTTTTTTTTTGTCTCCAGGGCAAAAGCAAAATAAAATCAGACCTTTGATGTTTAAATCAGATAATAGCATCTGTATTAACACAAATAGCAGCTAATAGCATAAAAGTGTCTTCTATACTTGCCGAGAAGCAGGAGTGAGCATCAGGCATTGTTTTTTTTCTCAATATCCCAGCAGTGACTTTACCTTAGCAGGATTTAGAAGCCAGGGATGCTGAAAATGGGACAGTGGAGGAAGAAAGGAAGATTATGCAATCTTGCTGACATGATTATGAAAACTTGTAGAATCTTTTCCACAATGATCAGCTTTTGTTTCTCAATCCTAGCAGAATCTATCAGAAAAGTGTTGGGGGTGGGAGTGGAGACAGAGAGAGGAGACACAATACTGAGGGAGACAGGGAAAGAAACTAAGAATGTGAATCTTGCTCAAAAAACTTAATGCCTTCCACATCATGGTATAAAATGAGAAGCAGAGATTTCACTGGAATAAATCTTTACCAAAAAAAAAAAAAAAAAAGTCAAGCGAGTGTGGGTTTGGCATCACTCACACTTAATAACCAAGGAACGGTATTACCAGCTTTTGTAGAAAATTTTTTTTTGAAGTTTTATAATTTTCCTAGTGTCTTACTTGTTTTCAGGCTTCCTTCTTTAAAAACAAACCGAAATGAGCCAAAAAGAGTTTGCTTTTGTTTTAGCAAGAGCAGGAGAGCACAAAAGCTCCCAAGGAGTTGGATCACCAACTCGTTGTTGGTATGTTGATGGTATCGGGTGAACCACCTCGAGGGGAGACAGAGCTCGGCCTCCCCAGGTGGACACTCCGTGGGGCCACGGACACGTCAGGCCCCGGGAGGACTCGGGTTGGCGGGGCAGCGGGGTGTGCCCGGGAAGGGGTGCCTGCGCGGGGCTCCCCAACTCCGCCGCTCTGCCGACTTCCCAGGGGCTGGGAACTGCCACTGAGGCCGAATCCCTAAGAGGGGACCGTGTGTTTGCCAAGTTTCCTGGGTGAGAGCGCAGCCAGTGGGGGGCCCACCGGCTCGGACAGGGGCCAGGGGCCCAGGGAGTCAGCCCGGGGCACAGGCAGGGGATGCGGGGCAGGCGGGGGGTGCGGGGAGGTGAGGGGGGCGCAGTGCCGGAGGACCCCAGATGGCACCCAGTAAGGGAGGCAAGCAAGCATCGGAGCAGGAGCAGCGCTGGGCCCCCGCCCCTCCCCCACTCACCACCGGGGACATGAGGTGTTGACATGCATATGGTTGAGAATCAGCTGAAACACCCCCCTGCCCATCCCACCCCACTCCCGCCTTCCCCTCTCCCCCACCCCCCATCCCCTGCTGTTTCCCCTTCACAGACAGAAAGGGCCACAGCCTCACCAGAGGAGCTCAAGCAGCCCTCAGCCCTCCCACCGACCCTCGACCCTCTCCGGCTGCTGTCGGACTCGGGTTCTACCCAAGGCTGCCATCACGCCCTCGCTTGCAAGCCAATATTATGGTTTGCTTGAGCCCTCCCCTTCGGTCAGTGGTGGCCTCCGTGTCCCTAAAACAGCCGCATGAAGACACCGGTACTGTCTGTCCTCCCTTGTCCAGTCACCACCTCCTCAGTCCACACATCTCCTCGGTTCATTAGCCGGTGGAAATGTGAGGATCTTGCACACCCCAGTAAAGGGGGGTCATATGAGAGAGGAAAGGTGGGCTCCGGCCTTCCCTTCTAGCCGCCTCACCTCCCTGCTCGGGCTCCCGATGTTGACCCAGCTAGCTGCCCTGGCGGCCAGGAGCCCATGGTAAAATCTGTAGTGGTAATAGGTCAAGAGATAGATCTTTGAAAACCACAAGTTTCTCCCCAAGCCTACATTTAAGTGAATACGCTTGCACTAATCAGAAGTGAGGTTTTCCTAAGCAGAGGAAGTAAATAAGTGAGAGAAAACCGACTGTCTGGATGACAAAGGTTATTGTCTTCACCGGTCACCTTGTGTAAACTAAACTGCTCTGGGGGGACGATGTAAGGAGATTCCCCTCCATTCAGCAGGTTTTTAAACAGGACCGTTATGGAACGAATTATTCAGTGTAGAGAATCTCAAGTTAAACATACCTATGGACATTGGCCAGCAGGTCACTTCGCAATCCACAAAGATTCTTGTAGCTCTTTCTGGTGTTCCCAGATTTAGTAAGCCTCCATACATTTCTCCAAAGAGAGTTGGGGACCCAAGATAAAGAAAACAGTCATCAAAGAGTGACCCAAAACTTTGTTTTCTACTCTAAGCCGAACCCAAACGAAGGATTTGAACCCCAAATCAAGATAGTCCCGGAGTATCAGCCTTCTCCACCCAGAAGTATTTTCTCCTAAAGCCACATAAGTATATTGGAAAGAGGGTTCATAGGTTGAAAACATCTCATAAAGGTCATTATTAAGATCTGGAAATGGATTTTGTTGAAAGAAAGCTTTTGAAAAACAAACGATCCCAAGGGGTATGTAGAAGTGTTTTTGCACTAGAATCTTATTTTGAGGGGGGGAAAAACCCTTCAATGTGAATTGAGTTACCGTTCTAAGGCCAGAGTTTAATTTGTTGAAGGAAGCCAGATCCAGATTAAAACTAAAGCAATTCAAAATACAAATCTAAGAGATGAGCTCCTGACCGAACTCTCTATAAAAGAGAAAACCTAACACGTAACAGAAGCATCACAGTTACAAGCTATTCTTCCCAGAAGATGGAAAGAAAAATGGAGCAATAAACAGAAACAGAGAAATATAGGAGAGAGTAGGAAGCCAGAATATTCTGTTATCCATGGGCAGCTAGCTTGTCAATGTCTCACACTTCAACTGAATCCGAATTCTGAATGTATAAGTGAGATAGAATAATAACTCTTTGCTTGGGTGTTTGATATAGTCTAAAGCTTGTGAATATGGATTCAGAAACATCTGTCTTCCACATCATCTGTCTATGGCTCGCCTTAGACTAAAATCTTGGGTGGAACTAATAGTTCCAGTCATGCAAGCTGATGCCTCCAGGGGTAGGAGGTGAGAACACAGAAATATTAATACAGCCATCAGAGAACCGACTCTAAGCCAGCAGCTGACACTGTTTAGTCTCATTGACTTACGAGGACTGGGTAGTTTTAAAAGTGAATTATGAAAGTGGTTAAGGGCTAGCTTGAGGAAAATGTTGGCAGGTATCAAAACCAGACTGCTTGTGGCCACTTCTAAGATTTCAGTTGACATGAGTTTGTGGTTGAGAAGTCAAGAGGGCTCCTGAGGAGCGAGAGTTCAGCCCTTTCTAGTCTGGTGCCAAATCCAAGCAAGGCATGAAAACCAATTTTTATACAGTCAAAGGCACTGCCAGTATATAAAGTTTTATAATCTGATGTGTACTACACGATCCTTGCTGTTTAAATTTCCATCATGCTGAGAATGCAGAATGGAAGTCACTGAAGGAGGCGGGCAAGTCTAGACCTGCTCAGAGCCCAGGGGTTAAAAAGTTTATACGAATAATTACTTAGGCTTCAAGCCTGAATCATTCACTATCGGAATCAGGGCTGGTCCTAAAGAGAGAAGCCAGGGCAGGAGGAAGTCTGGAGAGAGAAGATAGCAGGTGGCCGCTCTCCGGGCTCCCACACCTGGGTGGTGGGGAGGCGGGGGCGGCCGAGCTCTTACAAATCAGAGAAGGGACAGGTATATGTGGCTTGGCCCTCCCAGCTCTCCTTCAAGCAGACATTCTACACCATCAATGCAATAATCTTCCCTCTTTTAGCTTCAGAGGCAGATTAGGTAAATGTGGCTACAACCAAAAACATATATATTGTGTTTACCAGAATTGTGCTTTCGTGAAACATTGATGTGCTAAAGGACATCATTTCAGGTGCCCTGATCATCCCATAGACAGAGCCTGAGAAGTGGAATGCTATAGAGTGGAAAAGCCCAGCCTTGGAGTCAGTCACTGAGATCATAGCCCATCTACAACACCTCCAGTGATGTGACCTTGAGCAAGTGTCTAAACCTCTCGATGACCAGAGTTTTCTAAGATCTGTCTTAGAAATGAAGAAAATAAGACAATCTACCTAATACAATAATCATGTGAGCATTAAAAGCAATGATTCATGTAAAGCTTTTCCTAGTGCTAGCATAGCGCTAGATGGTCCGTCTTTATGAAACCCTGTTTGTGCAATCCATAAGTGAGGTGGCACCACAACATTGGTTGTGAGCAATAAGGACTCCTCCCCACTTCTCTCCACCCTCTGAGCCCCGCTCTGAGCAGTGACAACTTTCAGCTTCTTAGCTGATCCTATCGATCCTTGCTTCCATCTTTCCAAATACTGTGACTAAATTCAGACCCGTTATGTCAATTCCTTATTAAAATAAGTGAGGATTTAACTCAGTTGTTCCAATATCCACACACACGATCTCTACCTCTCTGTTCCTCGACAGGCTTCAGTGCTATGTAATGACTTGTTGTCACGTATATGTTCCCAGCTGAACCACAATGTGAACTATGACATTTTGCCCTGTATCAATATGTATATTATATATATGAAATAATTGCCTCAGCTGGATTGGTTGGTTGGTTGGATTTGTTTCTATGTCTTGTCACTAAATTGACAGGAATGGAGGGCAGCTTCCTAATACAGCCATGTACATCAAGAATAGTGATATATTTTGAGTTATCTCTCTAGAGGCCCTCTCTCTTCCACACTGATTGGTACCCATTTTACTCTATACACAACTTCTGTTTTGTGCCTTTTCTTCATCAACCTGGGAACTTATTTTTTCTCTTTTTCTGTACCAGATACACACTTTTCCTGACCTCCTTTTCCTTTATTTATCCCTTTGTCTTACTAGACCAATCCTTTGGTAACTTCTGTAGAAAACATGCATGTTTTGAGACTCTGATATGTCCTTAAATATCCTCACTTTTGGGGTGCTTGGGTGTTTCAGTCGATTAAGCATCCAACTCTTGATTTTGGCTTGCATCATGGTCTCGGGGTCATGAGATCAAACTCCAAGTAAGTCTCCACACTGCTTGAGATTCTCTTCCCCTCTCCTTTTGCTCCCTCACTCCCAGCACATGCATGCAATCTTGCTCTCTCTCTCTAAAAAATTTCCTCACTTTTATTTGCTAATTTGACTTGATAAAGAATTCCAGGTTGAAAACATTCCTTCAGAATTTTAAAGATATTGTTATTTTTTTTTTCTAGCTTCCACTGTTCTAACGGAGAAGTCTGGTTCACACAAACTCAGTTGTGTGTGTGTGTGTGTGTGGGGGGGGGTGTTTGATCTGTTTTTTAATCTGTAGAAACTTCTTGGGGTTTTCTGTTTATTCCTTTTGCTCTGAAATTTCATAATAATGAGTCTTGGGTGTTTTATTGTTTGTATTTGTAATTTATTACTTTGAAACCTCAGTGTAAAAACTCACGTCCTTCAGCTTTAAAACTTTTTCTTGAATTATATCTTTGATAATTTTCTCCGTCTCTCTGGAATTCTTATTCATTCAATATTTTATTAACTGGATTAAGCCTCATTTCTTATCTTCTCCTTTTATGATAATAAAAGTTAACTTTGTTTCTTTCTTGCACATTTTGAACAATTTTCAACTTCTCTTTGCTTTTCTATTAAATATCTTATTTTAATTTTTCTGTATTTAATTTCCAAAGCTCTTTCCTGTTGCTGACTGCTCTAATTTTATAAATGCAGTATCTTCCTTCTCTCGCTGAGGATAATACTTATTGAGGCATTTGTTTTGCTTTAGTCTGAGTTTTCCTTTCCCTTTCTCTTTTGTTTTTGAAACTGTTTTCTCTCTTTTGGTTTGTTTTAACTTTCCACCTTTCCTGTTGGAGTCTCTCCTAAGGAATTGGTGATGCTTAGCTGTCACTCATATTCAAGGGAGAGGAACTGGGGCACTAATTTTAACCTCCATATGTCTCAGTGGAGTTTATGAACTTTGCATTCCAGTGCCAAATGGGGACCAGTCTTTTCACTGTATGGTCCTGAATATTGATACTGATCTTTTCTTGGACTAGTTTCTCCAGAAAGAAATCGTCCAATGTCCAGTTACTGCCAGGATGCTGGGACCTTTTCAGGGAAGTAAGACATACTCACCAGATGCCCTCCTGGCATTACTGTAACATGCCACATATTTAGCTGCCCTTGGTGAACAAGAATCTAGGTCCTCTGGTCTGGTTTCTACAGAGATTATGCCTGCTTCCTGCTCTGGTTGCCTGGAATAGTCACCCAGCTGGGTATGAGAAAGGGGAGACAGGGTTCTAACTGCTCCATAAACAGAATTTCCAGCCTGCTGAAATACCTTTCCTGCCAACTCTTGAGCCTGTCCCAGATTCTGTAAAATAATAAAGGGACTCCTCATTGTCATTCCTCTCTAACAAGTCTCTTCTGAGTCTCCCTCTCTGCTTCCCATCTTCTGGAACTTCATTTATTCTTCTAGTCTACTCTTTGTTCTCTCTTATGCTGTTTGTCCTTTGGTCTTAAGCCTTTTAAAGTTATTTACGGTCAGCTTTGAAACACTTGGCAGGGAAAACAGGCAGCCATGTGTATTCAGTCTACCATGGCATTTAAAAATGTTACATATTTTACTGTCATTGTTCTTAATACATAACAATATTATTAGCTAATGTTACTATTATAATAACCATTGCTCATGTCCTCTGGTTACCGTGAATATGAAGAAGTTAAAATAAGGAAGTACGGTTGGTGAAAAGTAAAAACATGGACATGTTTTGCGTATCTCAGCCTGGCTCTGAATAGCTCAGCAACGGAAAATTCTTCCTCCTCCCTTTTGACTAAATTGTACCTTTTTCATGGCTTTCCCCAAGCTTTCTGGCTTCTTCTCCTACAGTAATTTTCAGTAGGCCCCCTGACTACATTTTGACCTCCCAGTAGCCTTCTGGTTCCTTGAAAGTCCATCTTTTACAGACTCCCCTTAGCATTTCCACATCTCCTTCACCTGCTTACTGCAGATCTCCATCATTTGGCTCACAGATCACTGACCCAGCAAGGCAGAATTGAACTTCAAATTAAGTCCTTTAATTGTGGCATGTGTTCCTGAGCTCCCTAGAGAAAAGCCTCCACATGGGAGTGAAATTATAAAAGAAGAACAAACTATTGCTTTTCAAAACATTTCCAATAATTCTGCAAGCAAGCAGTGAAGGAAAAGTTGGCATATTATCCCTGGAGAGGTGAGAACCCAGAATGTTCTGTGACCTGAGGTTGTAGATAAAGTCCCGCACTGAGGTCTCATAGAGCTCAGCAGGAGACCTCCCATCTGCCCTGGATTGTTCGAATGGGGAGGGGTAAGGATGACTTCTCCCCTTCCTAACTTGGAGTTGTTTGGTGGGACAAGCCAAAATCCTTCTTTGCCTGGAATATGAATTACTGGCAATGCCCCCACAGACCTTTAGATACAGGGACTCAAATTTCTGAAGAAATCTTCACTATTCAATTCTGTTTCCATCTCTCTCTCTAAGTACTGCATAATCATGTTACAGAGAGAACTGGAATTCTGCTGCAAGTGAGATCTCTGCTCTGTAGAATGTTTCCCTTGACTTAGAATTCTACAGCTTATTTATTTATGTATATGCTACAGAGATGGAAGTGCTCTAAAAAAGAATTCTATGCTCTAAAACCACTGGTTTTAAGCAGAAGCTCTCAGCCCTGGAGTGAAAGGGCAGAGAAAAAAAAATGTAAGGAAATGACAAAGATACAACCACAAAGCACAAGTGCAGAGCCTTGAGGTGACATATGCAAAAGAGTAATTATTTGGCAACTTCCTTTCTACCAAGAAACAATATACTGTAAGATCAAGCTAGGGAAAATATACAGTTAATCATGCAGCATGTGACTCAGGTTAAATAATGGAATAACTTAGGTAAAGATGCTATAGTTGGCTGAAAAGCTCTGAATGGCAATTGTTTAATACAAAAGAAACACTGGCAAAGTCTCAAGTTAGAAATCCCTGGTTGATTGAACTCTCCATTCCCACCATCCCTTAGCAAACCTCCCAGTAAGCTGAGGAGGCTTGCCAGGGCCACAGAATATTTTGGTTTCATGGAAGATTGTTTATCTTGGCTGCTAAAATTCCACATGTCATCTCTTACCTTCTCTTAGGTTGAAAAATACTCAGCTCACAGACGAGATAAGAGAAGTTGCCCTTTGGAATGAAATAAAGAAAATACGCTTTGATTTACCAGATACTTCATAGGATGAGTAGAGACTTGCATATTCCTTAAATGTCTGCTTACGTCTGTTGCTTCCCCCAACTTTAGCCACCTCCAAAACAGGTGTTAGTAAGACTCATTGATGGGAATTTATACCAGTCTCGGACCATTCAGAATATGACACTTTTCTTTTTTCATAGAACAGTCTCTTTTGCCCAATCATAATACTGAGTTAATTATAATTTCCACCATCAATACCCAATTGTGAATAAAGTAATAAAAACAACAGAGTAGTTTATCACAGAACTGACTTTCAAATAATTCTTTCATCTACATTTTTTTCCTGGTAAATATAGGACCTTGGTAATCTCTGTAGGAAAATTGAAGTGATTTATGTAGAAGAAAATGTGAGCTGTTTAATCAGTTGGGGGAAATCATAACCACTGAAACAAAAAAGTGACAATCTGTGGGGAAGATATTTAACTAACTACCTCTTGTTAAAAATGCCAACATGGCTGAAGATCCTATATCTTTTCATAAGTGGTGACTGTAGGGTATTTTAAAGCTTGCACCACCCTCGCAAAGATGCAGCTGCTGTGCTGTTTTTCTTGGCAAATGTTGCAATCCTTTGTGGGTACTGAATAAACCTGAGCTTCGAAGCTGAGCAACTCTAGAACCAGACTGCTGGATGGTTCTCCTGAGAGTTCAAATATTTGAGTAAAAAAATATGTGTAAAACTCACTTCTTGTTTGGATGCAAGGAAATATGGACACTTAACCAGGTGTGAAAACATGGCTGAGCTTCTGTAATGTAGTGTTGGGTATCCCTCGTCTCCCGGGACAATGGGAATGAGCCTTCCCAGGCCACTCTTGGCAGACAAGCTCAGCTCCCCAGCATGCACTAAGAAGTGACCATCTCTACTTTGTTGACCCGTTTCCTTGGGGCCTTCAATTAGAAGCACATTCCTTTTCTCCCTTTACTGTTTTCAGGTTTAGTCCAGGTCAATAAGCACCTGAAGCTTTTTGGACAGCAAATAATAAGCTTAATCAGCCTCCTGATGAGTGAAAATGCTCTCGGAGTCTTCCAGCACTTGAGCCTTTGGCATTTTCTCATTCAAGATAAGCCTAGATAATATCTGGGATCAAATGTAGTTGATGAGGTTTGAAGTGCCCAAATGCTTACTTCTTTTTTTTCTTTTAAAGAGAACTTAGCCCTATTTCACTCAAGAAAGTAGACTATTAAGTACATGGTTTCCTCACCAAAAATTTCTGTTTTTTAAAAAAGTTTTCTTTTGAACAAAAATACAAAAGTGGCAGAAATTTCTGCAATAAAATTAGTCACTCATGGGATGCAAAGAGGCTAGGAAGAGAATATTTTAACCTGGCTAACAGCCACCGTACACTATATCTGTAGAAATTACTAAAGTCTTTAATTTGAGGAAGGCTGATAGAAAGAAAAGAATAGTTTCATAGAAATAAAAACAATCCATTAACAACGCAAGGTGGCCCTTTCAGAAACACCGCACCCATGACTTTCTTTGGTAAATTAACTTAGTTTGAGTTACCTTCGTAAATAAAAGAATGCCTTAAACATTTTATTTTTACCCATAGTTAATAAAATTAAATCCATATTTCTAAGGTGGTTTTTTTTGTTCTCTCTATCCTTCTGTATACTAGGTGGTCCCAGGATCTCTGCATGATTCCTCACACAGATGGCTTGTAGGAGACCATCACTTTTCCTGATTACTACGGTATCATTCAGTGCACTGGACTCATCGTCCTTTCGAGATGTATTTTATGCCATCGCTCATTGTTAATGGATAGATGATAACAGGCTTAAATTAAATACATTCCTCGTGGGCAGCCCCGGTGGCTCAGCGGTTTAGCACTGCCTTGGGACCGCAGTGTGATCCTGGAGACCCTGGGATCGAGTCCCATGTCGGGTTTCCTGCATGGAGCCTGCTTCTCCCTCTGCCTGTGTCCTTGCCCACCCCCCCTTCCCTTTTTGTGTGTGTCTGTCATGAATAAATAAATAAAATCTTAAAAAGAAAATACATTCCTCGTGAAAGTCTCCTTTTTCTAGATATGGTCTCTAAGGCTCCAGATGGATCAAAAAAGGATGATCTGAGTCAGCCTATTAAAAGAGGAACTTGTTTCAGTAAACCTGACAACAGAGCCATCTGCCCAGAGGAAACACTTTCTGTGGCACCGGACTTGCATTGTCCTTGGCCAGCTACTCCTTTCAATTTTTGCTGCGGGCTTGCAAGCATGACTTCTACCCGAGCCGCTTTCCTCTGCCGGCCTCTGATCCCCCACAGTCCAAGACTCCCCGTCTGCTCTGCACATGGCCGAGGCTTGCCCAGCAGCATGCCAAAGAACGGTCTCCTCCTAACTGCTTCATAATGACGGTGCAAGTGTGTTGTCATAATGTAGTGGTTAATCAGGTCAAAGTGGAAGTCATCTCTGTGGCACCAGGGGGAAAACTGAGGAATGACACATATTCTTCCCACAATCTGCCTGCCAACAGACCTTGGAGATAAATATAAAGTGAGTTTGGGTTTCAGACAAAGCCAGGGAGTGCTGGTTGGAGAAACAATGCAGCTCACGAAGTCTGAAGTCCCCTCAAATAATAATGCTTCAATTCAGATAAATTTAACGTATTCAAAACTAGATATTATAGAAACCCAGAGAGAAAAAAATAAGATGACTTCTGGCTAGAAAGTTGAAAGACTGTCTGAAGAAGGTAGCACGTAAGCAAGATTTTGAAGATGAGGCTGAATGTGGGCTCCTCACCAAAGGGTGTGGGAAGGAGCAGTAGCAGCCAAGGCTGGGGCAGAGGAGGGAACTGGTGTGGTGAGCAAGGAGCAGAGAAGCCAGAAAAGCAGCTTGAAGGCCCCGCCTTTGTTGGTCTGACTTCCACACCCAGGCAGGTAGACTATTCTGTAGACAAAAGAGAGTCCTTAACGGCTTCTGAGCACGGGATTGCCATAATCAGAGCATCGTTCTCGGGAAAATGAATGTGGCCATGGGAGTGGATTGGGTTGGAGAGAGGAAGGACATAAAGCAGATGGCAGCTAGGTGATCGGAGCAGTAATCCTCAAGTGAAGCGAAGGGCTCAGTCATGGGTGACAGTGGGGTGCTGGGAATGGGGGGCAGCTGGGAGAAACAGAACACAGGATGGGCTACAAAGACCTGGATATGAGCTGGCCCTGAGGGAGAAGGAGGCAACCATGAGGCCATGCTGAGGCTATGAGGCCATGTGACCAGGATGGCTCTGTCACTGAGGACTGTCACCGGAACTTGTTGGAGATATATTTCACTTAAAGGAACATCCAGGCATCCAAGTCCAGCCTTGAAGATGGGGGACTGCGGGAGGAAAAAGAGTTGAGAGCCAGAAATGGCAATGAGGCAGGGGTCTGTGATCACGTGGGACCCCAAGACAACTGACATAGTGTTGCTCGCTTAATCAGTATCAATAAGTATCAGTTAATTAAGTGAATGAGAGTAGAAAAGGGGAGAAATATGTCAATATGTATTTATAAGCCCTGCTTGTAGCAAAGATTGAACTCAATGGTATTCAGATACAGATAAAACCTGAAAAGTATGAAAGACCTGAGGAAGCAGGTGCTCTAAAACGCTGAAATTGAGAGTATTTCTGCCATCTAGAATTTGCTTAATAAAATAAACATACCATGATGTTATTGTATCACAGAGCAGAACTTGCACTAATGAACTATAGCAACCACTCACAAAATGCAAGAATATTTTTTAAAGTGCCAAGAATACTCCTTTGCTCAATAAATTATGTAATCCAAATGAACCTATGGCATTCTTCTAAAGTAGTGAAATTTCTGAATTTGAGAATCCCAGCACCCTGCTGCCAGAAGTGGCTCATTACATAGGAAGTCCAATAGTTTGAATCTCTCAGTGAGAATGATGCTTCTGTTCATCAACCATTATAAATTGTTTTGTTTTGTTTTGTTTCTCCCTCCTAAACTAGCAGCATGTTAAAGCAGCTAAGTTGGAGACAATGGTTATTTCTCCAAGCACTTGATTTGTTTTCTCCTCTCTCATTTCTTGAGAGTTTGGGTGCTCATGGAAGATAAGTGTGTGTACTTGTCCAAAAAATTGTCAGCAACAGAAAAGAAATGGGAATGGTGTGAAGATTATCCATTTGTGTTTATATAGCATCCTTACTTGAAAGAGCTGAGTATGATCTTTGAACTATTTCATTACACCAGAATATGTGGAAAATATTATGGTAATCATGGTTTTTTAAAGATTTTATTAATTTATTCATGAGAGACACACAGAGGGAGGCAGAGACACAGGCAGAGGGAGAAGCAGGCTCCCTGCAGGGAGCCCAGTGCAGGACTCAGTCCCAGGACCCCGGGATCATAACCTGAGCCGAAGGCAGATGCTCCACCACTGAGCCACCAAGGCATCCCTATGGTATTCATGTTATACATTTTTTAGCTTGGTCAATAAAACTTTGTGTATGCTACCAATAAAGAGTATTACTAGGATGTCAACTTTTAAACCTGAGTCCTCTTTGGTCAGTTCCTTTCTAAACCTCCATAATGAATACATCATCTGAAATAATTTGCACTAAAGTTCTCTTGGCTGCAGAACTAAACAGGATTAATAATTTGAAGAATCGTGGTCTTTCATTTTTGAAATAAATAATTTCACTATAGAAGTAATAGTGGGGGATGGAGGTACAAAGGAGGGAGTAAGCTGGGTAAGCAGAGATGGGAGCTGCTTTGCCATATGCAAAACAGCTCTTACTTATAAACAAACAAACAAACAAACAAATAAAAGAGAAAAAGGGCATTCCAATTCTGTCAGTGGAGTCCAGAAATTTCTGAGTTACTCCTCACCTTTTCTCAAGCCAGCCGCCAAGGATAAGGTAAAATGAGTTCCAACTAATGAAATTCATCAATTATTTGTTAAAGCAGGAGTATCTTTCAATTTCGACATTCTTTTGTGTGGTTCTCAAACAAGTTGGCAGCGAAGGCATTTAAAAGACCTCTCAGCCACTGTTTCCTCCTTGCCACAAACCCTGAAAGGAAGGAGGAGACGGGGGATGAACCTTTCTGCCTTCCTGGTCCACTGAGGGATTTCCCCACAGGCAGATGGTAGCAGAGACGGGATCAGTTGCTGTTTTGAAAAAGGAGTTGACAAAATACAGCTCAGACACCCTTCCATTTAGTCCTCAGATATTCATGGAAAGCTAGTTTTGTGAGGGATTCAAAAATGAATAAAATGCAACTCTTCCCTTCAGAAGACTAGGTCAAGGGAGGAATTAGGGAAACTGCCCATTGGTTGCCACCATTGGAAATAGCAGGCCAGGGGGACTCTGCTCAGGGCCCTCTGGGCTATTGCAGTCCTCCTACTACAGCCTCTTCTCAGCCTAGGTGAAGTGACAGGGCAAAAGTGTGAATTACCTCGTTCATGTTGGCCCCACTCCTTTCTCTCCTTCCAGTGCTGCTTGCTGTCCCTGCCCTAGCCACGTCAGAAACACTAGCATCTAGCTCACACCTCCCTCCCTCTCTCTCTCTCTAGGTAAAGGGTCTGAAGTCAACCATTCAATGAGAGCTGCCATACATTTCTCTTGTGATTAGAGCACAGCAGTCAGTGCATCTTTCACAAGGGGTAGTCACTCTAACTTAAGGACGCTGATTTTCTGGCATGACTTACCGAGAGCCAGGTGCTCCATTACTTTAGAGCCACCACCGCCTCCAACCCTGGCAAGAACTTAAGTCCCAGTGATGCCTGCATTCAAGACTTCTGTCTTAGTCAACTTGGGCTGCTGTAACAAACCACCGTGCTGAGTTGTTTAAACAACAAACATTTATTTCTCACACTTCTGAAGGTTGAGAAGTCTGAGATCAAGATGCCAGCATGGTCAGGATCTGGTGTGGGCCATCTTCATGGTTTGCGCATCAGCCATCTTCTTGCTGTGTCCTCCCATGGTGGACAGCAGAGAGAAGGAAGCTCTTTCATGTCCCTTCTTTTGAGGTCTTTAATCCATCACATGAGGGCTCCACCCTCAAGACCGGCTGACCTCCCAGAGGCTTCACCTTCCAGTATTATCAAATGGGGTTTAGGTTTTCTCCATATGAATTTGGAGAGGATACAATCAGTCTACAAGCAGCTCTGTTGCTACTGAAGCTATTTCACAAATTGTGAGCTGGTTGGTGGGGCAGCAATTTTGGAGAGAAGGCCCTTCCTGATCCCTGGAAAATCAGTTTATTCACATGAGCACATCTATCGTTCAACCTCTGAGCCTGTGCTATCCTGCACTATTATTATGGTACCCAGTAGCCACCATGGCCGTTTGTATTTAAATTAATTAAAATTAAATGAAATTTAAAATTTAGAGTTTCAATCACTATAGCCATATTTCAAGAGCTCATCACCTTGAACAACAAAGAACATTTCCATCTTTGCAGAAATTTCTGTGGGACAGCACAGCTCTGAACCAATGTTCAAACCATGGCTGAGGTTCACTTTCAGATGTGAAGTTCACAGAGCGGCAATTTAACTATTTATATTAAAAAATCGGCCACAATAAAAAATTTAAAGCATAATTATGCAAGACAATTTATTCTCCCACACACAAAAGGACCAAAGACAACATTTTTCATCATCAACCAAAGAAAGAACATAAAATCTTCCTAGAGACAGTAAGGATTGAAATGAAATGAGTAAGAGAAGAAAACAGCTTATCTTTTCAACAGGCTTAGTCTTTGGAGATCTATGTAACAAGGTGCTTCATAATTATAATAATCCTCACACAGTACTCTAAAATGCACATAAATATTTTAATCTGTATATTGTTGCTTCAGTGTCTAATAAAAACACATATAGAAAGCCTGCAGGGTTAAAATTTGATACATCATACACAAAGCAAGAGACAATCCCAGCCAATCAGTTAATGGGGCTGTGAGGTACAAACCCCAGGAGCAGAATGGGTAGCCTTCAATACAAAGAAATGTCATATGACAACCATTCATAAAAACCCTGCTGGTATTCTAGCAGCAGGGGAACCTTGTTTCTCCTCTTAAATCCCTGGTTGGTGCTCTCTTGTTGGCAGCAGAGTAGTAGCTTTCCCAGACCCAGGACTCTCTTGGCCCTTTGATTTCTGTGGGCCTTCTCTGCAGCTTGCCAACAGCCTGACCAGTGTGGGCTAAATAGGCTGTGAAGGTTGTAGAAGGTAGATACGTGAATTGCAAGCTGATAAGATTTTGAGAATAACCAGCTTGCGGGCTAAACTTCAGAAAGAAACATATTTCCATTTCTGAAACCCCAATCCCAGTCTGGGTCCCCTCTCTATTTCCAATCCATTGCTTAATAGAATGACAAAATGCAGAAGTCCACAAGGGAGGAAGCCAAGCATGAATTCTATAGGACTTTCCTGTCCCTTCCTCCTTGCTTCACCTGATTCCCAAAGCCAACTCCCCTTCCCCAGGATGACTCACACTGAGGGCATTTTACTACTCATTGACACACAGAAGCAGTTTCTCCACTTTGAGTATGAGCTAAAATACAACCCAAAGATCCTCGGTTGCCCTACATGTACCCCCATATCACACTAACTCTCCTGGTGGCCCCTCATGAGACCTGGAGAGTGAGCATTCACAACTGCAGCAGTCAATACATATTTATGTGCTCCTCATGGATCCAAGCTCCTTGCTTTCAGAAAGCCTCAAGAAAGAAGAACTCTCTTGTCAAAATGCAAAAATACGAGAAAGGAGAATTGGCATATAGTCACCGAGGACTTAGCCATTGTTGGCTGAGGATCTAAAGTGGACAGCATGAAGTAGGGGTTTGAGGGGCCCAAGGAGGCCATACTTGAGTGGAATGGCCATGGTAAGACATGGAAAGGAGAAAGAGAAAGACCATGAAGGTCATACTTGGTGTAACTGTGGTTATATGTGTGGCTTGGGTTCCCCTCCATTTCACCATCAAGAAGCTTCTGGGGGTTAGTTACAAGCAAGGGTCTTTTCCTTCCTTTGTTTCCCCCTTTGGTTTTATTCATGATTTCCTCAAATACTTAAACACGTTTCTACCAAAAGGGTTACACTCAGAGCATCCAATAATTCTCTGTAATTCACACGTTAATATACAACTGCTATAGACACAATATTTGTACCTCTCCAAAATTCATGTTAAAATCCAGCCCCCAGTGTGATGGTATTAGGAAGTGGGGGTCTCTGAGAGATGGAGTAGGTCCTGAGGGTAGAGTCATATGGCATGGGATTAGTTGCCTTATAAAAAGGGCCTCAGGGAGCTCCCTTGCCCCTCCTTCCATGTGAGGCACCAAGAAAGTAGCCATCTATGAACAGGAAGCAGGCTTTCACCAGACACCAAATCTGTCAACACCCTGATCTTGGACTTTCCAGCCTCCAGAACTGCGAGAAATAGATTTCTGTTGTTTATAAGCCACCCAGTCTATGGTATTTCACTATAACAGCCTGAATGGACTAAGAAAACAGCCCTAAACCAATAAACCTCCCTCTTTACCATACTCTACTCATGACAATAAGTAGCACATCATCTGTGGTATCAGCTTTGAGATGGCTTTCATGCTCATGAGGAGAGGAGTCAGGACAGAACCAATTGGTTGGGAGATACCCTAAGCACTTTCTTGTCTTCTGGGCTGGATAGGAACATTGTATTGAGAAAGATAAACAGGACTGAGCATGTTTCAAAGCTTGCAGGCAGAGGTAGGTAGGATCAGCTACAGAGCTGCTCTATGACTCCAGTAAGATGACAGTTTTAATTGCACTTGGTGGATGAGCTAATTATGGTCAGAGAAAGTTAGCACTGGGGTTGCAATGAACGACACATTTTTTCTGGGAAACACAGCACACAGGTGACATCCTTATGCAATTTGAGTGTTTCTTCAAGAGTTTGGAAAGATATTTAAACCACAAGAGTTCAAGATAAAGGGGAAAGAAAAAAAGAGTATCTGTGTGTGACTGTGAAGGTTGAGTGGTGAGCAGGATGTGGAGTTCAAAAGAGGTAGAATAATGGTTCACAAAAGGCAGCAATAAGTGGGAAGAAGCAATTAATTGGATCAGTCTGTTTAGGTTCAAAACAGCCTGATAGAAAGAAGACGTAATATCCTAATTCCGGAGTTAGGATCCCAAATCCTCCATATGACTAATAATTAAAGCCAGCTCTTAGGAAATAAATTCTTGAATTTGTATATTCAAAAAAGGGGATACAGTTAGCCCTTTGACCTTACTCCATATTTTCTTTTAGTGGGTAAATTCTTTAAGATCTTCCAGAAACTGTTTGGAAGCACTCTATTTAACCATGACCAATTTGAGGTCCTAACGAAAGGCCCAGGAAACAGCCTTTGCTTCAAAATGTCCAGCCACAGCCTACACAACCCCCAGAATTCGCTTTTGAAGATTCAACTTGTTAGCCTCAGCATGTACATCAGGAAGGCTTACTGACAATACTGTTGGCTTTTCTATTTCTTTCTCCACTTGGTGACCCTGCACTCATCCTTGAAGGCACACATATACATACGAATGCGACCAGGAGCTTTGGCAGGAGCAAGAGAACTAGTTCCACTACAGTGAGCAGTGGTGAAAAACAGGCCAGTGGTTTGGCTCTCAGAATGGAAACCAGATGCACCTCCCTCCAGTTCCTCTTCCCCACTCTTACCTGGGCAGAATCCTGGGCTGCCAGAGGAGGAATGACCATTGTCTCTGTCAAGAGTTACTAGCACGACTGTGCTCAGTGTAGAAGATGATTTTCATGCTGTTTTTAATCTGGGTAATGACCCCGCCTTCACCTTCACTCGACCTTGGCGAGTTATCCAAATGTGTGGCTAAGAACAAAATAAGTGACAAAAGACCATTGAAGTACATGGCACTGACAGGCGAGAAATAAAAAGAAAGAATTCAAGGGTTCTTCTCTGCCTTCAGTAGGAAAAAGGGAAGCATAAAGTGGCCCTCATGTTAAGAAGAGACAGTGGAGGACACAATACATTTTTGGTAGCATGGGAGAAATCGGCCAGGGGGAGGAAAGAGCTCCTTGCGGCATCACCAGGGGCAGTCTGTGAAGGAGGGTTCCGAGTCAAGAACAGCTAGAAGCAAGGCATTGCCAGAGACCAAACCCAAGGTTTAAAGACCCCAGGGAGCAAAAGGTGGCTTCTCATCAGTGTTGAGTGTCCTTCAGAATCACCTGTCATCACGCCGGGGGTGGTGGAGGTGGAGGAGGGCCTCAAGCCTCAGAGACTGATTTAGGTAGGTCTGGGCTGGGGCCAATAAGTGTGCAAGTCATCACCTGGGACGGTGCCAGTGCTGCCAGTACTGTAGATAGACACATTTTTGCAGGAAAGTGTGGTCGACATTCAAAACTAAAATATTATAGGAAACTCCATGTTCCTTTATAAGGCCATGCACTGCTATATTGTGTTAAGCTTCTTTGTAGAAAATAATGTTGACTTGCTCACAGGTGAGAAGCATCAGCCTGTCCACTGGAGCCCATGTTCCCAGGAACCAGTGGAGAGGGCTAACCACCAGGTGTTGGCCCTCTGTGATAGAACCATCTCTGTCATAAGGGTCATTTTGGGGAAGGTTTGGTTCAAATATATACACAGCTTTTTGAACACTTCGTTACATTAATGGAAACCTGTGTTACTCTGTTATTCCACTTCTTCATGTCCTCAGTCTTTAAGGCAAATCAAGATATCCCTATATATAATACCAGAAAATTTTTTTCTTCCCGTGTTTGTAAGCCACGATTTATATCTAGGCCTATTAAAAGTCCTTGGAGATCTTTGCACACCTGTCAAGAGAACCACGAATCACATTAACTCCGGAAAGAGAGCTGAGATTGTTCAACACATTGGCTTTGTTCGTGTTGAACTTGATTTGGTGGTGATGGGATCACGTGCTCTCAAAGGGAAATTGCAGGGATATACCAAATACTTTCAACTAAAAAAGTCAATGACACTCAGACAGGTACATTCTGTTTGGCCATCTAAAGATTGTGTCCCCAGGTGATCTGAGCAGAACAGTCACTTTAGCTATTGGTTGAAAAGCCTCACTTCCACTGTAAAACCATTTCAGCACTTGTTCATTAAATTTAAAACATCAAAGAGGATTTGCAAATCTGGAAAACATTTATGAAAAATTTAAATGGGGTGTCACTTTGGCAGTGTAAGTGGCATGAACTGTTTGATTTTCAACTATTTACAGATGTATCTGACTCTGGGATTAATGCCTATATTTTGTAGGAGAAATTGTGTATGCAAAGTTTTGACCAAATTTGCCTGCAGGAGGAAAATTGGTTTAAATATAGATAACGTGAACCTCTTCTCCTACATGTAGCATGTCTCTCTGTCGGTATGTGAGAAAAGAGACACATCTTTTTTTTTTTTTTTTTTAGATTTGTATTATTTTACAGCTCTTGATATAAGAAATTCTGCATCAGAAAACTTAAGGACGCAATGTTCTATCCTCAATTTTGTTTGGAATTCCTAAGTTCCAAAGTTGCCAAATCCTTTCTTCCCTGGTTGATATTTATGTTTGAGAACTTTCTTTAAATAACTATCTGGAAACCGGTCACATAAGACAATGCCAAGAGACAATATGAACTAGGAACATATACGGCTTCTCCACAAGTCTAGAAGTTTTCTTAAATATTGTTTTTCTGCTGGAGATTCCAGTAAATCAATGATACTATGACTCAGAGCTTCAACCCTTGAGGGAAAAAAAGGGGAGACAATTCTACTCTTAGCCTGGAATATTTTGAAAGACTAAGTGTTTTCTGTAATTCATATTTTAGGTATTATTTATGTCACTTCTTATCCCTCAAATGATTTGATGTGACTTACATAAGTATATACAATGCTTTTAAAATGAAGCCAAGAGAATGAAAAAAAAGAAAAAAGAATTGCCATTAAGTACACTTCACTGGAAGTCTGATCCATTTTGGGATCTGCATTTTCTAGCAGCCAACCCAGAGAAAGAAACATTCTTTTTGAAAGGTTTTTTTTTTTTTTTTTTTTTTTTTTTTTTTTTTTAAGCAATTGCTCAGGAAAAGTATCCTTGGCTCTGGTATCGGTACTAGTAAGACCTGAGTGAAACATTTTTACGTGGGTCGGTATAGGAAAAATATTCTTATTTTCTTAATAGCTTTCCTACATGCTATATTGTTGACTTTTTTAAAGACTTGCATTTTATACAATCCTCAGTGTGGATCAATGGCTAAACCCTAGAGAAGAGCTCAGGGAATGGCATGAAATAGTAGAATGGTGGCTTCCAGAAAATTCCAGAACCCTCATCTGGCTTTAACTAAGAAGAAAATTTTGTGTATCTAACAAAGTGAATGGACTGCCTGTTCTTCAGGCAGTCCTCCCTAGATGCTATTATCTCCAAAACAAGCCTTTGAAAAATGTTGAACAATGTCGCATAATCCTCCTCCTGCATACCACTTGGGGAGCTTTTCAAAAATGCTTAATGATATTTCTGAAATCTTAATCCCGTATCTCAGCCTCCACAAAACTTCTCCCTGCCACTGCCTTCATTCCGGTCATCATTGCTTCTCTCTCTCCCTCAGTCTGGAAACACCTTGGGCAGACATCTCAGGACACATTGGAATAGTTTAGTTAGAATTAAGATTTAGATTCTTAAAGCACACCCCTGACTTTAAAAGTCTTGCTTTCTTTTATCTACAGGAATAAACTATGACATCTTTGAAGGTCAGTCTGCTCTTTCAAATATCCTTGTGCCTTGCAAATTCTGCACTTTCCCATAGCTTTGTCATTGCTCCCACTGTTTCCTCTGGTGAAACCTTTCTCGGATCCCACCCTCGATGCAGCCCTAATTCCACCTCATGTTCAAAGCCAGTCAACTGTGTACTCCTCATGTCAATTAGAACAATGTCCTTCCCAAAGTTGGAGATCAATTAATAGTGAATGAATGAGTGAACAAATGAATGGATAAATGTTCATCTCAGAATCCTCTCTTGGCTTCAGTATGCAGTAAAGTTGAGGTTTTTTTTTTTTTTTTTTCATTATTTTCCACTTATGTAAGTCAATCCTTTCAGGGGAAAACAGACGTTTTGGCCTTTGTCACTCCTTAAAAACCAAAGAGGAAAGAAAGCTTTCATGTGTGACCCTTCACAGGAAGCAGAAAACCCTTCACATTGTATTCTCTTAAGGAGACCTTGTTTCACACCACGAATCAGAGTATCTGTGAGGGCAAGCCTACTCATGACACAGGGAAATCCACAGGAGAGGAATTTGCTCAAGATCTTGAGACCAGACAGCTTCAGCACAAGAGCAACAGCTCAGTGAGGAAAGAGGCATGGGGTTCGGGAACATCATTCACTCTTCACCTGCCTGCTATTACAGGTGCAATGACACCACAGGACACTGTGATTTATCAGAGGAAAATAGCTTGGTAATAGGAGTTGAACTAGACCTCATTAAGATGAAGCAGTGTCTGATATCCTTGAGTCAGACAAAAGAGAATATGAAATTGATGTGGTCAGCATTACTGCCAAGCTGCATTTGAAGAGAATCAAACAAAGTGGCAATTGACAGCACTTCAGGAGGAAAATACCCACAAATGAGACAGAAGCTTGTTGGATGTAAACCTCTAGTCTTAAATGCATTAAAATATGACTTTGCATTTGATTTCCTTCCACAGTGAGATCATTCAGAACCAATCTATAAAAGGAACAAGGTGTGCACATTTAATATGCTCTTGTCAAAGCCCTGCAGCAAAGGGTAGTGGTAGGATTAATTTAATTACCAAACTCTCATCCTCTTAAAATAAGTATGGGCATGTTTCTGGTGCTGGAAAGACAAAAGTGCTTCATGAAAGGGGGACAGGGGAAAAGAGCTGGTGACTCCTGACTTGGAGAACACTGCTGCCACTGCCCACAACCCTCAAAGATCCTCAGTTATCAGATGAAAGATTACTAACGTTACTTCACTTTCTGCCACCTCTCAAACTGTAGGTAAGTTGGAGGCATTTGTTTGCAGCTCCCCTTAGCAAGCAAGCTCTACAATCCATAAATACAAAAGCCTTGATTCAGATGAAAGTTTACATTCTCCCATGGCTTCAGAAGATGATGGTCAACAGGCTTTTGTCTGAGAAGCAAATAGCAACTAGTGGCCTCTCCTCCATGTGAGGTTTGGTATTGCTTGTTGTTGTTTAGTGTTATTTACTGAATAACAGAAGACTTGGTGAAAATTTTTTTCCCAACAAAAAGATCTCTATTCATATTTTCCATGCAAATATTCCAAAGATCTATACCTCATCTCCCACCCAGGGAACATCCCCAGCCTTTTAAATTTCAGTCTTTTTGTTTTTGTTTTTGTTTTTGTTTTTGTTTTTGTTTTTTTTAAGTAGGCTCCACACCTAGCCTGGAGCTGAATACAGGACTTGAACACATACATGACCCTGAGTTCAAGACCTAAGCTGAGACCAGGAGGGAGGATTAGCTGAGTGAGCCAGCCAGGTACCCCTGAATTCCAGTCTTCGATGCCTGCTGCCACCATTACCATATTTCTAAAGTAGCCAGACAGCAGCAGTGGGCTAAGGAAAGGAGGCTTTGGGCTCCTTGGGTTGCAGCAGAGGTCCAAATTATTCCAGAGAACCAAACTTGAGTGGCAAGGAAGAGGAGAGCCCACTGCTCCCTCCTGGCTACTATGTTCTTCTTCCTTCTTCTGGTTGTTAATTTTTTTTAAAGTAAGAAATATATGGACTTGAAATAAAGTGAGGCCACCTTTTAAAAAGCATGAACACATAGCCTACTCCTTAATTTTAAAAACCTCAAGTTAGATACATCTATGTGATAGGTATTATAGTTTTAAAAAGATAAATGTTTTTTAAATAAAAATAAAAATGAATTTCTTATTGCTAGACTATTTCTCTAAAACAGAAAGTTTTTGTGTAGAATAAATCTTTGGAGAGCATCATCTTATTGGACATACAGCTCTTCTTCAGCCAACTGTGACAATAATAATAAAGGGTGAAGTTCAGTGCTGTGGGAAAAAACAGAGTAAACCAAAAAGTGCAGTATGTTCTTGGCAGAGATCTGCTTTGAAACATGACCTATAATAATTGCAAAAGAGGGAAATACTTTCCCATAATTCTTTAGAAACCTACTTTATCTGAACACTCGAATTAAAATTAAGAAATAATGGATTCTTTTCTAATTTTAATCCTACTTCTTAAAATAAATAAATTCTTCCAACAGGGGCCAGGGACAAATGTGGTTAAAGACAAAACCATGAACTGGCCATATCTATGCAGAGTTTCAGTTCTGTCTCTGGGTGACCAGGACTCCAGGATGTTGGCTGAGACTTTCTCATCACTTGACAAGGTGAGATTCAAAAACTGCCTTCTCTCATGGGTTGAGAAAATTTCACACTAAGAAGAAGAAGAAGATGAAAGCTTCTGAATTTTGTGAATACTTGATTCAAATAACAGCATTTGTACTGTTTTAAGGAACTTTCTTAAGGGATTTACCTTCCTAGCTTTGAACTTCCTGATAATTTTTTTCTAAGGAGAATTCCAATAAGCAAGAGGGTTAATTTTTTTTTCAGATCCTAGAGACAAAATAAATATGGTATGCATGATGTTCAACAGGATGAGAGGAAGAAAACAAGGTATCCTCGCATTGATCTGCTCCAGACCCCTCTTCAAATGCACCCCCATAAGATTATTTTACCAGACCAGGTAAAACGGTAGAGTTTACTCCAAAAGCAATGCTGGGCTTAAAAAACAAACAAGCACTGCAAAAAATCGTAACCCTTTAATTTTCACTGTGAAATATGAACATTCCGTTTTCTCCACGTTTAGCATGTAGCAAAGACTTATTTGCTAATGAGTTCTGTTTGTGAAGGAGTTTTTGTATGTGATTTAGGGAAAAAAATGTGAAAAGCCCACAAATAGAAGAACCATCATTTCAACATTAATATAATTCCATTTCCCACCCATTTCTCACAATCATGTACTCTTGATATATTTAATCTTTTGCAATGGTTCCCATAGCAACTCCTCCTGGTAGTGGCTGAGCTGAAGGCTACTAGAGTCTTAAAACCCAGCTCTGTCCTGGGCAGGATTTTTTTTCTTCTTTTCTATCTCTCTTTACATTTATTTGTTTATATTAAACCTGGTCTCTTAGAACTCTCCTTGTGTTGGCCATCAGAATCCTGCCAGAAATAAGAACATGAGATCTTTTTAAGGACAAAAGATGTGTTATTTTTGTTTTGTTTCATTTTTTGGTTTTCAAAACAGGGGCCCTGATTCTTTTAAATCTGATCTCCATCACCACTTTCAAATTTCTTAACAGCACTTCCAAACATGAGCAGGGGCTCCTTAAAGAAGTATTAATTAAAATGTTTCCCTAAAGAGTGAAAACATCACCTCTGCTCTGCCCTGTTCTAGGGTGACCAGGAAAACAAGATGCTGAAAATCCTGTGTAAAAATTCATGGGGTGACACAAGCAGGGTTTGCAGAGACAGCTCTGGGACTATATAATGCTTAAGAATTCAAATGGTAGGACATACTTTTCATTTCCTTCCTGCAATTTGTTTCTCTGCCCCCAGATAATACCAGCTCTGAGGAGTGGGCTCAGGGACTTGAAAATCAAATATTATTATTAATCACTGTAATTACTTTTCTTGGCCCAACTGTGGGGCTGGAAAGCAAATGAAATTCTCTTGAGTCCCATCTTAACTAAAACATGTTGCTGAGCCACAAGATTACCTCATCCTTAGTCATCCTAAACTAGAAAGAGTATTACTGCAAAAAAAAAAAAATTCTAATATATAATTGAGACTTTTTATTTATCTTTTTCCTAAAGATGAACTTAAGTCCTGTCTCTAACTCCCAAAAGTCCAAAAGAATGCAATGTGAACAAAATGAGTTTAAAAGTTACTTACACACATCAGCATGGAGAATACACTTCTATTTACCAGTTGAGCAAGATTAAAATCTCAAAGTTAATAATACTTAAACATCGTGTTTGAAATTATAGTATTTATATGTCTAATGACTTAGTTGTAAGTTCTCTTTTCTGATAAATGTACATCTGGGCCTCGATAGTCGCAAACCTCTGTAGGGTGCCATTCATGTTGAAAAAGTCATAGTATTTTTTTACGACCATTCTCCAGCAGATGGAATAAAAGTCTTTTGATCTTAAACAAACCAAAACCAGCATATTATGACAATTTTCTGTGAGTGGAAAGTAAAGAATCCTGAGGAATTTATGCCTTTTTCTAATTTACACAGAAGCAAATACTAAATATATTAAACACATTCCATTTAAAACCATCAGTATGGGCTACAAAATGTACCACAATATTTTAATTGAGATTTATGGTCAGTTGAAACTTTTGGTTATTTTGTGCTATACTCAACAATGATTAGAAATTGTTTAAATTTTTCAACCAGTGGATTTACTATTAGCCAGTCAAGTTTGAGACCACATGAATGCAACATTTTGACCCTTTATTAAAATGTTACTCTGACTTAGCTTCATGGGTGGCAGGAAACCCAAACTTTCATTTTGTAAGCTAGTTAGACACCCTGCTTACATAAGTTGGAGCACATCAATTTACCCATGTAGTCTTGTTTCTTCAACTAAAAAAAAATTACTACAGAATTCCTAAAGTCTCTTTGATTGTATAGTTTAAAAGATTATAAACTTGATCCACTGATATTTTCAGGAGTATATAATTGTGTTGTAGTCAAAAACACACAGCCTTAAAACAATAAAAAGTTTTTTATTTCATAGGTCAAATGGCAACACATGAAACATTCAAATAAGTCAAATCCTATTTTCTTTTTTATTGAAAATACATATTGAGGTATAATTGACATATAACATATAATAAATTGCATATAATTAAAGTGCACAATTTGATAAGTCTTGACTTATATAATACCCATCATCACCACAATCAAGGTAATGAATATATCCATGACCCTGGATAAATTCCTCATGTTCCTTTGTAATCCCTTCTTCCTGTCCCCGCCCCAAATCTCATTCCAATTCCCAAACACTGATCTGCTTTATTTCACTGTAGATTAGTTTGTATTTTCTAGAATTTTATATAAATACAATTATATAGTATGAATTATTTTTGTCAAGTTTTTTTCACTCAACATAATTTTTCTATTTTTGAGAGAAACTCCTTTAACTAGAAATGTTGTGTTTGAATCCATAAAGACCAACATGGAGGTGTCTTAAGACATCTGAAACATACTTTTATTGATAATTAACAATTTATTTTCTTGTTGATTTTGAGAAACACAAAATCAAAATTGTCTGAATTTTAACAAAGAACTACATTATGAAGTGAGAAGAGCTCAACTAGTGGAGGGTAGGGAATCTTGGATTTCTAGTTCTGTCTCTAATGCCTTAGTGTTCATTTTACTAAGCAAGTAGCAGTAGCTGTTTGTTTTTTTAATAACACTTTTTAGTTTAATCCCAGTATAGTTAGCATACTGTGTTATATTAGTTTCAGATGTACAATACTGTGATTCAGCACTTCCATACATCACCCAGTGGTCATCACAGCGTGTCCTCCTTAATCCCCACCACCTATTTCACCCATCCCCCACCTACCTCCCCTCTGAGAACCATCAGATTGTACTCTATAAGTTAAGAGTCTGTTTCTTGGTTTATCTCTCTTGCTCTTTTTTTTTTCTTTCTGTTGCTTAAATTCTACAAATGAGTAAAATTTTATGGTATTTGTCTCTCACATTTTATGAGCATTATACTCTCCAAATGGCAAGATTTCATTTTTTTTTTCTGGCTGAATATTTAATATTCATATATATATGAATGGTGTATATATATTATATTCATATATATTCATATATGAATATTAATGAATATTGTATATATGTATATATATACATATATATATGTATATATATATATACACACACACACCACACTTCTTTATCCATTCATTTATCGAGGGACAATTAGGCTGTTTATGTAATCTGGCTTTTGTAAATATTGCTGTAATAAACATAGAAGTGCATATATCTCTTTGAATTAGTGTTTTTATATTTTTTTGGCAAATACCTGGTAGTGCAATTACTGGATCATAGGATATTCGGTTTTTAACTTTTTTTAGTATTTTATTTATTTATTCATGAAAGACACAGCGACAGAGGCAGAGACACAGGCAGAAGGAGAAGCTGGCTCCATGCAGGGAGCCCGATGTGGAACTCAATCCCAGGACTCCAGGATCATGCCCTGGGCCAAAGGCAGATGCTCAGCTGCTGAGCCACCTAGGGATCCCTATTTTTAACTTTTTAAGGAAGATCCTTACCCTTTTCAACAGTGGCTGCACCAGTTTGCATTCCCAACAGTGCACGAGGGTTCTTTTTTCTCCACATCTTTGCCAACACTTGTCATTTCTTGTGGTTTTTTTTTTTTTATTTTACCCATCTGACAAGTGTGAGATAGTATTTCTTTGTGGTTTTGATTTCCATTGCTGTGATTATGAGTGATGTTGAACATCTTTTCATGTGTCTGTTGGTCATTTGGATGTCTTCTTTGGAGAAATGCTGATGCATGTTTTCTGCCTATTTTTAATTGGAGTATATGTCTTCAGGAGTGTTGAGTTTTATCAGTTCTTTGCATATTTTGGATACTAATCCTTTATTTGATATGTCATTTGCAAGTATCTTCTTTCATTCAATAGATTGTCTTTAAGTTTTGTTGATTGTTTCCTTCACTGTGTAGAAGCTTTTTATTTTGATATAATCCAAATAATTTATTTTTGCTTTAATTTCCCTTGCCTTGGGAGACATCTAGAAAAATATTGCACTGCTGATGTCAAAGAAGTTACCTCTTGTGCTCTCTTCTAGGATTTTTATGGTTTCAGATCACATTTAGGTCTTTAATCCACTTGAATTTATTTTTGTATATGGCATAACTTTCTTTTGCATGTAGCTGATAGATTTTTTCCAAAGGCATTGTATGCACCTACATTCTCACCTGCAGAATGTGAGAGTTCCAGTTGCTCCACATCAGTGCCAACATTGGTATCATCAGTCTTTTTTAAAATGTTGGACATTCTAACCAGTGTGTATGACATGTTACTGTGGCTTTAATTTGCATTTCCCTGTTTCAGTGTATTTCCATGAGCTTATTACCACCCTTGTAATTCCTTGGGTGAAATGTCTATTCATTTCTTCCTTTTGTTTTTGGTTCTTTATCTTCTTATCATTGAGTTTTACAACTTCTTTATATTTTCCAAATATAAGCCTCTTAGCTGATATGTGATTTACAAATATTTTTTTCTCCATCAATGGCAACCTTTTTATTCTCTTTGCAGTTCTTTTAAAGAGCTGAGTTCTTAAATTGATGAAATCTAATTTGTATATGTTGTATCTTTGATGTTATATGTATGAAATTATTTTTTTCTTTGAGAGGGAGAGGCAAGGAGGCAGAGCAGAGAAAGAATCTTAAGCAGGCTCCACACCCAGCACAGAGCCCACCGTGGAGCTTGATCTCACAATTCTGAGATCATGAGCTGAGCTGAAGCCAAGAGTTGGATTCTTAACTGACTGAGCTACCCAGATGCTCCAAGAAATCTTTGCCTAATCAAACATCACCAAGATTCTCTTCCATGAAGAAAATAATCTTCTTCTAGAAGTTTTATAGTTTGATGATTTATATTTAGGTTATATGATGCACTTAAAGTTGGTTTTTGTACATAACGCAGAATGTGAACTGATGTTCATTTTTGCATATATGGTTATCCAATAGTTCCAGTAAAATTAGTTGGAAAGATTATCCTTTTTCTCATTGAATTGCCTTTGCAACCTTGTCAAAACTTCATTGACCATATATGTGTGGGTCTGTTTATGGACACTCTTCAAGATTTATCTGTTTATCCTTGCAGTTCTACTAGTTTCTGCTTCTGATGTTTTGAAGTTCTGTTATTAAATGAATTAACAATTACTATGGCTGTGTTCTATAGTAAGTTGACCCTGTTATCATTATGAAACAGACTTCTCTATCACTGCTAATATCCTTTGCTCTAAAACTGCTTAGCTTTATATTAATATAACCATTGAAACTTTGTTATGATTAGTGTTAGCATGATATATTTTTCCATACTTTACTTTTACCCTAATTATATCTTTATAGTTAAACTGCACTTTTTGCATGCAGTATGTAGTGATTGTTTGTTTGTTTGTTTGTTTTTCCATTCAAAAATTTCTACCCTTTAATTGCAGTGTTAGCCCATTGTGATCTAATGTAATTATAGATTTGATTAAATTATAGCTATCATTACATTATTTTTATTTGCCCCATTTATTTCTTGTCCCATTGTCCTTTTTTCTTTCTTTTTGAGTCAGTATTTTTTAAACTTTTCTCACTTATTAAGAATAATTAATTGATACCTACTCTGTGTCAGGCATTATGCTAGGCTCTGAAAATATCACAGTGAGTAAAACAGAAGAAATCCTTGCCCTCTAAGGCCCCTTCTCCAGGTGGAGAGATAACAAGGTGACCAGCATGGCTGGACAAGATGTCCAAGGAGGACAGTTGGACAAAACTGAAGTGAGAGGTTCAGCCAAGGGTCAGCTCACATCAGGCCTTGGAGATCCTAGGGTGTTTGGATTTTATTTTCAGTGTGATGAGAAGCTACTGACAGATTTTGAGCATGAAAGTACCATGGTCTGGTTTACATTTTAAAATAATCCCTCTGGCTGCCATGTGGCAAAGCAAGAGTAGAAGCAGAAAGTGTACCTACGAGGCTGCTGCAGTTTCCTAAGGGACAGAGAAGGGTGGTTTCAGGGAGGATAAAGTGGTTCAGATGTGAGTGGTTGGATCCTGGCTGCACTTTTAAGGTAGAACCGACTGAACTTGCTGAGCCACTGGAGTAAGGAAAGGAAGAAAGAGAAACAAGGGATGATTTCTAGAGTGTGATCTGAGCAACTACATGAAAGGTGGTGCCATTTGCTGCTGAAGATTAGGTTTTGTTTTGGACATATTAGGTTAGAGATATTTATTAGATATTCAGATGGAGAGATCAAGTAAGAAGTTGGATAGCAGCCTAGAAGAGGAGAAGAGAGGTCATGCTGGAGAGAAATTTTTTCGAGTCACCAGCGAGCTTGTGTAAACTTTTAAAAGAATATCTCAATTGCTATATTTTAGGAGGGGCAATTCATATTCTTGTGTTGCAAATACGGTGTGTTTCATTGCACTCAGGCCCAACACACACCCTCTCTTAGTGAAGGTTCTTTTGATCGCATGCAACAGAAACTGACTCTGGATAGCTACAGCAAAAAGAAATTAATTGAAAGGGATTTTTCAATACAACCTCAGAACTAAAAGAATAATAAAAGCTACAACATGGGAAAGGCAGCAACCAAAGCGCGGCTAGAGAGCTTTGTGATAAGTGCTTGAGGAATTGCTATCAACAGAACTCATATTCCATGGCTTTTGGCCCTCTAGAGTCATTGCACTGTTCTAGAAAGCCAGAGGGCCATCTATTTCTCATCTGCTAGAAAAAGGGATTGGAACAAATTCTTGCTATTTAAAGCATGGTCCTTGGATCAGCAGCTTTTTGGAACACAGAATCTTAGGTCCCAGCTAAAACCTAATCAATCAGAATTTGCATTGCAACAAGATTACTGAGTGATTAAAACACATGTTAATGATTGGGAAACACGGAACTACATGGTCTTCCAACCATAAAATTCTCTGTCTGAATTGGGCATATAGCTGTTTTCATATAACAGCTATATCATTGAAGTTTCTGGATTCTTACCCAAATAAACTTTAGAATACCTTGTTGATTTGTTTTTACTGTGTGGGTTTTTTTTTTTTTTTAAGATTTTATCTATTTATTAGAGAGAGTAGGAGGGTGGGGGAAGCAGCAGAGGGAGAAGCAGACTCTCCCAATTGAACTTGAAACAAAGCTCAATCCCAGGACCCTGGGATCATGACCTGGGCAGAAGGCAGATGCTTAACTGACTGAGCCACCCAGGCACCCCTGGTTTATGGTGTTTTTGAGTGCTTTCTGTATAGTTTTCCTGTTGGTTGCTGTAAGTATATATATCTACCTTATGCTCATCTATTCTTGTCAACATTTTTATCCACTTCCAGTGAAGTTTAGAAACTTTAGCCCTTGACCTTCCTTCTTTTCAATGTCATTATCTTAAGCATCAGGTGATATTACAATTTTTATTTAAATCATCAAATTTGATTTATAAAACTCATGAACAGAAAGATAGTCTATTGCATGTACATCTATTTCTACTCTTCCCATTGTTCTGCTGATAATTCAAAATTTCTTCTTTCATCGTTTCCTTTCTGTCTGTAAAACTTCCTTTAGTCAGTCCTTAAGGATAGGTCTGCTAGTGACAAATCCTTTTAGTTTTTCTTCATCTGAGGATGTCTTTATTGTCCTTTCATTCCTGAAGGATAGTTTCACCCAGACTATTCATGGTTGACAGTTCTCTTCTTTCAGCACTTGAAAATGTTGGGCTGCTTCTTTCTGGCCTCCATTGGTGTCAGACTACAAATCCACGTCATTCAAATTGACATTTCCCTGTAGGTAACCTGTTGTTTCTCTCTGTTTCCAAGATTTTTCTTTGTCTTTAGTTTTCAGAAATTTAATTATTGTATGTCTTAATGTGGATTTCTTTTTATTATTTTTTTTTAGTTTATCCTATTTGCAGTTTAGCTTCTTGAACCCATAGGGTTACTTCTTTTGCCAAAACTTTTAGCCATTATTTCCTGGAGCACTCTTTCGGTCACACTTGCTTTCTTCTTGTTCTGGGACTCATTATGGGACTCCACTGATACAAATGTTAGATCTCCTGTTACTGTCCCATAAATCCCATTTTTCTTCAGTCTATTTTCCCTCTGTTGTTCAAATTCGATAAATTCTATTGACCTGTCCCAACTTCACTGATTCTTGGTCATATCCTCCCTATAATTGAGCTTACCCAGCTCATTTTGATTTCTTCTTTTGCATTATGAAGCTCTACATTTTTCACCTGGTTCTTTTTTTTTTTTTAATTAACTTTTTTGCTTAGACTTTCTATTTTTTCAATTATTTCAAGAGAATTTATAATACCTTGGTGAAACATTTTCATGGTGACTGTTTTAAAATTCCTGGCTTAAAAAAAAAAAAATTCCTGGCTTTTGGTATGCAGGTAACTTTTTATTACATCTTGGATATTTAAGCTTCTATGTAAGCAGACTCTGGGCCTTATTTAGATCTTTTATGATAGCAGGCAGTCACCATATTTAGGTTTAGGCACAGGTTCTGACCTGATTTTGTAAACTATGTGACAATGTAATTTTCAGAGCTATTGGGCACTATTTTGACTGCTGTTTTCTTTCTGCTAGTACTACTTCAAGTGATGGGCTATAGTTTACCCAAGCCAGGGTATCCAGTGTCTCTGGGTGGGGAAAGAGATTATCTGGCAGGAGGACAAGGAGACTTCCTGAACTAGGTCCTTATTGTGGTGTGTCCCCTTTCTTAGTGCCACCCAGCCATTCAGTGTCTTGGGTGAAGGGGGGGAGGGAGTCTCAGGCCTAGGGAATGAGAGTGCCTCCAGGTCCAGCCACTTTTTGCAGTGGAATCTCCCTTGTTAGTGTCTCCCGGCCTCTTTGATTAGAGAGAGGAGTCTCAGGTCCCCACTGAGACAGTGCTTCCCCTAAATATTTGTTAGCAGGGCTCTCAATCAATCCCCTATGCTGGTGTTGCTGAGCTTGCCTGTTGTTGCTGGTAGGACTCTCATTCAATTCAGGAGACAAATGAGCCATCTAAAGCCACCTACCTGATGCTTGGGGTCAGAAAATGACAAGCCTGAGTCATCTTCTGCTAGGCAGGGAGATTATGTTGCTTTTCCTGTAGTTCTAAGGCCCCTAATCCGTTGTTTTCCTTTTTCTACCATTCAGAATTCTCCTTTGGTTGCCTCTTGCATTATCCCCAAGGTTTATAGTTGTACCCAACAGAGACAAGTGAGTCTATACCAATTTGCCTAAGCCAGAGTCCCTGGATAGAATATTTTGTTTAATGATTCTATTTACCCTTGTGCTTTCTTATTAGCTATAACTCTCTGTGGCATTATTTTTGTAATTGTTTTAGGATCCATAGTATAGTATACACCATACATCATTACCTTATCAGAATCTAATCTACCCTTCCCATATAGTATAAGAACCTTACAACAGTACACCACCGTTTCTCTCTCCCAGCTTTCACGCTCTTGCCATCACACATTCTATTCCTATATATTATGTACACTCCACAATACACTGTTAATACTTTAAGCCGTTGACTATCTTTTCAAGAGATTTAAATTAGAAGAAAAAACTCTATTTTATAGTATCAACAACATTGCCATTTCCGGGGCTCCTCATTTCTTTCTGTGAATACGATCTCCATGTGGAGTCACTTTGCTTAAAGAACTTCCTTTATCATTTCTTACAGTGTAAGTGTGTTGCTAATAAATGTTTTTTAGCTTTAACTGTCTGAATAAGTTTTTATGTGCTTTTATCTTTCAAAGATGGTGTTTTCACTGGTAAAGACTCCGTGTTGTTTTTTTCTTTGAGAACTTTAAGGGTGCTGCCCCTCTGTCTTCTCACTTGCTTTGTTTCTGGGGAGAAAACTACTTTTCTTTTTTCTTTTCATTTAATGTGGCCTTTTACTCTTATTAAAAAGAATGTGGTTCTTTTTAATATATTGTCTTTATCACTAGTTTTAAACAATTTGATTATGATGGGACTTGATGTAGTTCTCTTCATGTTTCTTGTTTTTAAAGTTGCTTGGATCCATTTGTTTCTATTTTTCATCAAATTTGGAAATATTTTGGCCATTATTTTTACAAATAACTTTTCTGTGCTACACCAATTACACAATATTAGACCTACTAAAATTGTTCCAGAGCTCACTGATGCTCTCATTTTTTTTCCTTTCACTGTTTTCTCTTTGTTTCATTTCAAATAGTTTCTACTGCTATGTTTCCAAGTTCACTAATCTTTTATTATGCAATGTCTAATCTGCTGCTAGCCATATCCTGTGTATTTTTTTAATCTCAGACATTGTAGATTTCATTCTAAAAGCTTGATTTGGTTCTTTTTAAAAATATTTTCTGTATCTTTACTTAACACACTCATTTCCTAGCTTTTTTATCACATTAAATGGTCATGATAACTATTTTAATACCCTTGTCTACTAATTCTGTCATCTGTGCCAATTCTGAGTTAGTTTTAATTTTTATTCCCATTGTGTTTTATACTTCCCTGTTTTGTGTTGTGTGGTTTTATTTTGTTTTGTTTTGTTTTCTTCCCCTAATGCCTGCTAATTTGTGATTGGATACCAGATATTGTGATTCTTACCTTAATTGGATGCTGAATTTTTCTATAATCTTATACATGTTCTCGTTGTTGTTGTTGTTTCTTGGGATGTGGTCAACTAACTCAAAATAGTTGGATTCTCTTGGATCATGCTTTTAAACATTGTTAGGCAGAACCAGTTTTTATAAAATCAGAACCAGAGGAACATTATGCTCAAGGAGAATTTTCCTCGCTACTTAGACAATACCTTCCTGAGTAATCTACTCAATGAATCATAAATTATGAGGTTTTCCACTCTGATTGCAGGGATTGGGCATTACTATAGGTCCTAATGAACTCTGAGTATTTTTCATTCTCATCCTTTTGATTAGATCCTCCCCCAGCACGGGTAGTTTCCTTGCAGATTTGCACCAATCACTATTCACCTGAGTACTTGAAGAGAACACCCAGGAACTCTCCAGAGCTTTCTATATCTACCGGTCTCTCTTCTCTGACACTGTCATGTGAAATTCAATGCCCTCCATTTTCTTATGCTCCCAGCTCACCTTTATTTAACTCAGAAAGATTACTAGGCTCCATGTGGCTTCCCTTCCCTGCATCATGCTAATAAGCAAGGTCATTCTGAGACTTATCTTATTGTTTCCTGTGTCTCAATTGTCTCTCTTTTATTGTCTGGGGCTTGATCTCCAATTCCTCACAGACTTTTGTTTCATATATTCTTTATGTAGAAAAGTAACTAGAGATTAACAAGAGTGAATGTGGGGATAACATTTAGGAAGCCATGTCCAGTAAGACTAGGTGCAGTTAAGATGGAAAGAAGTGGAGAGATCTGAGAGATATTTAGGAAGTAGAACATCAACCTTTGGTGACCGATGGACTGTGCAGGAAGGGCAGAGGAGGGAGAAGAAAGTGTTCCCAGGTGTCACGGGATGCATGGTGACACTGCCCACTGATAGAGGGAACTCTGGAGGGGAAGCTGGCTGGAGGTGAGATAAGATCAATTTGGGAGATGTCCAACCTCACTGTGATAGCCAGAGTATTTAGAAAGTGAGGAGGGATTAATTAAAATATAAAGCTAGGAGAAGAAATGGTAAAAAAGAAACCAGGTTATAAGGAATAGAAACAGAAGAAAAGAATCATTATCATGCCTTTCTATGGGATTTTATGTATCATCATTTCTACTCTCATTTGTAAGGGCCACTTATTTGACACTTAGAAACATAAAACTTTCACAGACAATACTGACTACTTCTAATATATCAAAAAATACATTTTTTGGCTTCAACTTCTGGTTTTAGAATTAGGAATGTTAAAGATTTTTACTGATGGAGATATTTCATAATGAATTCTTTTCATGTTGTTACTTTTGCATAGTTGAGAATTCTTGATTCACATCATCAGGTTTTTGTATTATAAGCTGCTACAGTCTATCAAGAAAACACTGACTTCAAATGTAGATGCAGAGAGGGGAAAACACTGAGCCAGACTGACAAAGCAAGGTACAGGAATTCACCTCAGCTCTCAGAGCAAATGGTGGGCTTGGTTGTAACACATCAGGGAGAAAAAAAGAAACCTTATGGCAGGATGTGTGAATTCCCAAATAGGTAAAAATAATTACGTATACAGAATTCATTATAAAATATTTACTCCATTAATAATAGAAACAAAACTAACACTCCTAATTCTAAAATCAGAAGTTGAAACCATTTTTATTTTTTATTGACATGTTAAAAGCAGACAGAATTGTTTCAGGCTGCGTCTAAATGATCTGATTATCAAAACCATAGGAACATTATGCTCAAGGAGAATTTTCCTTGAGCAAAATTGATCAAAAGTGTAGACAGTTCTAGGCAGGAATAGCAAACACCTGCTGAACTCACCATCATGTTTAATATTGTACTGAATTTTGAGATATAAGATCACAGTTTAAATACTCGTCTAACAGAACAACATCGGGCTTAAGACGTTGACCTTTATTTGTCTAAAACACATGGAACACTCTCGCTCCTATTGATGAGCATAGCTGTCAAATGCTCTGTGTGCAGCCACTAAATACTTTCAAGATTGCAAGTTGAGGCATGGATATTAAGTATACATTTAATTAGCTGGAGAAGGTGGAAAGAAGCATTATACTGACTAATTTCAATAGAAACTGTAATGGGCTCGTAATTATATTTAGTGTCTAGTAGATTCATTTAGTTGCTGATTGCAAGACAAGATGGCAAATATTGAGCAGGTTACCTCTCTTTCTAGATGGTACACATTTGAAAAAGAAACCCACATTCTCAAATCACGTTTCTATGGATGTAACTTGGGGAAACATCTTTGGAGGACAATTTGGCAACACCTATCAAAACTGAAGTGTGCTTCTATTCCTTTTGACCAAGCAATTTGAATCTGAGACTTTATCCTAGAGATAATTTCACATATGGGCACAATGACATATGAACAGATGTAGTCATTGCAGAATGGAGGACAATAGCAAAATATTAGGAACAACCTCAATGTTCATCAGTCAGGAATTGTTTGGATAAATTATGGTATTTCTATGGAATAAAGCTCAGCTATAAAAAAGAGGCCATACTTCTTTAATGATTTGGAACACCTTTGAGATATATAGATATCTGAGGAAATTCAAATAGAGAGTGTGCAATAACAACTCTTTGTGTAAAGGGGGAGGAGCAAGCATCAATACCAAGCATATATACATCTGTGTTTGTCTGCAAGGATACACAAGAATGAGTAATTCTGTTTGTCCATGGAAAGGAAATCTGGAAACTGAGGGCCAAGGAAGGGAAAGGCATATTTTTCATGTATATCTGCATATCCTTTGTATGCTTTGAATATTTTACTACATAATATATAAACTATTGAAAAATTAATAATCCATCAAATATTTAAAACTATATCAAACTCCATTATAAATTTTGACATAGCTTCAGGAAAAAATACTTGGTAGAAGATGGAGTAGAAATACTTAAGAATGTGCCAAATCCTGTTAAAATTGCATATTTAAAGGAAATTAGAAATTTCTGATAAAACTAATGATAATTAAAAAGAAGTTGGAAATATAGAACCAAAGGAGTTAGAATATTTTCCTTGCCGGGCACATTAGCTTCAAATTCTGAGAGGAAAATCTTGACGGCTCCCTGACAAGGAAAGAAAACCTGAAAGTCACTTTTCTTCTCTTGGGTAGCTCAGACCTTGGGCAACCCAGCATTCAGTAGACTTTTAATCAATAAACACATTGTCCTAACCAAGAAGGGAAGGAGAATTAGAAAAATGAGAAGAGAAACAATTTGAAATGAAATTATACATGAACAAAGGAGTACGTTTACTGGCATAAAATGTTTTACTGGAATAAAAATACTAGAATAAAAATATTTTGTCAAATTTCTATGGAGTGGAGTGAACTAGAAATATCTATGTATCAAAAATGACCTTCCTTTCCATTACTTGTAAGTTTATAGATGAATATAGGCTATACACAAATGCTTGCTTATTGCTACCCATAATAAAATAAGGATTATTTTATTTCTATCTTATAAAGTGTTTTCTAATGGTCCTGGCTCAAGGTCCTAACACATGAAGCGATTTTTTTTTTAATTAGACCCACAAAATGGTGTTTTGTTTTCACTTTTTGGTCATTTTTAACAATTGTTGGCTGATGGGCTAACAGGCCTGAGGAGAGTAGCCATCAGCTAAAGAAGTAAATTACCAGGTCGAGGATATGCTTCAAACATCAAATCAGCCTGGCCAGGAATTATCAGGGAGAAAAGTCACTTCCCAATTCAACAGTTGTCTTCAAAGTTTGATCATATTCCACAAGTTGTTGGATGTTTTCTTGGGCAGATTCCACTCTGGTAGAACTTAACTCACTCTAAATGCAACTTGTGAGAAGTTTAAAAGCATATGCTACCTAACACTCACAAGTGGCTACATCTTAAAGAATGAAACTAATGCCAAAGACAAACAGGAATTTCCATGGAAGAAACACAAGGAGGAAAGAAAAAGAAAAGCAAAAAAAATAATGAAAAGAGAGCATACTCAGAGGATTAAAAAAATGTTAATGTCCTCTGGGGGAACAAAGTCCTTTCCTTCCTGCCTGGCTCTGTGCCCCAACCAGGACAGCCCTGCCACAGACCACTGACTCAAGTCTCACCTCCAGTTGCCTAATAAAAACCACTCTTTACCACTTCACTCCCCATCTGAATATGTCCCAGGCACTTTACCCGGATCTTAAGAAATTCTTTTCACCCCACCTGGTAGCCATTTATGGAACATCTCCGTACATGTGGTTTGTAAGATGGAAGATGAGTAATACATGTTCATCATCAAGCTCACAATTGAGTAAATGTGAGCTTTTAACTCTGAAGCTTGAGCTCAATGAGGTAGAACCAGCTTCAACACAATCATCTTTACCCAAAAGTCCTACCTGTTCTACTAAACAGCATGTAGACAAACTGCTGAACTGAAGTATCTCTCCTTACTTTAGTTATTACTTCTGTTCACAGATTTTCTGCAGCTCCAAAAGGTGGGTATCTGGTATTTCTGTTCCTTTCTGCGGTTCAACTAGGAAATGACTTATCAATGACATGGGGAGTTAGAAGTGGTCTTGCAAAACTCTCTTGGCCCTCCAGCTGCATATGTCTATGACTCTGTCTATTGGGGAACCAAAATTAATTAGTCATTGATTCTGCAACATATTTATTGAATGTTTACTGTATGTCAGATGCTGTAGAGGCCCTACAGATAAAAATATGAATAAAAAATGGATCCTGCATTAAAATTGCAAAGGACTTTGAACATGAGTGGATTGTGGAATGGCCTTAACGGGTCTGGAAAGTCAGCAATTCAGTAAAAGTCAGGGGGACAGTTGCTGTGGCAGAGATATGCCTTCAGTGCTGGAGTAGCACAACAGAAGGAGACCTAAGACCCGGGGTCAGGGAAGATTTCTGGGAGCAGGTGGACCTCAAGAGAAATTATGTAGGACATACGCAAGTCTTCATCGAAGAAGGCAGAGCAGATGACAAAGAAATCAGAAGGAGTGTGCCTGTTCTGGAGGGAACTGAACAATGTGCCTAGTTTGCCCACCTCTTTGCCCCAGTCTTAACACAAGGTCGGCCATATCCAGTGCCATCAGTGGACACTTACTGAATACAAGTGTGATAAATCACGTAATTGTTCTATACATCTGTACCATAGAGTCAGGGAGCAAGAAGGGTTAATGGATGAGGTTTTGTAATGGGAGGGTCAGAAAGAGACGTAAGTATCTCTTGGAAGGAATTTGTGTTTATTCTATAGGCAGCACTAAGCTATAAAGAATTATCTGCAGAAACAGTCATAGCAACACTCATTTGACAGCCCCCGGATATATAGCCCTTGAGCACTACTGTGCTGGCACATCCTTCCTTGATGGAACCTTTCCAGAAGGAAGCTCAAAAAAATGAGGATCAGATTTTATGGGTTGGTACTGCGTGCTGACATACTCTTGCTATAATCCTAACACCTCGTGCTGACATACTCTTGCTATAATCCTAACACCTCGCCAAAGAAAAGGCTTGGGTCTGGGATTTTATCTTATTTGCAAGACAATCAATTAGCTTATTCCTATGTCATGGATATTCACAGAAAGCCCTTCCCTAAGCCCAAGATGACATATCTCACTACTCACACACAGCATTAGTACCACCCATTTTCATTGGTTCCTTTGCCCCACTCAGTCTCGTGGCTACTGATGGCTACCGTGCACACAGCAGGTTTATCACAGGTGAGGGACACTGAGTTTGGAGAATCCACTGCTTTTACACCGTAAGCCAGCCTCCTCACTGTGTGGTGGCAGATGGGCCCTTATGACTAAAGGTTGTCAGCCTCCCACGCAGCCATGAGAACTGGCCCAGGTAAGGAGCCTCTAGAGTCTTATGCCCAGCAGGATGTGTGAGGTCACAAGAAAGCTTGCGATGGTCTTTCTTGACAGGAGGCATACATTTCATACCTTGGGCAGAAAATGAAAACAATTTAATTAATATTACTATTGGGGGTTTTCTTATGCCTTTCTGCATCTGCCATTCCAGCATGCTCCTCTCTTCAACAACAGGCTCAGTGAGGGAGCAGCACAGCCTGCTGCTGTATTTTGTGCATCGGGATTTAGTAACGAAAAAGGTATAATAACATTCTATTTACAGAGCACTGTGCTAGTACTCACAAGAATTGCCTCATTTACTCTTCACAGCCCTGTGTGGTAAATTCTCATCTTACAGATGAGGTAAGTGAGGTGCAGAAACACTGAGTGTGTCTAAGGCCACTCCCATGGCAAAGCTAGGTGCTTAATGCTGATCTGACTGACTTCAGAGCCCATTCATTGTTGGGAAAATGTTCTAAAGCACCAAATCATTATTTTGGGCTATAAGCACATGCTTATGGTTCTGTTAATTTTAACACACCTAATGCTCTAAAAACAAAACAAAACAAAAAACCCAAAAACCCTTCTTTTAGGTAGTCAAGGTGGTCTTGAGGATATCTGTTGGTTTGTTACAGAGGAATTGCAAGTTCTCATGTTGGAGAACTCTGGCCAGTAAACTGGATAGAGAAGAGATTCTCATAATGGAGAGGTGAGAGCCATGAGAAGATGAGAAAGTCTAAGAATGAACATTGTTAGAGGCTACTTTCAAAGAATCAACTGAACATATCTCACAATAAGGATGTGCCTAAACCTGGGACGTGGTTCAGCTATCTAGGCCTACCTGTGAGCGGGGCCTGGCCCAAGTGTCTGGGCTTCTCATGAGAGCAGTTCACAGATGAGGATGGGTTGATCACTATGACACAAGAGGCATTCCTCAAGCTGCTGTGCATCGAATACCTAAGATGAGAATTGGATGAGTCATCAAAAAATGGGATAAGCAGGAAAGACAGGAAAGTAGCCGCTTGGTGCTTCGCTCTGCAGGGGTGAAGTAGGGGTGTTATAAAAGGATCTCCCGTCAGCCACAGAGTAAGATGGTATAAAATGTCCACTGGAGATTTTAGCATCTGTATGTCTGGGTATGTATACAAGGCCAGTCTTACAAGGGCCGAGCTGCTATCCTCCCAATATGGGTACTAACCCAGAAATACCACACTTGGCAAAATAGAATGCCCCAAAGCAGGAAAACACTCAATGATCAAAGAAGGAGCCTGAGGGAGACAGACTTTTAAAAGACTGAGACTGCTCACCAAAATTCTCAGTTTCCACACTCAGTCCACAGATTTATCATTATTCATATCTTTGTTTAATAAAACTATCCCACTGCGTCTAGGAGGATGCACAGAGTGTGTGCCCTGGAGGGGGTGAACAGGCACTGTCCAATACAAATACTTAAAGAGGTCATGCTCAGTGACAAGGATCTGACTCTAACTACAGATGGCTTCTCCAGGAAGGTTGTAACCAAAACCATGAGTACACAGACAGTTGTTTAGGCACCGAGACACATGCAGATCAGAAACGACATGCACACGTATCTATTGATAATCAATTATGTGAAATCTCTGGAAAGAACATCCTCATCTCCGGTGAAGCCATCATGCTATCCTAACACCTCTTCACCACCCCGCCATAATAGCAAAGCCATTCTTGTCTGGATGTTTGACTCAGTCTGCTTTACAGCTCTCTGGTTCCTCAGGCAGAGGGCCATGTCAGTGTCCAGCTACTTTAGAAGTAGTAGTACAATAAACAGGGAACACAGCTAGAGTATGAAGCCATGTAGATCTCCAGGAGAATTTCTAGTTGCTTTTTCCTCTTCCTTTTTATATTTTATAACATGAGAATTAGATTAGGTTCTTGGTTTCCAGTATTCAGGACCGAAATAGAAGACAGACACCTTTTCTTACCTTTATTTTGACTCACTGCCATTATTGGATAGTGCTTTAGAGTTAAGAATCACTAAATTGTATAATCAGCACCCTAGTTATGGTTGAGAGGAGTCTCAATGTACGGAACCCCACATATCTGTGGTCTCTTCTCACATGCACATGTCAATGAAGCAGAACAGTGACTGGGGAACGGCTCAAGGGCAAATCATCAACAGTAACAGAAGCACCAGAATTTATAACTAGGGGCTATAACCTCGTCATTAGTCATACATACTGCTGCCTACCATGGTATCCACTTGAAAGACTTAATTCCAAACCCCACAGTATAATTAGCCAATATTTATCACCTAGCTAGGAGATTATCAGCAAAGAAACTTTGGATGATGAACTAATACCTAGACTGCTTGTCTTAAAATTTTACTTTTCACAATTTAAGAGAAAAAAATTTCTTCAGTTATGAAGGGGAGAGACCCCAGAAGATGTTAATGACTAGCTTCCAAGTCAAATCACTTAATTTGGTGTTACGTACTAAGCTAATTTCAGTTTTCTTGCGGAAGAATAAGGCTAATTGAAGGTTTATCTGACGTGTCTTCTCTCAGTGCTGTGCGTTCTTTCCCTTGCCATTTCTCTCTGGCAAACTGATGCACACCATCACTTTCTGAGCACACTTGGAGGCAGCTGTTACAGCCCCAGCTACCTTTTGCTGAATTCCACAGATTTAAGCAGCTATCCATTATAGAAGACAGCTTTGGCCCTGCGATTCAGGGGGATAGGCTTCAAGTCTCGGCTCCCCTAGCAGCTTGCTGTGTGACCTTGAAGAAGTCATCCCTTCTCTGGGGCCTGATTCTTCACATCTCATTGAAGAGGGTTGCATAGGATGATCTAAACCCCCACCCGCATCCTAATAGTCTGTTCTGGGGTTAGAGGAGAGAAACAGCCACGGGGAGAATACAGAACAAAGATAAGAGACAGTGGCCAGAAAGGAAACTAGTTCAAGCTAAAAACGCAGGCCAGCAATTTGATCCAAACAAATGGCAGGTGGTAGGATTGCAGGATCCTGTTTTTTCAGCTTCGCAGTTCCCATCCCAGATCTTGGAAAGCCAGCAGCTCTAGTCTTTTCTCCATGTTGGCATCTCTGATTCCAAATCAGCCCTGAGACCAACCATTCACTCCTGTGCCCATAGTGGGAGGCTCTCCTTGCCCACACTACATCTTTCTTCCCCTGTTGCTTTTCACTCATGTCGACATATCAATAGCATGATGAGGGAAGGAGCCCAGAAAAAAATAAAGATACTTTACAGATCTGCAGCAATGAAATAATGAGGGGGAAGGAGAGCTCATGTCACAAAGGAATTCAAAGCAGATTGCATTCAGCAAAAGCCTGGCTATGAAGCAGAAATATAAGATGCCCCACAACTACCTGCTCTGAAAATCTCAGAAAATACCAAAAGGAGAATGAGTGAAGGTGCCCTAAGCACGGTGCCAGCTCAAGCATTCCCGAGAATGATTGAACAAATCAAGAAAGGGAGGAGGAGTGAATGCCGAAATCAAAACAGGAATAGATCAGCAGCTCCCAAGGGAAGACGCTGAAGTCCTGGAGCTGGCATTATTCAAAGGCAGATGAGTCAGGACCTCAGAAAGACATACTAGCGGGAATATCCATGGGTGGGGGTGGGGGGGGCAGATGACCAGGCGGCAGGATTCAACAACCCTACAACCCTTTCCTTGTTTGTCTCTTTTGGTGCATGGTTAAGGGCCGCTATGAGGGCCCTAGAGCTCGGAGAATAAGAACAACTTTGACGAAATTATTTCGGTTGATAGAGATTGGGCTTTGGTTTATGGAGCTGGGGTAACAAAATAGCTAATTTGGGCAAACAGTATGGTCAGATGTGAGTGTGTTTTGCCTGCTGGCATTAGAGTCCTTTGCTGGAAAAGCAAACTGCTTCTCCACAATTGACACAAAGTTCATAAAAAAGTTGGGTCCTCGTGGGATATTCAGGTGAGTGAGGATATTCAGGTTGGAGAAGGAAAGCATGTCACATCCTATCTATCTATCTAAACAGAAACAGAATTTTCTTGAGCTGGGTAATATAAGGAGAATGTTCTGATGAAGACCACAGCTCAGTGCAACTGGAGGTGGTGACAGTCTGTGGACAGAGCGGCCCTAGTCCCCTCCATTGTAAACAGCTCCTGAGTGCCCTGCTGTGAAAGGACACTGGTAGCTTTATTCATGGTATCAAAGAACAGCAATGCATGCTGGAGCTCCTCCAAATGTATTCCTGTTCCCCCGGAGGACAGTATTCTATGACAGGACAGTCAGTCTCTGCTTCTAGAGACAGGGAACTCCCATAGCACTGTAAAACAGGCCTACAAGTGAAATCTGCTTTGAAACTGAAGCACTAAAGAAAATAGGTACCAAAGCCAAAACCACACAGGCAGCAGTACTGAGCCTTAGGTCACCTGCTCCCCACTTCCCCAGAATGGATTTTTCTGCTGTTTGCTATGAAACAAGTCAGTTTCTAGTTAACAAGAATTCCAATTCGCTTTCCTTGTAAGTTCTAAGCAAGTGCCACCGGATGGAGTTCTTAAATTCTAGTAACTTTTCTACAGGAATAGAGTGTCCTCCAGGATAAAACCTGACCTCCTTCTTAAACAGCGTGGACCCTAATGAAAGCTTATAAGAGACTATAAAAATAAAGTTACCTCCCTAGAAATCTAAATTTTTTGCCCAGTAATAAAATCAAAAGGAATCAGGCTGGCTATTTAATGTTTTCTGTGGGTTCATTAGAGTTTCAATATCATACCTACCGCTGAGCTGATGACAGGTGGGGATTTTACAGAAATCAGTGGATCCAATTAGCACCGGGGGTCCACAAGTCAAGCACTTCCAGGCTACAAATTATTGGTGACATTTCTAAACACAGATTGGCAGCTGAAGCCAGGCCAGTCTTCTCTACATCTTTGGAACAATGATTAAGGAGCAAATACCCTATCCAGCTTCTCTAATCTACTATATAAAAAAAGAGCTTCTTATAAATTTCGTTGTCATGCTGACTCATATGCTCAGAAGACAGGTATATGCTACTTTAATGAACCCAAAACAGGCTTGTTAGTGATGTTTATTTACATTTTGCAGGAACATACATATCCAGGCACCTGGACTGTACTAAATGCCTCCTTCATAATAAAATCATGGAGCTGTTTGTTGATGACAGTCCCTTATTGACGCTTCCCGCCCTGTAAAATTTCAGACACCAGTCTTGCAAGAAAGGAGTTAGCATCCACTTCCGTTTTATACTAGTCATTCTCAAGCTGTTTCCATAAAATTATAGCGCTCCATAAGCTGGGATAAATATCCCCAAGTGATATCCACTAATGTCCAACCCAAATGACCCCTAGGAAAAAGTTGTAGGGAAGATTGTCAAGTTAAGGACAGTCAAGGTTTTCTCACATATATTTTTGGAAACCTTTGGTGCTTGCGACACACATGTCCATGAGAAAACATTGGCAGCTGACAAAATGGATGAACAAAGAGCAGATAGTCAGAGGGGAAACTCAGTAATGGCTGATCCTGCTGGTTCCAGAGTTTCATTCTCCTTGTACTCGCATGTTCCTGGTTGTGATTTCATATCACAAATGTATAACATGCTCCCATGAAGCCCTCCAAATTTCACAAGAGGGATGATATCACAAGATGTCTCTGCCCACGGCTCAACTGTTTAAAAAATATGTGTCTACCTTAATAGGAAGAAAAATAGCATATGCAAACTCTGCATTTTCATCAGGGACTTGAACTTTTAACTCATTGCCTCTCTGAGGTGAGCAAAACTCACTCAAGAAAAACAAGACTGAAGGATATGTAGTCCATCCCTTTCTCCATAATGTAAAGCAGGGGCAGACTATCTGTAAAGGACTGGCTAGTAAATATTTTAAGTTTTGTGAGCCATATTGTCTCTGTCACAACAATGTAACTCTGCTGTTGGAGCACACAAGCAGGCAGATAAAATATTGTTTGCGAAGAAATGAGTAGGATATATTCCAATAAAATCATGCTTATGGACATTGGAATTCAAATTTTAGATGACCTTCACATGTCATGAAATATTCTTCTTCTTTTTCAACCACTTATAAATGCCCCCAAAATTCACATTTGACCCATTGCTTATAGTTTGCCAACCCCATCCTAAAGTCTAGCTGGTTTGAAATGCATTCTTCACCTATAGAGAAGGGGCACCTGACGTCCTCACTTTGGCCCTTCCATGAATTGTATTTACTAAATTGGTTTTGCTGTAGCTCCATGAAACTGCACAAAGGAAAGTGTAAGAAACAGTAGATGAACTTTGTGATTGGATTTACTGAGAAGATGTCATCCAAAGCATCATACAGTGTCCTATTACAGTGGGTACAATTATCCTGGGGTTCTGATCATGGAAACAACTAGTCTTTCACAAAGCAAGTGGTTCATCAAAAAGAATCCTAATGCTAATAAATTTTCTTCTTAAGCTGTTAGAAATTTCACAGACCAATTTGCTCAGGTTGAGCAAGCATACTGCTCGATATTATGTGCTCAGGTCTCACAGCATATATTTTGTATAAATACATTCCGCCTTTATTTTATTTTTCTGATCAGTTTTTCCCTTTATATTGTATTCCTCACATTTAAAATATTATTATATTAAATGGATTTTGATCATTAGCCTAGGATGGCAGGATACAAATAAAATATACACATTATACTCATACTGCTGTACTTAAAATTGTTGGTGATTTATTCATCAAGAACAATTTGTCATAATGTTCCCCAAAAGAACACTGTGGCAGGTGTGTAACCAGTGAGACCAGTGGTATTCTGACTTATCATGAAGAATCCTCTCCTTAAAAAAAACCTTACAAACTCAATAATGAAAAAGACAAAACATGGAGCTGTTTTGAGTAAAGTAGGACCAAGCACCCAGGGTAAGGAGGTACAGAAGGAATGTTTATCCGAATGATAGATTTCTGGGTTCCTCTAGGCACCTTGAGATCTTCGTCTTCAGACAAAGAACAGGAGATTTCACATTTTAAATGAGATCCTTGGGGAATTCTTTGAAACTTGAAAAGATGAGTGATATCACCCAAAGCTCTGCTGAGAGCAATCTGAAAAACACTGTTTCAGTAATAATAACTCCTGGAGAATTCAGAGTAGGGGCTGTTAGGGAAAGAGAGCTATCTGGAACTTGGGCAGGTGCTTGCTATAAAGACAGAGCATCCATGATGAACATGGCCTCCAGGACCAGGGTGGGTTTAAACCCTAGCACTGTAGGTTACTAGCTGTGTGACCTTGGGCGTGTGACTTTGCCTCCTTATCAGAACCCTCTTCCTATGTATGTCCCCGCCTTGTAAAATGTCAGTTTCGATGATAAGTAAGGCTTATGGGGAAGGTTTTGTGTCTATAAGGTTTTTGGAATAATACCAAACTTTTCCATTTACCTCTTACCAGACACTTTACTATTGTTTTCCTAACATCACCTATTTCTCCTGCTCCTCTCTCTCTTGTATTCCTAATCTCCAGCTTTGCCCTCTTCAACATCAGAACTCAACATTGGAGCAGGGGAGAGGGAAATTGCATCTTTATGGTTGAAGGTGTCAGGATTGATTTGGAAACACTAGGAAGAGGATTGTGGAGGAGGAAATCATTGTTACCTTGAGGTCATGATGGAAACCCCACAAAATGGAGTGCAATGTGCAGAGTAGGATTAGCTGAAGGTACTTTCACTTTAGCTCAACGGTGAGTTGAGCTAAATTCTGATGATACACCTTAGGGCAAAAACAATTTTCTGGTGTTCCGCCTAAGTCCAGTTATATCCTCACTGCCCCTAATGGCCCAGCAGCTACGGTACCAACATTACCAGGAGGAGACACACGCTCAACGTGCATCATCTTTTAATGCAAATACACATTAAGTGTAAAAGCACATTTCAATTAGTAGCTAATCATTTCATAAGGCTTTACTCACATATAGTGCCTTAAGGAAATATAATGTAATATTTACTTGGTAGTGTATGTCGTGATGGTGGGGGGAGGTGATATTGCTCCAAGGTGATAAAAATTGGTTCTTGGGAGGCAAAACAATCTTAGCTATTATAATGTTTTTCAGTCAGACAGAGGGCCACAGTAGAAAAACAGATATATATCTGAGGTTTTACAATTTCATGAGGAGAAGGCACAATTAAGAAAAAAAGATCTTAAAAAGCTCACAGAAGGGAAAAGAGGCTTTTTTAATGAAAAAAAAAAAAGGTTGAGAAACACTATTTCAGTGGACTAAGCTGATGCTAACTCGGTGGCAGAAAAAGCAAAGAATGCCCAGATAAATGAGATTTTAAGGCAGAGCCATTAGAATAATACTGATGCCCACTAAAGATTCTGGAGGGCCTCAGAGCTTCTGGAAGACATCATAATCGGCAAGAGTTTCAGGATTAGCTGCAGGATGGGGTTAAATTAAATCAAGGCATAGGTAAGTGTACTCCGCTGTGTTTTCCGTTAGATCAAGGCCTTAAAAAGCCTTATCGCTGGAAATGGAGAGATCATTTTTTAAAAAGAGAGAAATCCATTCTGTATTCCGGAATTAAAAATGATGCACCATGAATTCTAAACCACAACAATAGCTACGATAAAATGATTGAGGTGCCAAATTCACCTAATCATACATTCTGTCGGGTCTATTCAAGCGCATACACCACACAAAAGAGAGAGCGGAAGCCTTACTTCTCTCTGCCGTCCATAAATAGGACAGAACACAGGAAAGGTGATCGAGTTCTGTCGTGAATTTTTGCTTGTTTCATATTTTCACAAAATGACCATTGTGTTCTGAAGAGATCAGCTTAAAATTTAGTTTATTAAAAGAAGGTTAAAAAAAAAGGAGTTAAAGGAACAGTTTTAATAATCTGTTCAAATCATTTATTGATTTCTATTTTGAAGGATCCCATAAGACAGCTTGATTTTTATTATGGTGAAGAAAAATAAAACGACGCCTTTCCGTTAATCAAAAAGAAACTTAAACATGGGTTTCCCTAAAAGCTACGGGAAAGTTTGATTTTGTGAAAAGATAAAGAATTTCTTCAGAAATACTGCAATCAATTCTGAAAAACTTCATTTTTTTTTCATGCATAACTTTTCAGCTACTGTGATCTTCAATCCCAACTGCTTCTTTGAGTGATTTTATTCCATTTCACAGAAGAAAATGAACTCTTTAGCTCCACACTTAATGGCAAACTCCATTTCAGCGCACGCATTAAGTCCAGACTCCAGCAGGCCCTAATCAATGCATTTGGTTATGAACCAGAGGCCCTTGCATAACCAGAGATCCTCGCTGGAGATAAAGGATGGAGATAAAACCTGTCACTGATTTATGCTGTCTCAGCAGGGCACTGACAAGCGATGCCCTAGGAAACAGAGTAGAAAACCATATGAAGGCAATGACAGGTCCTTGGGGAAATGCTGACCAGCACAGAGCACACCTCAAAGCCAACAGGATGACGCCCTGGTGCAGGGCCTGGTGCTCCATGTGAAGGAGGCCTGCCACGACTAGTCAATGCACATCTGTGAACCAGAGCTTCTCCTGGACTCAGGCTGAGGCTGCTACCAAGGCGGGATCCCAGAGGTGCTCATCAAATAGGCTGCTGTCCTTGTGCTTTTACTCACACCCTCCAGCTTGCTTGGACTGGCAGCTGTGATCAGAGGAGCCACTGCAGCCCCATCCTTTCAAGTATTTGGGCACAGCCTGAGACACCCTGCAGATCAAGCACCTAGCAGGGTAAGTGATAACAGAGAATTATCAGTGGCAGGGTCCTTATCACAGGTAGCCCTCAAATGTGACAATTCTGCTGGTTAAGACTCAGCTTTGTTTCACCAGACAGGTATGGAATAATGCAGACATACTTCCTTCTTCTGAGCAGCAAGGAGAACAGGCTTTACAAATATTGTGCAGCATTGCTGGAGAGTTGAAAGCCCTTTAAGAGTTTTGAGAGGCACAACAGCCAATCAACCAAATGTCTAGCAAACAATAGGAAAGAAAGAAAAGAGTGAGAGAGTAGCAGTCGGTAACATTTTAGCAGCTAGACATGGATGACCCGCTCAGGCCCAGAGGGTGAAGGAATCTCAGTTCCTGGACTTCTACTTTGATACCTTCTGAAGAGAAATCACAAGTGGCTTTTAAAAATCTTCAAGTATGCACAAAACTTCACAGAGAGGATTGGAACAGATAAGTTGAACATCCAAAAGCTGTAAATTAATGCTGGGCTGTTAAACAGAAAGAAAATAATTAAGGGGCAAACCATATCTTCAGGAAAAGCAGACGTGAAAAACTGACATTTGAATTCAAAAGAATGCATTCGGACAGACTTAGACGTCAAGCACATGAAATGATGGCAACTCTCTAGAGCAGCTGCGCATCAGTTGTTGATGAAAGCACACAGAAGCCCTATTTCTCTTAGCAATTCCATAAAAGATAAACTCTCAGGGGGAAAAAAATACTGTTTAAGTTACATAATCCACGTGAGAGTGGCCTGCACACAGTAGGCAATCAATCAAAGTTCGTTTCCTTCCTAACACTGGATAGGTCAGCTGGCTTGTTGTAGGGCACATCCACTCAGCACACCCAGGCCGTATTTTCCAGGGAAAACAAGATGACCAGTAACAAAATCTCCCTTAGCTCTCCCAGAAGACCTGAACGTATTTATTCCAACACAGGGGCCCGAGGATTGCCCTCCAGTTTTGAGGGGAATTCTGAGGAGAAACATTGTTCATTTGCCCTGCTGCAGATAAGCCACCTGAGACGATATTTCGAAGAGTTTTTCCTTGCCTTGTTGTTCTGGTTTTGTTTTTAATAACAACAGCTGCGCTCTGAATCAGCTTCTTTTCGTTCCTTTTAAAGTGACTGGAATCTGGAGGGTCTGAAAGACTCTTCTTCATACCATTGATCAAAGATTCTTTTCCCTGAGAACGGGTCTACTCCCTCGCTGTACATTAATCAAATCCTCCCCTTTCCTCGAGCGCCACAAGTGTTTTTCTTCCCTCCCTCCAGCTTTAAGTCTGGTTCCACATTAGGGAAGTTGATGAAGTGGCTCTGCTGTGAGGGAGACCCCGAGGGGCTTTCATCTCAAACACCACAGATTCCGTGTCCTCAGTCAGACCCGCTCACTGCACTGAAGGCCGGGCTCGGCCTCACCTGCCGCCCTCCAGCCCCTCCGCTGTGGGGCGGGCACCAGCCCCCGGAACTGGCAGCCACCGGCCTGTGAAGTGACACCCTCCAAGGGGACAGCCCCCTGTGACCGTGACATCCCAGGTCTTTCACCAAATGGCAACTTTTCACTCTCTTGGCTGTCAGCCTCCCTGCCATTTGTCTTCAGTGAGTCATTTTATCTTTTGTGGTAAGTCTTTATTGGTCACGTGTAATTCTCTGAGGCTCGAAGCTCTAATTAGGATAGGATCCCTCTTGGTCACCCAAAGCCTTCTGTGTCTGCACAGCACGAGGCCTGCGCCTGCGCCTACGGGCCATCGCCCTGTGGCCCTGCCCTGGGGCGGCCCAGCCTTGGCCACGCGGGCCTCCGGGCTCCTCCGGGCTTGGCCAGTCCCGCCCTGGGAACAGGCCTTCTGATGCACAAGGAACAAGCGAATAAATAGCTCGGATTCGTCGACCCAAAACAGTGCACCGGGCCTTTGAGGAGAGGCGAACTCAGCTCAGAAGCCTGTTGCCCAGCAACACGGAACTGACTTTGCTCCCCGTTTTCCAAACCGGTGGGTAGCCTCCTGTCGGGCTGTGGGCCTTCCAGCGGAAAGCTTGCCCCCCACCCCACCCCCCCACCCCCCCGTTTTGAAATTGAGGAAGGAACGCCCGGCTCTCTCGTCTCCAGGGCATTGACTTTCTCCGCCGCCACTCGTTTCTGAATTTCACAGTGATTCTGATTTCCTGGGCCTCGGTAGGTCCCCGCCGGAAACTACTTAATCTCCAATTAAGTACTATATCTAAGAACAATTTGCATATTTCCCTTGGAAGGACACAAGGCTCAAACAGAAGTTTAATCGACTTTAATTAATAATACTAACACCAGGCAATTAAGTGGCACTTTATGCTCTGCAAGGCCCTCTCATGTCCCACCAATTCATTTAATTAAAATGTGAGACGCTTATCCAAACTTTCCTGGCTTATGACAGCAGCTCCAAGTCTTCGGAACTACGGCAAAGAGGTGTGTGCTTCTGTCTTTGGTGGTTTTGCCTCAAAAGACGAGACAGTATCTGGTGACTAAGCTTTCGCACCGCAATTCTGGCTTCTCAATCCGCAATCTGGTCAAAAATCTAGAGGACAATTAAAATCACCTCTTTCACCTGTTCCTTTCTTCTCCTCCGACACGGAGCTCCACTTCACAGGGGATAAGCCCTGCTCAGAAGACCTCTGGTTCTCTCTTCTTCCAGCCCCATCCCCTGTGGATCTTGGCAGGGAAGCAGTGCTGGGAGCTGCAGGGAGAGCTGCCCAGCCCAGGAGGCTCCTGCACTCACACTTATTTTGATGCCTTTTTCTGGCTATTCAAAGGCTTTGAAATTTTCTCCAGAGAAAGTAAAAAGACCTTGACAAAGCATCTCTTTATATCTTATAGCACAATTGCTTCAGTGCTGCTACGAATCACGTCAGCTGTGTTTATGGGTTCAGGATTCTTCCTTTTGACTCTGGTCTTCCTCCACAACAACACTCACTTCACATCGGCTTGCACGTCTGCTCCCAAATCAGGAGCTGGTGTGAGAACTTCAAAAGCGCGGTGATTTCCAGCCTTGGATAAGTCAAGAAACACTTTTCTGCGAGGCCGGCCCAGGTAAGGCGAAAGAAATGGCCAATTGTGGTAAATTCACCCATGTCCCGTCTCTTCGGTAAAAATGCTCCACGGAGCCTTAGTCTTTGCTTTTAGAAATTGGAAACAACTTCAGCATCACCCATCATAAAAACCACTCAAATAGTCAATGCAAAAATGTGAATAAATTAAATTAGATGAGGGAATTTTCACTTCGAAGGACTGTGTTTAGACATCAACAAAATGTAAGAGAAACAAATGTGTCCTAAAATATCTACATCCTTTGGCAGCTGTATTATTTGGTTTGTGTTTAAGGATATGTGACTACGTAATTTTGAGGCTACAAATATGGAATATAAAAAAGTAGAGAAGGAATATACCTAAATATGCATCGGACTTCCCACTATGCTTCCACTGACCAAGTAAATCTCAATAGAAAGTATATTTCTTTCATTTGCTTTTAAAAAGATTCTTTCACACCAGAAAAAGGATTTTCCAAGAGCCTTTCTCATCCTCTTCCCTCACTTTCATCCCAACAGACAGCTAGTCTAGTCTCACCTCTGCCTGGCTCAAGTCTTTACAAATCAAAGGTCAGCCCGGTGGCTCAGCGGTCTAGCGCCATCTTCCGCCGGGGGCATGATCCTGGAGACCTGGGATCGAGTCCCACGTCGGGCTCCCTGCATGGAGCCTGCTTCTCCCTCTGCCTGTGTCTCTGCCTCTCTCTCTGTGTCTCTCATGAATAAATAAATAAAATCTTAAAAAAAAAAAATCAAAGGCAGAAAACACTCCCACTTGTATAGAGGACAGGACTGTGCCAACGAGGGAACGAGGAAATGTCCTCTGCCAGAACATGATGTGGTGGGGGGTGGGACAAACTAAAGTAAAACACTAGGCCTCTACTTCAAAAATTATTAAGAGTTTCCAGGTGACAACAGTGGAGCATGAAACCCGGCCCAGGGTTTGCATCAGCACAAGGCCCTACATGACTGCTCAGATCACACACCCGGGAAGTCCCCCTTGCCTCTGGCAGAGGAAGCCCCTGTCATATGGGGCTGGAACCTCAAGGTTCCACTGACAAGCCAGCCAAGGAGAGGCTCTTTGGTGGGAACAGAAGTGAGAAAAGTGAGCAGCTACTCTCCCTCAGCCTCCTCACGTGTTCCTCTTTGTTAGTAGGGAAGGCTTTTTGGATACAAAAAGAAAGGAACAGAATATTGATCAGCATCAGGCATTATACGGGTGCTTATATTTAATACCTACTATTGTATTTAACTCTGCAACAACATTGTGAGGAAGATCTATCAGTTTAACAGATAGAGGAGACCAAGGAATGTCGCTAATGTAACATTCCTTAATTTGGCAACTTGAAGGTGATAGTGATTGTATTTGAAGCCTGGTCTGGCTTCTCCCACAGCCTGCCCCCCCTGTTGTCTTCTGTAGGCTCAGGAAAGCCCATTCTTAGTGGCCCTTCTTGGCACTACAGATAAACTTATTCAATAGAGGGAAGGAGGAACACTAATGTTGATTGAAATAGTATGCCTGTGCTGCCCTAATCCCTTGCCTGCACTCTCCTGTCTTTGGGCATTCACCCACTCCCCAGGAGCCCAGCATGTCCTTCTAGAAGACATCCCAAACCCTGGGCCTTTCCCAAACTTTCTTTCCATCAAAATATCAGTATCTCACATCCCACTCCTGGGAGGAAATATCATCTGCCAAGTTAACTAATCATATCAACACGCTCATGAGTCGATTCCTTAACTCAACCCCCCAAAAATGAGAATAATGTGTGAATTTCAAGGCTTTACAGCTAGGTCGATGAGGTGAACTTTTTTCTTTCCCTAAAGGATCATTTTCTGAATCCCTCAAATTATATCCTCTCGTCATAGTGGTTCTATAGCCAACAAGCATTTTTTTTTCCATATAAGATAAATGATCTAGCCATGATTATCAGGTCTACAGGTTAGGTAACAGGTTGTAGAACGTAACTCAGATACCACAGAGCTGTCCCAGGCAGCGGCGATAAAACACTTTACATCTGATCTGTAACATCCTGTATCCTGTTAATGCTAGCCCTGCAGTGAACAAAATTGCCACTTCTGCCAAATTTCATGGTCAGTGATTCTGTGATATAGAGAAATGTTCAGTATAGATTAAAATGAAATCATCAAAGGCCTTACACTGATGACCTATGACAGACTTGAACCGCCTCTCCCTAAAAGTACATTCATAACTGAAACCACTTGACTATGGAGTCCACTAAAACAGTGTAAAAGTACTTGAGAAAACAGTCATATAAAAACATACATAGTATCCTCAAACCCTCACTATTGTCCAAATTGGATATGATGTACTTTTATCCTAGGGTTTCCTGATTTTAACATTCAAATGTTCATCTTGGACAAGGCAGAAGGTATACTGTGTATTAAGTCTTGTACATGCCCAAATTTCCAACCATTTAAAAAAAACAAGTCATTTATTTATCATTTGGATTGGGAATTCATGTTTATACTTGGATTGGGAATATAATCTAATCATTCCATTTAAACATGGTTGTGTGATGTATTCTAGGAAATGACTTCTAACAAGATGACCGAGTCATATACCAAATATCTGATCCAGAGGAATCCAGGAGGAGTTTTTGGTCATGTTCTTTTTGCCCATCTTCTGCAGGATTTGCCATTATTTGACCTCTTTTGAAACTCTTTTTTCCTGACTTCCATGACACTGTACTTTATATACAGTAATTAATTTTTTCTTCCCTTTGTCTCTTTCTCCTTTACAGTTCCTCTTCCATCCTTCTCTCTTCCAAAGGTCAACCATAAGTCTCTCCCCACCTCTTCTCTCCCTCCACCATGGACTAGCTACTTGACGCAATGTCACCTCATCTCCTTGGATTCAAATCTTTGTTTCCAACTCTAATTTCTACTGACTTAAAATTCTACATTTCCAGTAATCTGAACAGCCTCTCCTCACCATGAACTCAGGAAATCTGAGACAAAACTCCGAAGGTAGAATGCACTGTTTAAGAGATAGAATGTTCCCTATTATTGGAGATGTCTATCCTAATGTGAATGTTCTTTTGGCAAGATGATGTAGAGGGGATCTGAACACTAGAAGTAAGACTGGACTAAATAAGCTTTAGTTAAGGTCCCATTAACAATGAGATTCTGTAATTCATTACTTTTTTATGAAAACCAGCATCTCCTCTTGAATTTTTTTCTGGTCTCCTATATTCAAAATTATGGGATCACCATTATGCCTTATTTTCCTTTTCTTTCCACATTGAATTAGTTGCCAAGTTCTATGATTTTCCTATACCACCTTGTTGAATCTCCCCTATTCTCCATTTCCCTCACCCCCAGGCTCATTTTAGCAGCAAAATTAGGCTGATGCAGTTGATGCCTTTGAGCTGAATCTGGGATGACACTGGAACCAGAACCTCTGGAATAAATATATATATATTGAATATATATTTATTTATTTATTTATTTATTTATTTATTTATTTATTTATTTATTTTTACCAGCAGGTAAGGACTCTTAGTGTGAGTTTGGATAAAATGAACATTAAAAAGAAGGAGAAAAGATGGAGAAGGGAAGCAAGGGGGCCAGTGGGCTCACAGCCTCCCCTCAGTCCCCAGCCAGCTGCTCTGTCTTCAGAATACGGGACTAGACTCTCTGCTGCTTCTGAGTTTACAGAACCCCTATGCAGAGAGTCTGCTTTGGAAAGTTTACTCCCACTCATCACCGCCTAAGAAAACTAAACTCTCCAACTTTCTCTCGCTGTCCCAAAATTTCTCACATATTTAACCAGATCTGTTTCCCTTCTCACCCAGAAGGAAAGGGAACATCTTTTCACTGTACTTGGGAGCCTCACGTGAGACTATATCAGACTCCATTTTCACTCATTATCCCACCAGACTGATTATCTCATTCTTAGGATACTGCAACTGCCTTCCAGTCTCTTGTAATTCTTAGCCATTGTGTGCACTGATACCAGATTAATCTTAATAAAATATTTATTTGTGTTTATTTTCAACTCAGAAATTCTCAGTGAATGACTTCCCATTTCTCATAGAATAGAGTCTAAAATCTTAAGCCTCCTCACTAAAGCCCTCCAAAATATCTTCCACTGTTTTTTTCCAGCAAATTCTCTGCCTAGTGAAGTTTCTTTTATGGTCCCTGACTATCATAATTGTTGAATCATTCTAACTTGGCGCCACCATCCATGGAACTGAATTTCAGGCCTGCTACCACCTCCAGGTATCAAGATGCTGTGCATTCTTAAAGACCCAACCAAATATATCCTTGTTTTCTAAGCTTCTTCCCCAGTTTCAATCAGAAATGGTCCCTTCCTCTTTGTTTATCTCCTAAGATGGTTATGTTAAAGATATGATGGTGTTTCATGCCCACAGTACCTTCCCACAGTATGATAATTACCAGATTTGTGTGATTTTTGCACATATCTTTGCTTTTCCTATAGTTTACTTCCTGGAGCTCTGACTAATACTTCTTTGTGTACATCACAGTATTAAATAGTATCTCACACGCAGTAGGCATTTGAAAGTTTCATTGAGGAACTAAATTAATGAATGAATAAATCTTCCCTGCCAACGACTCTTGCTAATAATAGACTTCTTTCCTAAATAGCTACAAATTTTGTTCTCTCAGTATTCCTGGAGGGAGGTAAGTATTTTGGTTTCAAAAGATTTCTATACATAGACAAATAGAGTTGAGATGTGGTAATTAATTATAATTAATATTAATTACTATCAATTAATTATATTAATATTAATTACTATCAATGGTGAATGCACAGTTCTTTGGTTTTTTTAAGTGCGGTACTTACAAAGAGTGGGTGAAAGCAAGGTTTTCCTTCAATAAATTAATTCACAATTATCTAGAGTTACCAAGGCAGCTACATGTGTATACTTCTATCTTATCATTTCTAGATGCAATTAGTAAGCTTCTCTGCAAAAAATTATTATACTACACTAAGTTTAAAATGTCAGCTTAAGTCTAGGCAAAACAAGATACATGAAGACACACAACACATAAATGAAACAAGATCTCCACAATCACTTGACATGCTAACAAATGCTCATGTACGTTTTTACATCACTCTCAAAAGATTTACCATTTTGGGGGTTTTTTTGCTCTGGCATCCTGATAAAAGAGATAGTTGCTGGCTGAGCAACTCCTTGTCTTCTGTCTCAAAGACATGGAAGTTTATCCACTATGATAATATCAACTTGAAAAGAGATTTTTATTAGATGTTACTTGTGCTTGATAAGTAAAGAACCATCTATCAAAACTGGCATGTTCAAAATGCCAAAAAGTTTCTGTACATTTAAGACCTCAATGACATACAGACCAATGATATTGCTTGAGTTTTTAGAACAACACTGTGGTAATGCCATCCCAGTAGCTATTTAACCAAGCCCGTAAATTCTAGTGTCTGTGGTATGATACCAGTTATTTGTCCAAGCAGTTGACAACTGCCAGATATTGCAGTAAGTTTAAATAATAAAAACATGGACAAGACATGGCCCTGAGGCAATTCTCATCCGAGGCTGAGAAATAGACATCTAAACTAGTTCTTAGCATGAGGGGAGCTGCTTAATGGAGGCATGCTTCAGGTGTGATGGCAAGACACAAGGAGTTAGCCCCAAACTCTGCCAGGGAAGTAGGGAGGGAAGGAAAGAGATGAAGAGGGGGGAAGTTGCACATATTTTCACCCAAGGGGGAGCACAGAGTTGGGTTATGAAAAATGAGTAGGATTTTGTCAAATGAAAGGAAGGCTATTACAGGTCAAGTGACTAAGGCATGGAGAATAAGAGAATGCTTTAATATGTACTTTCTAAATCATTCAAAATTAAATCATGTTTAGTATGCTGGTAATGCTGAATGACTTGTATTTTAATTATTTAGAATTTTTAAATAGTAGTATTCGCAGATAAAGAGATTTTAAAAAATTTGTTGTTCTGTTGTCTGTTTAATTTATTTTGTTGTTGTTTTGACCAGAAAGCTCTAGCAGTTTTCTATGAAGACATAGATTGACTATGACCTGGCAAGTCACTAGTGTAACCTTTACTTATTCATATCTAGAGCAATCATAATGTTGCTGGGGGAAGACATGAACCAAGGTCCATATATCTCAGAGAATAGCCATTGTGTGTGAGTAAACTAAAAGTTTACCTTGTCACTAGAAATGCCAGGAGGCTGTGCTTACTTTACATGGAGAATTCTGGCTGTGCCTGACCCTGGGGAGAGCACTTGCTGCAGCATTAGTCATTCTGAATACTGCTGCAAAGAATACACCTTGGTACAACCTCTCAGGAAAGAAATCTGGCAAGGTGTATCAGAAACCCAAAAACCCAAAAAGAGTGGTGTATATCCTTTGACCCAACAATGCAATTTCTATGTTCAAAATTATTCTTGTGAACTAAGATATCAACAAAAAGATTATTAATGAGGAATTATTTAGGGGATCCCTGGGTGGCTCGGCAGTTTCGCGCCTGCCTTTGACCCAGGATGTGATCCTGGAGTCCCCAGATCGAGTCCCGCGTCGGGCTCCCGGCATGGAGCCTGCTTCTCCCTCCTCCTGTGTCTCCGCCTCTCTCTCTCTCTCTCTATGTCTATCATAAATAAATAAAAATAAATCTTTAAAAAAAATGAGGAATTGTTATAACCAAACAATATAGAAACAATTAAGAGAAACTCTATGGTTCAGCAGTTAGGTTATGACTGTATAAATTCTGCAACATCTATAAAATCAGCCTTATTTTAAAGTGGTGCCTGTGAAGAGTTTAAGACAAGAGAAAATGTTAATGATGTCATGCTGAATTAAGAAAAAATAAGTCCATGGTCCTGTGTGCAGAGCATGATCTCAATTGGCCAGTGATGGCTCCTGCTGGCGTTGCTCTGTCTCCCTTCTCTCACTCCACACCCAGCTCTTGACAGTAGCTTTATGCCATACGGTCTTGTCTATGTGTCAGTGACAAGTGATTCATGTGAAGTAAGCACTGCATGAGTATTTTTGATGAGCAAATTAAATCTGTAAGCAGCACGTATGTATTTCCTTACTACGCATTTAACATGTGGATGGATTAAAGGTACAACCCATTAAGAGGTGGCTCTGATTTTTAGTTTCTCAAGCACACAGTAGATTTTAGACAATGATGTGCACAGGATTTCTTTCTTTCCCTCACCACCTACAACTCCCTACAAAGAACTCCTAGGGGCAGGGAGTGTGAACATAAGCCAGGCTTCCCTCTCTTCCCCCACCACAAACCCCTGTCTCCCTTGGGGAGTCACTTAAACATGGCACTGACCCCAGGCTCTTCCTCCAAATTGGGTTTTCCCATTTTAATCAAGCCTTAGAGTAAAATATTTATAAGCTAAAAAACAAACAACATAAAATCTTATGAAGTGGACCATCTTTTAGCATAACTCCAATGTGCTAAGAGTCACTGTCTTATTTTTCTCAGTCTTATGAAAGATCTCTTTTTGTGTGTAACTTGTAACCTATATGGGCCAGTGTTCATGTATATGTGAAGAAGGAAGAAAACCCTTCACCATCTGGAATGCAAGTATCTTGTGAAATGACTAGATTTCTATACCAAAATATCAAGAGTGCTTCTCTCTGGGCAGTAACATTACAAATAATTTTCTACTGTATTTACACACACACTTCCCCCCCCCCCATGTCCTACAGTTGGCATATAAAATTTTAAAAAACAAATATTTTAAAGCTACTTGACTACACTCATTAACAGTTTTCAACATCTTTATCAGTCCACAGGCCATAATTTAAACAAGAAAATTAAGTGGCAATTAAGCTCTACAGAATAGTGTTTTGTTTAAAACCACACCAAACCTGGATGGACTATCACATCACACTGCTCTGTGTGCTTCAATCAGATCATACCTCCTGGATTATTTTGAGGCAACACACAATTTGTATACAGTTTATCAAATGTCGCTTTCTAAAGATTCCTCCCAATGTCTTTTCATTTCCTGCAAATCGACTCCTCTGGAACAGTGAATCTGAAAGCATGCTAGAGCCCTTCTCCTTGAAATTCCAGTTAAGTATTTATTAAGAGACCTGGATCTCGACACTAGGCAGAGAAATCTGAATCTCAGCCTCAATGATGAAAATGATAATTACTATGGTAAGCAAGGCTAGATCTTTATGCATTTTGCTCATTTTACTACTCATTGAATACACACCAGTTTTAGAAAGCTGAAACATTTGGGGGGCGTTTACATATTTGTTTACTTACTTTATTTAGTTATTTATGTTACTATATACAAGTCAGTTAAGCTTCAATCATGTTGCTCATCATTATGAGATAATCAACAAATACATTCAAAAAGAAGACACCACATATGCCTCTAGGGTACAGGACTTTGTATCTCATGAGCGGCCGTTGTACACTATCAATAACAACCATCTTCCCTAGCAACTTCCACCCCTTCAGATGCTCCCTTCACCACAATACCCACACTCTCTAGTTCCTGAAAACAGACTCATTGAGAGAGTGTGCTATGTTACAAAGTACGATTTGCCTAAAAAGGAGATTGCCATCTCACTCATTAATTTTACATTACCATACTGTGCTTCTAAGTGATGTTATCACAATGCTTTCTAGAGCTACTTACTGTGATTGCAAAAATACACAGATTGTTCTGTCATTAAGAAGAGTGAATGACTTTTGAATGATGCAAGGAAAGGAAAACTTTTATGATGATTTTCTCTGGCTATAGCAAACTGTTCCATGCTTACAGTATGTGTTTGCATGTAAACAGTCATGTGCAATATACATTGATGTGCTAGAGCTTCTTCATTGCTCTTTTACTATTGAACTGTTTAAGATGTCTTCCTGTCCTGCAGAATGTTGGCTTAATGGCACATAAACAAAAGAGGCTATTGACATTGTTATAAAGATGTGACTCCATCTCAATTTGCTCTCTTATTCTTAAATCATTAAAAAATGGATGATAAAGGGTGGCCATGATATACCTACTAGCATAGTTGTTTTCATGTAGGACTTATTAAATCTGTAAATGTCAGTATACAAAAAAAATAACATCACCATGGAACAAATTTTGGAAACAAAAATACTAATTTTCTGTGGGAAAACACTGGACTGAAAACCAGAAAAAGGATTTCAGATCCCAATCTGTCACTTACCTACAAAACTCCATGGGCAAGGATAGTATGTTCAGTTTTCAAGAGCCTGGGCTTAATAAATAAATAGTTATTAATTTATTTAATAAATAAATAGTTTTCAAGGCCTTAGTTTGACCAGAGATTCCACAACTACACCTGTGTGACCCTGAGTAAATTTCCCTCTGTGTATTTTCATCTATAAAAGAGAGACAATAATAGTCTCTCATAGGCACTCATGAGGCTGCTGTAAATATTACATGCAATAATGCATGCAACATGCTTAGCATAATATCTAGTGGATAATGATATCCACTAAAACTCAGTATCATTATTATTATCATTACTTTAAAGATTTATTTATTTTAGAGAAAGTGTGAGTAGAGGGAGGCACAGAGAGGGAAAGAGAATCCTCAAGCACACTCCCCACTGAGCACAGAGCCTGACACGGAGCTCAATCCCAGGACCCTGAGATGGTGACCTGAGTCAGGACCAAGAGTCAGTCGCTTAATAGGCTGAGCCACCCAGGTGCCCCAACTGTATTATTATGACATTTTTTTCTGGGCAGCAAATTCCTCAGATTTATAAGATAATTGTATGAGACTCTATCTGAGGGTTCATCCAGTATAAGACTCTATGATTAAACCAGAGAATGACATTACTTTACAAGAGAAATTCTCACAAAAAAAGTTCAAATGATAAAAATAACATCAATTTATTCACAATAATATTAACCTCTATTTTAGAGATCTTATATGAGGGAAAGATCTGATAGTAGGGATAGCATGTGGGAATTGAGATCATGCTACTCTGTATTTATTTGGTACTCTTTTCCAATAGACTGTAAAGTTTTCAGAGGCAGCGATTGTGTCTTATTTACCTTTGGAACCCCATAGTTAGTGCAGTCCAGGTGGCTCAGCGGTTTAACGCCACCTTCAGCCCAGGGCATAATCCTGGAGACCTGGGATGGAGTCCCACATCAGGCTCCATGCAGGGAGACTTCTGCCTGTGTCTCTGCCTCTCTCTTTCTCTCTCTCTCTCTCTCTGTCTCTCATGAATAAATAAATAAAATATATTTTTTTTAAAAAAGAACCCCATGTTTAGCTCATTGGGTGGTTTTAAACCAATATGTAAATGAATTAATGATTTCATGAAAAGAACAAACAGCTTAACATCTCTACCTTTGTGGAGAATATAGTCAATTATAGATGCTTTAAAAAAGATATGGAAGAGGTAAAAGGAACCTTGGGCTGAAATGTGTAATTTTAGTTAGAATGACCTAAGAAAGCCTCACTAAGAATGTGATATATGAATAAAGAAAAGAATGTGAGGGAGTGACCCACTTTGATGTCTGAGGGAAAAACTCTACAGATGGAGGGAAAGCAGGTACAAGGGCTCTGATCCAGGAGTCTGATCAGTGTGTTAAAGGAGTGAGAAGGAATTGGTGTGGTTGAAATGAAGAAAGCAGCAGGGAGAGAAGCGGGAGATAAAGCCAAAGAGATAACAAGGAGGAAGGACAGGGCATATGATCTTCCAGGGCCTTTCATACACTTTGACTCTTAGTCTCCATGAACAGAAAAGATTGAGGAGCTTGAGCAAAGAGATGGCATGAGTGGATTTGTTGATTACTTTGGCTGCTATGTTGAGTGTAGTTGGGATGCAGAAGTAGAAGAGGAATATAAAGCATATCTAAGAAGCTTCTTAGATAGAAGAGATAATGGCTTGGATCAGCATAGTAGAATGGATCAGCATAGTAGAATGAATGAGAACTAGTCACATCCAGGATCAATGGTGAAAGTAGAGCTGTAAGATTCTCTTGTGGAACTGGTACAGTCACTCTGGAGAACAGTATGGAGGTTCCTCAAAAATCTAAAAATAGAACTACCCCACAATCCAGCAGTTGTACCACAAAGTATTTTCCCAAAGATACACAAATATAGATTCAAAGGGGTACATGCATCCCAATATTTGTAACAGCATTATCAACAATAGTCAAACTCCAGAGAGAAGGAAATGTCCATTGACTGATGAACAGATAAAGATGATGTGGTATCTATCTATCATCTATCATGTTCCATTATACATATATAATGGAATATTACTCAGCCATCAAAAGGAATGAAATCTTGCCATTTGCAATGACATGTATGAAGATTGAATGTATTTTGCTAAGGAAAATCAGTCAATCAGAGAAAGACAAATACCATATGATCACACTCACATGTGGAATTTAAAAAACAAAACAGAAAAATATATGGAGAAGAGTGGGGGGAGGAGAGAGGGAAACAAACCACAAGAGACTCTCAAAATAGAGAAAAAACTGAGAGTCGATTGAGGGAGGTGGTTGGGGGATGGGCTAGATGGGTGATGACTATTAAGGAGGGCATTTATTGCCATGAGCATTGGGTGTTGTATGTAAGTGATGAATCATTGAATTCTACTCCTGAAAACCAATATTGCACTATATGTTAACTAACTAAAATTTAAATAAATTTTTTTAAAAGGTTTTCTTACAGATAAGATCTGCAATAGGAGAGGAAGAGAAGAATTAAAGAGGAGCAACTGGGAGGAAGCACCTAGTTGTCTTTTGGATGGAATGTTAAGACTGTAAAGAGAATAGGTTTGAAGGGAAATAGGGAGAACTATGTTTTTCACTTGTTTGGTTTTATGTACACAGCAAACATCTAAGTACATAGATGCCAGGGTCCCAGTCCAATTAACATGGGGGCAGTTGGCCCCAAGGGATCCAGACAGGTTCCAGTCATGCAGGGAGCAGGCATGCAAGGAGCAAGCGTTCAGGGTGGAGGTCAGCCTGGGGGCTTTAGTCCTGGCCAGAACCAAGTTACCCCACAGGACCATGAGAAGGCTGCTTTGATCATGCAGGTTCTTCAGCTGACTGCAGACCAGATCGCCATGCAGCCTCCTGAGCAGAGGCAGACTATCCTAATCTTAAAGGAACAAATACAGAAATCCACTGGAGCACCTTCAAAGGTTTTCAAAAATACCTGGCAACAAATCGGGACACTAATTCCATAACTTTGTTGGAACGTTGCAAAAAGATGACTTCTGCATCCTAACCCTTGAATGACTCAAATTGGTGCCAGGTGGAGGATTCACACCACCTTCTCTCAGAACAAAATCAGTTCATTCTATTGTCTTAGTTTGTATATTTTCTGTGACTTGAAATAAACTTTGAACACAATTTTAGTATACTGCAAAAAAAAAAAAAAAAAAAAAAGCTACATAGAGAGCCAGATAGAGAATCTAGAGTTCAGGATAGAGGTTACAGCCAAAGATATAAATTGGGAATGATCAGTGGATAGATGATCCTTAAAGCTATGGAACTGAATGAGATTATAAAGGCAATGTTCACAGGTAGAAAGAATGATCTGGGAACTGAGCCTGGAAATACTTGAATGTTTACACCCAGAAATGTTTATACCCAAAAAGAAAGCAGCAAAAGAGTTAGAGAAGAATTGGCTACTAAAGAAGGAGGAAAATCAGTAGTGGAACATGAAAATTCAGTTACAAAAAAACATCAAGGAACAATATAGTCAGCTGTGTCAAATGCTGCTTGTTCATCAGGTAAAATGGTGACCAAGATGTAACCATTGGGATTAGCAACATGGAGGTCAGGTCATTGGTGACCTTGATAATGGAAGCTTTGGTGAAATGGTATGAACAAAAAAGCCTGATGAAGAGAAAATGAATGGAAGGAAATTGCAGTGTGTATGCAAAACTCTTGATTACTTGTTTAGAGAAAAACAGAGCAACAGAGTGGTCCAAATAGAGGAAGTGTTTTCTAGAGAAATGTTTTTTGTTTGTTTGCTTTGGATGTTTTTTCTATGGTGAAATAAATAATCACATATTTGTGTGCAGATAAGAATAATCCACTTGACAGGAGAGAAAGAAAAAAAAATCTTAATTGCCTAGTTTGAGAGAGAATAAGATCTAGTGGACAAGTGGAGAAGTTGGCTTTAGCTGAAGATCAGGGACAGTCCCTCCATAATCTTTAGCCTTAAAGATGAAAGAGAAATGGGCAAGTTTAATCATGTGGTCCTATATTTTCATTATTCTTTAATTATGACAATAGATTGGCTTCTTAAGTTCATATATGACTACCAGAATAGCCTGGAGTTATTATTCTAAAATGCTGTTGTTATGGAAATAATTTTAGTTCAGCAAATAACACTTTTACCTGACTTTTTAGGAATGCATCTATCACCTGAAGTGAATTACTCCTAGACAATATAGCTCACTTCTAGAACCAGCCATGGAACAGTGATTTTTAAGAATTTATTATATAGCTTATGCTCTGCTTATAACAGAAACCTGAATTATCTTTCTATATTATGAAACAGTAGTCTTTAAAGTCCCTTTTGATTACTCTCCATCTTCTCAGAATGCTAATAGTCCCTACCATATATGTCATTTATTTCACACTTTATCAACTGGGACATTGTATTGTTTATTTCATTTTCGTGTAATGTATATGAGTGTGTACACATATCAATGACCATATTATCATAACTAAATGTAGAATATGGTCCACATTTGTCTATATATCTGCTTTACTGACAATGACTGAAGCAAAACCAGGAAATTTCTGGAGAAACATTCATTCTCATATTGTTATAAAATCAGAGGTAGAAAATGAATATAAACCTGAGTCCATGCAGAAATAGGTGTCCTGGACTCCTAGAAACAAATGTCAAGTCTATAGGCATTCTTCAAAGGAGAAGGAAATTTCCCAAAACTAGTATCAGGTTATTTTTTTAAAGAGTATCTTTCTTTTAAAAATTGGGCAAAAAAAATGTTTCCTGAGGAAGGGAAAACCTGAAAATAAAACTGCTAGAACTATAGATCTTTCATTATAAACCTCACATAGAAAAGTTGGCTGCCATGTATGCCAACAATGAAAAGTTAAATATGATCCCACACTGTGAGCTGGCACTCTACAGGTTTTCTTTGGTATACCACTTCGGGTAAAACTTGTATCAACTCTTCCTTTCCATGAGTTTGATCTTCCTCTGCATAGTAGATCTATCTCTCTGCTGTAGGTTTTTCCAGGGAGTCATATACCATCTTATATTATGTATCAGGCCCATAAAAGCACTTTAAATATCCTTGTTAAATTCAATTTTCACATAGAAATCTAGCAATAACAAATATTTTTATGGATTGCAATTCCTAATTATTGGAGAGTGCATGTTAAGGCAAAATTGTGGCCAGTGTTATTTGTATTAATAAACTATACAGTAAAAATTACTATGTTAATCAATAGCTTCTTAAAATGTACTAAAAATGATATATTTTATTAACATTTATTAGGCTTTGCTTTGTGGGCAAAAGTTACAATTCATTATAGAACACTTGAGAAATATGGAAAAACACAAAGAAGAAATTTTATACCATCATCCAAAGTCCATATCCCAAAATAAATTTGTTATCATTTTTTATGTCATCAAAATAGTAATTTTCTAACTGCGATTTTATAATACCTATTTTATAACATAGTTTTTGACATAATTAATAATACAACTTAAATAGTCTTCCATCTCATTAAATAGTTTCCTAAAACACCATTTCTAATGGCTGCATCAGTATACAGATAAACCATAATTTATTCTACAAATTATCATTGGTCATTAATGTTATTCCTAATTTTTCATTATTACAAATGATGCTGAAATAAACATTTCTATGAATAAATTGCCTAAATCTAAGGCTATTTCCTCAAGTTAAATGATCAGAGTGGAATAGAGTCTAAGCATAATTACATATCTATATACACTGAATATATACACTGCCAAATGGTTTTATAGAGAGATTGAGTAATTTACACTTATCACAGAGTATGAGAAAAACAGTATTTTCTCTGTAATCTGATTATAGCCAGAAAAGGTTTCCTCCTTTAAAAACCAGAACAGTATTAATTTTGAAAAATTTGATAGGTAAAAAAATACCTCTTAGTTTGAATTCAGATTTCTTTGAATGCTGGTCAATTAAACTTTTTTTTCATTTTCTGATTGTTTATCATTCATACTTTGGATTCTTCTTTGAGAGAGAGAGAGAGAGCAAGCGAGCACACATGAGTGAGCAAGGATAAGGGGGGAGAAATGGAGGGTGGGTCAGAGAAAGAATCCTAAGCAGACTCCACACCCAAAGTGTAGCCCAGTGAGGCTCAGGCAGGGCTCCATCTTACAACCCTGAGATCATGACCTGAGCCAAAATCAAGAGTGAGATACTCAACAGACTAAGTACCCATGTGCACCCATATTTTGGAAATTCTTGTTTCTATCTTTTGCTTTGGCATGGTTCTCTTTCTACTGATAGCCTCCTTTTACTTTTCATTGTATATTTATATTTTTAGGATATCACATACATCCTAAATGATTTTTATTTTCTCTTTAATTGCATGAAAGGTGTTCTCTGATATATTCATTTTTAATGGCCAAAGTGAGCAAATATTTATATCCTGACCTCCCAGCATCATTTCCTTCCTTGGCAGCCCTCCAATTGCCTTTCTTCTCTCCCAAAGGACATAATCTGTGGGACTGTCATTAGAAGCTTCACCTCTCTTAGCCAGACAGTGAATATGTGATTTAAATTTAAAATTAAGCATGTAACTTAAAACTTAAATATTTAGCTGAGGAACAAAGAAACTGAAAAAGGTTAGAGTTCACCCAACTTCAGTGCTCTGACCATACTGCTTCCTTCTACAAAATCATTCCTGTAACATCGATTTCCTAGTCTCCAAAATTCTTACAGTAACTACTATCTACCAATCCCACCTATTTCTGAGCATTCACTATTATAAACTCCTGATATTAATTCAATGACTATCTTTTTCCTTAATGAACCAGTCAGCCTATGCCAAAGTAACAAAAAAGAACCTGACCCAGTTCATTTCTTACTCAAGTTCTGTCCTGGTAACAAAGTGCAGCTCCTCAGAGGACCCCAACTGACAGAACTTAAATATTTATCCATACTTCTTCTACCTTTGATATAATGTTCAGAAAGATCTTCCTACCACAAAATTATAAAAATGTTTCTTGAAGTTGTATTCTAAATTTTTGAGAATTTTTTAATCCAAATTTCCCAAATCAGTGCTTTATTTGAAAATAAAAATAGTTCTACATAATTATGCCAAATGTTGCATTATAAGATAGCTTATGAATTCACAATGCACATTAACAGCATTTTTAGAATTTTTGCAGTAAAGAAACCAATTTAATTTCATTTAATTTGACACTACTCAAACTTCCGTAGCCAGAGAACTATTTTTTCATGTTAACCTTATTAACAGTCCACAGCTTAGTATTTCTTTGAACACATTTAGAAAATGCTAACTTCTCTTATTTGGAATTTATTTTGTTATACTGATCATAGAATCTTACATTTTTAATCCAGAGTTAAGCAACTGTTCTAGCAGCATGTACTAAATAAATTTCACTTTACCTACTACCTAGTAGTATCAGACATCAAATTTGCCCAATAATAGAGTTTGTTTCTGTGGTTCATATTCTGTTTCAATGATCTTTCTTTCAGTTCTGATACAAGCATTGTAGTTGTAATCTTTACAGTTTTTCCATGTTTACATGTTACTGTAGGTCCTCTGCTACTCTAATAATTTTTTCCATTATTGTCATTCAATATTCCAAAAAACTAGAGTATCTGCTAATGTACAGAATTAGGATAAGCAAAATAACATACAGCTGAAGACGACAAGATTGTCTGCACACTTGAGGCTTATATTCTAGCAGGACATACAGTCCCTAAATGGTTAATTACACCAAATTAGAATTTTGATACGTTCCAAGAAGAAGTATGCAGCCGTAAAATGAAACAAGAAAAATGGGCTGAAATCCTTCTTGAAATACGTGATATTGAACTGGTTCTTAGAGGAGAAGGAAGACATAACCAGAGGAAGAGAAAGAGATTCAAGCAGAAGGAATAGCAAAGACCTTGAAGTGCAAACACATTAGCATTCAGTAAACTAAAATCACTATCCCCAGAGCACGGAATACTCCAAAGAAAGGAGTCGAGATGCAACTGCTGAGGTCAGAGAGAGGGAGCCTTGTTCCAGCACCCTGGGACCCACCCAGCTTCTGTTTTAATAGTAATAGGAAACTATGAAAGAATTGTAAGCAGTAGAGTTACAAGACCAGATATTTCTCTTATTATTGTTTAAGAAAAGATAAAGGATGGAGTCTATGGTAGGCAGTAGTCAAAAGGTGGACCATTTAGGAGGAAATCTAAGAGGTAGTAGTTGCTGAGGGCTCTGAAGAGATGATATGATGTGGAAAGACCCAGAAGATATTTAGGAGAGAAAATCAATTGGATTTGATAACTTATGGGATTTTCCCAGATCAATTCAGTATCCAAAATTCACTGGGATTTGATTAGGATTGAGTGCAATCTCTAAGCAGATTTGTGCACAGGTGATATTTTATATAATATTTAACTCTCTCTAGCCAGAACATGGAGTGATTCACACCTGCCTTTCTGTTCCCTCAGCAGTATTTGCTTGTCTTCTTCATGTAAATCACACATACTTCTTGCAGTAAAGAAACTTCTTTACAGAAGTTGGGGTTCTTTTCTTGCTATTATGAATCAGAATCTTTCTCCAAATTTTTTTTTCTGATTGTCGCTTTGGTCTATAAGGAAGATTTTGACTTTGGTGATTACTTTGTCACTCAGTACTTTACGATAGTTTTCATTATTACATTAATTTTTTTTCCAGTTGATTATCTGGGGGTTTCTGCAGATAATGATTACTTGTTTTCTCCTTTCTGTAGCTATATCTCCCTCTGCCAAACTCCAACTTACTGCACAAGGAAGAAGTTTTAGAGATGATAGCAAATATTTTTGTCTTGTTCCTAGCTTTAAGTGAAATACGAAGTACAGACCTTTCCAAAAAACATTCCATAGGATTCTAATATATCGTTACACAAATAAAAGATTCCAGGGTCAAATAAGCTTAGAAAATAACAGCTTAAGCAAAATAAAACTGATTCCTTCATTACATTTGATTTCTCAGAAGCTTTCTTATGTTAGTGTTCTTTTTGAATACCAAAAAAAAAAAAAAAAAGAACCTAATATACAGCAGTTCCCAAATCTATTTGGATACTGATACCCTACTCCTTTTCTCTCCTTTTTAGTATCCTTCATGCCTCATGGTTTGTGGGACACAGATTTGAAAAATGTTGCCCAAATATTTCACTACTGCTTTTTTCTAGGCTGCTCAAAGTAGTTCGTTTCCCCAGTCTTGGTCCCGAATTCCTGGGTTGGGGCCATCTATTGGCCCAACTAAAGCCAGGGATTCACTTCACCCCCAGGCCTGGGACAGGTCCTATATTCATGTCTCCTAGGGCACATCCTGAGATTGAGAAGAGTCAGTTCTCAGTCCTCCAAATTCTGTGAAGTCAGGCCAGCATGCAAATCATCAATGTCTGTCTTCCCATCCAGGACATATGAGGGTTACTCAAGAGATGTCTAGAAAAATCTGCAGTGGATTGCCTGGATATGCCCCTGGATACCTCCAAACCATTCAATGCACTTAAAAACTAAGGATTAAGTAACTTACCCTCCATTTTATCCAGTGATCTATGCCTCTAGCATTATCTAACCACTTGATATATGCCTAGGGCTGAGTGACACTTGCATAAGTAAGAATAATAAACACTAGTCTTTTTAGTGATGGCACAATTCTAGTGTAGTCCTTTCTACATATGACAGTTTTCCAAAAATTTAACCTACTCTTTCAGAATTAAACAAAAACGTATTATCATCCTTCAGTTAACACGGCATTTAAAAAAATCTCATATCAAAGCAATTTATTCACAGTACCAATGGTAACACAAGTTGAATAGATGTGTTAAGAGGAAAATACACACCTCCACCACTGCCTGATGAGGAAACTTACAGGTAAGTGGTCAGGACTGGCACTGCAGTGCTTCAAAAGTGCAACCTTCATATACAAAGGGCAGTGCTTTTTAAGACATTAACCATCTGTAGCAGTGTTATAACAGCAGCCCTGGTCTTTTTTTCCTAGCTCCTAGTGACTTCCTATGGTGCATGTTCCTGCAATTACACTCAGAACTCAAATTGTTTCACATCCAGAAAGCCGCAAAATACGAATACATATATATATGTGTATATATATATATATACTGTATGAATTACCAAAGACTTTGCTTGAATAAAGATATTTTTATTGCCACTCATTAAATTGCTATGTTTGAAATGTCTCAAACAAATGCTTTGGAACAGTGTCATGCCAAACGTTACCCACACAAACAGAAAGGCAACTCGGCTTAAAAAAACAAAGTGCTAACAGCCACCATGCTCTGATTGGAGCCACATGGTACTCTGGGATGCCATGTGCTGCCTTTTCCACCCAAATTAACTTGGAACATTTCCTCCTGAGGGCCCCCTCTCCCATTTCCTTCCCCCTCTGATTTAGAACACATTCCAAGAAACTTGAATGCTCTTTATCCTTTATGCAAGCATAAAGGACAATGCAAAATGATTACAATCAAATATAAAAAACTGGTTTATTTTGAATCCCTGAGCTATCAAGATGACATTTTACCTGTTCAAATAAAGACCCACCCGGCTACCAGCCACAATCAGTATAAAGTTAATTTTCAGGAGGATTATGTGCCCATCTGAGGGCAAATAGCCCTGGTGGCTGCTGGAGTCCTGGATGTGGGTTTGTAGTCCTCAGTATGAATGCTCCGGCTGCTTGGGGCTGCCTGGGGCTGCCGAAGCAGGAAGCCTCGGGACACTTCTTACTGGAAACACAGTTTGGGATAGCACAGCCCCAGCCCACAGAGGAAAAAGATGGAATGATGAAAACACATTTTACAGAGAAAGAAACTGAGATGTGAAGTTGGTTTAGATTGTCTGAGATCTCACAGCTCCTAAGAGGTGGAAGAAAGTGTAAGATGAGACCTAACCAACCTGGAAGCCCCAATTATGTCTGTTCCACCACTGGGAATCCTGAGGGCTGCTCACAATGAGGTTTCACTTTAGCATAAGAAAATAGCATATTTCAATCACACAACAAAACATTTATTTCATTAGATGTCAAATTTGCAATATTTAGTAGTTTAAAAGCAGAGTTTTACTTTATAAAAAAAAAAATCTTTGCCTTCGACCTGACTTGGACAAAGCCTCTGTTTGTTTCACCACACAAGTACCTCCTAAGGTCACTACGTGGATCATTGTGACAACCTCGTAAGGTATTTTCGCCGTGGAATAGATGAAAAAACCGTCTGAGGATAACCAAGACACCCACTTGAATGCCCTGTAGCTTGGCAACATTCGCTGCAAGTGAGCATCCTGTAAAGATGGTGCCCTGCTCCTGAAGCTCGTGAGTGTAGATCACAAAGCCCTGAGATACAGTAAGCTAGGGCCATATACTGAGCGCTTGCAGGAGCATGCATGACATTTGCACGTCAATTCTCACCATATTGCCTCCCTGCCCCTTGGCCTCCTGCAAATGCCTGGACCTTTCCTGCACTTCAAGCGAAGTTAGAAGCTGCTCATCTGTTGCGAAAGAGAACTCAAGGATAGCTAGTCCAAGCCAAGAAAACATATGGTCTAATTTCCTGGAAGAAAGAATGGAAGGAAAGGGTTCAAAGGGTTCTCGATTTATTTTTAGAGGAAAAATGTATTGAACAGGGTAGTGAGTTGGCCAAATTGTTTTAAAGAATAATTTTAAAAGACAGGTGTGCTGGACCAGGTGCGATGTTTCCGGAAAGCAGATCGCATTAAAGAAAATCTTAAAAAGGAAATGCATGTCAATGTGCCATTCCCTTGACATTGGAAGTGATAAGGTGGTGCCTCACCACCTCCTTTTCCTTACCCACCTCCATCCCCCACTGCTACAACCAGGCAGAAGGTAGGACAGAGGTCTACAAGACGAACAACACTTCTCTCCATTCACTCAAAGGGATGAGCTTTCAAACTCTTCCCATTACCAAAGCTTAACATAAAAACACAAATGCTGTGGACAAAAACTTAGAGAATACTCAGAGAGAAAGAGCAAGCAGCCAGATGGAGCACATAGAGAAAGAAGTTTCCAGGCCATAATCACTGATGGCAGGGATACTGAGAGTGGGTGGGGAAAGCAAAGCCTCCTTGAGAGGGTATTTGTTAAAGATCTGGTCCTTAAGGGGAACCTGGAATAAGAGCAGAAGCAAAGGATAAGATTTCCTCCAGCTGGTTCTAAGGACCCTGTTTCCTGAAGCATGCATCCTAGGACCAAAAGCAGAACTATGAAAGACTCAGAGAAAAACAAATCTGGGGTGGGGGTGGGGGCTCAAACAGGAGATATATAGGTTAAATTCTAACAGAGCTTGTTCTCATACCCAAACTAGGCTCAGTATTCCCACCAATCCAAGCTGAAAAGAAATCGGATGGGAAGGATGTGGGGGCAAAATCCCGAGGAATGGCAGTATCAGGATTGGAACACAGATCAACCCATTTGTTGCATAATGACATGACTAGCTATATAGAATTGCGTAGCATCCTCATTCCATTAGTGGGTTCAGTCATCAACTGGTGCTGCTGCTATTGTCTGGAGTCGATCGAGATGGCCATCTCACCTGAGAAGGCTGGCTCTCACGACAGAGATTTTATGGCCCCAGTGGGGAAACCAGGTGGGTAGTTCTGCTGACAGGGAGCCCAGGCTGACTTTAGTGTGCAGGCACTACACCTGATGTGTAGACAAATGGGAAATGTGCATTTTTAATAACTACATTGCATGTTTATTGCATTTTTAAACACAGTCTTAGATCATGGCCTTTCTGCCTCAGCTGTCACCCCAAAATGGCCTGACGCCCTTAACTATGACCACTACATGATAAGCACAGTTCTCAGAGAGAGACCTCTCTGGGGGTAGACACCATGGCTTGTTCATCTTTGTAGCTCAGACCCTCCCCCGAGCCGCTCCCCAGTTCCCACAACAGTGGCTTATACAAGACTGGTGCTCAATAAATATTTATTGAAGTCAATCTGCCATAACCTTCTTCATGCTAGCACTTCGACAGCGCTAAACATCTAAGCCAGTCATCTTGAGAATAACAAAACTGCTTTCCTAAGGAGGATGCATATTTCCAAATGACACTTGTGAGGGTTTTTTTTTTCCTGATGATAAAAGTGATACATATTCATTATAGAAATTTGGAAAATTCAGAAAAGCATAAATAAAAAATACAATAATTAATAATTCCATCATCTACAAAAGAACCGCTGTTAAAATTTTGATGCTTATTCTCCCAGGTTTCTTAATAATATGCCTCTTTACACATATGTTACAAAATTGAGATCACAGAGATTACTATTTTTAATCTTTTTAACATAACTTATGAGCTTTATCATGCATGTCCTTAAATATTCTTGAAGAACGTGATTTCTAATGTTTGCAATGTGTTCTACCATATGGATATTCCAGTATTCTGTAATTTAACCAATTTCCTTTGTCAGGTATTTTGGTTGTTTTTAATTTTCCACTATTATAAATAAAGCTTCAGTGAACATCCTAGTACATAAATCTTTGCATCCATTTTAATTATTTCCATACGTAAAATTTCTGCAGGTGGAATTGTTCAGTCAAAGACAAAAAGCAAGACAATTTTGAAGATGAAAAATGATATGCAGGCCCATGAGGACCAGGTAACAAACAACCTCTTGGCCCCATGGCATGACCCCTTTGAACCCTGACTTTTTTTGGTTTGTGGATCTACCTACCATCTTCCACTTTATGAGAAAACTGTCTTCTACTGAAAGTCATTATCACATCATGAAAAGAGGCTTGGCCCTGAAGCCAGACAGGCCATTGTCCTAATCCCCATATCTCCATTTGTTCTCCACACAACTTTAGCCAATGCACTGAGAATGGAGTCTTGAAGAATGCTAGTTAACTACTCAATATTTGTTTTTGCCTTCATTCTTCTGGCAGAGCCCTGGTTCTTATTTGGAGAGGCATTGTACTCTAGTGAATTTCTGACAAATTCTCCTTGCAGCTGGGTGTGACTTTATATAATGGTACTTAATCATAAGATGTAAGGGAAAATTGGGGACACCTGGGAAGACTTCTTTTTTCCAGCTTTACTGATATATAATTGTCACATAACATTGTGCAAGTTTAAGGTGTATAGCCTGATGTTTTGGTACAGGTACCAGTCATAAAATAATTACCACAATAAGATTAGTTAACACATTCATCACTTACCTTTCTTTGAATTTGTCATAAGAACAACTGAGATCTACTCTGTTAGCAACTTTCAACTCTACAGTATTGTTAACTATAGTCACCATGTTATCCGTCCAATCCCCAGAACTTAGAACTTATTCATCTAATAACCAGGAGTTTGTGACTTTTAACTAACATCCTCCCAGCCCCCCTCCCCCCTTTCCTCTACTCCCCACCTCTGGTAACCACCAATCTGTTCTCTATTTCAATGATTTTGGAATTTTTAGAATCCACATGTAAGTGATATCATACATATTTGTCATTCTATATCTAACTTGTTTTACTTAGTATATGCCTTCAAGTTTCATCCATGATGTTGTATGTGGTAGAATTTCCTTTTTTATTCATTCATCCTTGGTTGTACATGGATTGTTTCTGTGTCTTGCTTGGCTACTATGAATAATGCTGCAATACTTTTTTAAATGGCTGAATAATATTTTTCTGTCTGTGTGTGTACACAAAAATGTGGCATTGAATAAATCATATATAGACATATATATGTCTATATATAATTTTCTTTCTCCATTCATCCATGGATGTGCACTTAGACGGTTTCTGTGTCCTGGCTCTCATGAATAATGCTGCAATTAATACAAGAATGCACATCCCTCTCTCTCTCTTCATTTTTTTGGTTGAGGTATAATCAACATACAACATATTAGTTTCAGGTGTACAATCAAATGATTCAGTATTTGTGTATATTATAAAATGATCACTACAACAAGTCTAGCAAACATCTGTCACCATGTAGAATTTTTTTCTTATGATGAGAACTTTTAAGTTCTACTCTCTTAGCAACTTTCAAATTTGCAATTCAATCTTATTATTAACTGTAGTTACCATGCTGTACATCATATCCCCATGACTGATTTATTTATGGCCATAAGTTTGTAACTTTGACTCCCTTCACCCATTTCACCACCACCACCACCACCACCACCACCACCACCACCCGCTCCACCTTACAGATAGCTCTTTCAGATAGTGACCTCAGTTTCTTCAGCTAAACATCCAGAACTGGAATTGCTGGATTGCATGGTAGTTCCACTTTTAAAGGAAACTCCATACTGTTTTCCATAGCGGCTATACCAAATTACCTTCTGGGAAGGCTTTTTAAAAACAGGAATAGTTGAAGAAAACCCCTTTTGCATCCCTTATTTCTGATGCTTAGAATTCAGATGTGATGGCTGGAGCTCCAATAGTCATCTTAGAATCTTAAAAATGAAGCAACACTCTAACATATTAGGGGAAAAAAAATTGGTACCTTACTCACTTGTGATACCAAGGAGTTGCTGCACCTGCCCTGGACTGCCTCATTCACACTGTTTTAACTAAGAGAATAAGCCTTGTTTGGTTAAGTCAGCATCCTTCTGAGCTTTCTCTTATAGGCAGCCAAGCCTAATGTTAATTGATGAGAGTACCTCCGTTATATAGTCATTGTAAGGTTAAAACAAAGTAATTTATTAATATGCCTGACAATATAGCAGCCTCTCAGTAAAGGTTAGGCCCTTTTTATATAGTAATATCCAGTTTCTGTTCCTGGAACATGCTAACCTTCTGCTGACCCTCTCTCCTTTTCCCTCTTCCCTCCCCATATGAAACCACCAAAGGACCTCTTTCTCTGACTTCCAGTTGAGAATTCCTCCCTGGCAATCTCAGCAGTCTAGTTTCTGACATAAATTTCTATGCCTCTCACCACTTTTTGCTTCCTTCTTTAAAGCCTAGCTTTCCATTGACTTACTGGGATTTCTGGACTCACTTGCCTCTTTTAGAAATACAGAACCCAATTCTGATTTTCCAGCAAGTAACCCCAAAATTTTACTTAATATTTCTCATCAAGACATAATCATTAATCATACACTGCTCCAAAAAGCTATCACATACTGAGATATATTTGTGCCTGAAGTTCTAATTTATAGTTGAATTACTTCACAGATCATATCTGACAGATTGCCTGGTCAGAAGAAAGTCAGAAAATTTTCTCCTTAGTTTGGAAATCAGAAATTGTGCATTTTGAGGTCCTACGGATCCATCTACCTATCTATACAACTTTCTCTTAGTAGACTGGGGATCTGTAACTATAACCTGGGTAGGGCTTAGTTCTTGAATGGTTCAAATTAAGATAATTGAACCAGTCAATAAAGTGATTTGACCAAATTTGATCAGTTGTTAAACAAAAAGCAAAATGACTGTTTGGATTCAAAGATAGACTTCAAATTTGTTTGCAAATTTGTGTACAATTAGAAAAAGTACTAAATTGTATTTGCCACAGCATTAATTTTAATAGTGAAAAATTGGAAACAATTTAAATGCAGCAAGGGATAAATAAATTATGTTCCAGCTATAGAGATCACAACCTGATCACCTTTATGTTAACATAACATAAAAGTTATGTTTATACACTTGATAATAACAAGAATAATGTTTGTAATATTAGGAGAAAAATTAAAAACACAGATGGCATAAGCAACGTGATCATTCTGTCCATCCTTATCACTTTATCTGCTGCTTTTTCAGTTAGTCTCACACATTTATGGAGCATGTTGGCACCTCTCAGTCTTCCTGGATGGCATGACTGTCTTAGATTAACATTCATCCACTAATCTGGTATATGGTACTTTGATTTCTGGAATTCCATGACCCTCCATCCTACTTAGCAACCTACTTACAGCATCATCTGGATCTTACTTACAAGAATTTTTTTTTTTGTCTTCCAAATATGATATTCCATTTATTGACTAAAATCTCCTATTATTATGATTTTCTTATATATTCTTACTACTCACACATCTATTCTTTAAACCAATTTCTCCTCTGGTCCCCTAACCACTCCATTTTACCCCCCATCAATTCTTTACTATCCTTTTTTCCCTCTCCAGTTCCTATATCCATTATTCTCCAGCAATCCTTCAGGTTTCTGATCCTTGTCCACCATCCCTCCTCTCCTGTGAAACTCCAGCCTTGAACTAATCCAAACATCAGAGTCCTTTGATTCTACCCCTGGGCTGTGAAGTGCTACTAGAACAATCTGCCTAGTCATACAGACTTTTACTGACCCATGGTTTCCAGCCTCCCCTGAATCCAGTGCTCTTCATTGATTCCAAATGCTTCTCCTCCTAATTCTCTCAGAAAAAAAAAAAAAAAAAAAGTTCCTACATTATTGGCACTCTCTTTTTCTCCTCCTTTGCTGGCTTCATTGGAAGCAGAGTCCTTCCTCTTTCTCAAGCTCATCCCTCCCTCTCTCAAGCCATCTCGCCGTACTCCTTGGGATGCTTCTCTATCAATTACTACCCATCTTTGGAGCTTTAGTCTTTTTTTGTATTCAATCTCTTTCATCTCAATAAAGATGCTTTATATTGCATGTTCATTCTGGCTGCCATCCTTTGCTTCCTTTCAGAGCCAAGCTTTTTAAAAGAATAATCAACACTTGGCCCCAGTTTTTACCCTTTTATTCTTATCAACATCTCAAATCTGTACTTTCTAAGATGACTAAGTGACCACCTTCTTGCTAAACTCAATGGAAAAATTCTCATTTTATTGACTACCATGTAGACATTTATTATTTTTTGGTTGGTTGTTTTCTTATTTTGTTCTTGTTTCTTTTGATAACAGCTTTATTGAGATATTATTCACATGCCATGTAATTTGCCCACTTAAAGAGTACACTTTGATGATTTTGGTTTACTCTGAGTTGTGTAATTCATCACCACAATCAATTTTGAGACATTTTTGTCTCAAAAGAAGGCCCGGACCCTGTAGCTGTCACCCCTTTCCCCTTCATCCTTCCTACTCAGCCCAAGGCAACCATTAATCCATTTTCCATCTCTATAGGATTCACCTTTTCTGGATACTGCACATCACATGAAACAATAAATCATACAATGTGCATCTTTTTGTAACTAGCTACTTTCATTAATTAACTCAAGGCTTCCAATAGTCATCCAAGTTGTAGTATGAATCAGTATTTCTTTCCTTGTTAATGGCCAAGTAATATTTCATTGTATGAATATACCACATTCTTGGAAGGAATGCGGATTCTATTTATTCATTCATCAGTTAATGTACATTTGGGTTGTTTTCACTTTTCAGCTATTATGAATAATGCTGCTATGAACGTTTGTGTACAAGTTTTTGTGTGGACTTACGTTTTCTTTTATTTCAGTTGTATACCTAGGAGTGTAATTGATGGGTCATATGGTAACTCTGTGTTCAACCTTTGGAGGAACTGACAGACTCTTTTCAAAAGTGGCTGCACCACTTTACATTCTAACTAGGAGCATATAGGATTCCAGTTTCTCCACATTCTCACCAGCATTCAGTATCATCTTTTTTATTACAGCCATCCTACTAGGTTGAAGTGGCATCTCATCATGGTTTCAGTTCGCATTCCCCTAATAACTAATGATGCTGAGTACCTTTTTTTTTGGTAGATCTTTTTATTATTGAGTTGTAAGATTCTTTACACATTCTAGAACCAAATCTCCCAACAAATATATCATTTGCAATTTTTCTGTCCTGTTCTCTGGATTCTGTTGTCACTGTTTTCATGGTATCATTTTAAGAACAAAAGTGTCTAATTTTGACAAAGTCCAATGTATCTTTTCTTGTTTTGTTGTTTGTGCTCTTGTATCCTAAGAAACTACTACCTCATCTAGTGTCATAAAGATTTTCCTCCATATTTTCTTCTTAGAGTTTATACTTTGAGCTCTCACATTTGAGGCTTTGATTTATTTTGAGTTAATTTTTATATATAGTGTGAGGTAGGGGTTGATCTTGACACTCTCAGTCTTGAACTTTCTTTTCTCTTGGCTTTCAACATTAGCTTTCCTCTAGTTTCTGCCCTATCCCACATCACATTCATTCTGTTTCTATAAAAAAGTTTAATTTCTTCTCCAAAAGTCTGCATTATAATTATCGATTCAATTTGGACTCCCTTAATGGCTCTAAGTTTGGAAACTGAAACTTCCTTATTGACTATATACACCAAAATCTCTGGCAACACCTGAAACTCTCTGGGTTTCTGTAAAAAACAAAGATGGCATCAGGACAAAGGCCTGAAAGTAAAATATAGAATAGAATAGAATGTGTGTTTGTATATATGTATGTGTGTGTACATATATATATGTGTATGTATATGTGTGTGAGTGTGTGTATTTTGCCTTAGTTTCTATTCCTGGTTTTCTATAATAAAGATACATGGGAAATCATAGGAAAATATTTCCATGTAGGGAATAGAAAGAAAGGAGCTAAAACTTTGGACAAACAAACAAAAAATTAAGATACTATACTGACAACCTCACTAGATTATGAGATCAAATGAAACCATGTTATTGAAAACAACTTTTATGAAAAGCACTATACAAATACATGGTAAAGCTCTGCACAATGCCCATCTATTGATGCCCTGGTAGCTATCTGGCAAAGTCTGAATTCCTTTAGGGCAGGATTCATTTCAAGTATATCTCCAGCCTAGTGCAATGTCTGGCATATAACACCTCTAAGTCCCTTTGTTTATTTAACTAATATACCTGAGTAGCTACCATGTGCCACAAACTGTGCATTGTGCTGGAGAATATAAAAGCAAGAGAAGCATGGTCTCTGCTGGCATACCCTATCATGCAGTTGAAATAGGGAATAGATTCATACTAAGCAAAATTAAATCTGCTTGTGTTCTTCACATGTTGTCTTAAAAGTTTTAATTATAATGACAACATATTTTAAACAATTTTTAAGAAAGTTGAAGAAAAAACAAGGAAATATCAGAGAACTAAAACCTATTAGACTTTTATATAGTATCTACTCTAAGAAGACCTCCTAGAGTCTGTGAGTGAAAAATGTGAGTGAAACCTGGCTCCTGCTCTGTGAAAGTGCAGCTGAGAGAGAGGTAGACAGGCAGATAGCTTTAATTCAGGGCAGTCTATGAGAAATGCTGTCACAGTGGGTCAAACAAAATACTGGGGTAATTTAGTGAAGGGCAGGATTATAAGGAGAACATCATGTTATGTTAGGGAGGTTTCTGCCCTTGCTTGCCTGTCTGGCAACTTAGGCTAGGACAGTTTTGCTAACACATTTGAATATTTGTGTGCCCACAAAGTGTTTTCACCTCCCTGTCCACACTGCTGGGAAGATGGCAGCTTTAGGAATGATTTGAATGCTGGGCTCCTATGAATGCATAAGGCCTGGGTATGGATGGCCTTCCCATTTCTGGTGATGGGTGGGTTTTACACTTCTAGAATATATGAGATCAACACTATAGGGCAGGAAAAGAAGCTGGGGACCATCTATTCCAAACTTCCACTCAGTGCATCATTATTTGTTTGGTTTTTCAATCTCTGAGCCTATGCCAGTGCTCAAGGACAAGTGTCCTTTCTACTGCATCTTCCGGTAGATCCTTGGATTTTTTAAGTTACCCATACTTAAAGGAGAAGTAGAAGAAATGAGCATTCAACTAAATAACTCAAACAATCTGTTTTATCAAAGCAAGTTGATCATAAATCAGAAGAATAGGTGCAGTCCAAATTACATAAACGAGACAGGAACTTGGCAATGGCTCCATCTTGGCAAGCTGTCATCCCAGGTCTACATAAGGTCAATATGGTAATTCATTTCCTGAAATTACTTAATTTTGCTGTCTGTAACAAAACTGTTATTTATCTTCAAGCACAGAAGCATGTCATTTCAGGTAAAATTGATATTTGGAAATCTAAGTTTACACTCAGGTGAATTATTACTATACCATAGGGCTGACTCCTTTGCAGAGGAACATTTCTTAACCATTCTGAAATAGGATTCTATTTACAAAGGAAAAATAATTATTTTACATCACCTTTCATGGAACATAGTAATTACATGGAGAGGGATGTATCTCTGCAGAAAAACTTCCCACTATGGTCGGCAGATATTTGTGCTAAGGTAAGTTCTAAAAATTTGAGTGATAAAAGTCTTGATACTGCCAAGTCAGATTGCTGGAGATCAGTTTTAACTTCCTTTCAGATTATAGTAATTAATAACAGTTTTTTTTTTTTCTTACTATTGACCCAGGTATAAAGGCAGGCTTGAAAAACAGCCAAAACAGATCTACATGATGCCCTAAAAGAAAGCTTCCCTCTATGGCACTGATATAAGCCTTATCCAGATTTCTGGCAAAGCTTGTCAGTTGCCTTCCTCCAGCAAAGTGGGCCTACGCATACTATAAAATAAACTCAGAGAATGTTCAGCAATCTGCTGGTGGAGGTGCTTGTGAAGTGAGCATCTCTCCCCTCCGTAAGCTGAAGTGTGATCATTTCTCTGTTCACCTCATTTGCATTATCTAATGAAAGATGCACAACACTGGGATATATTGGAACCTATGAATTTATTAGACCTCTGCAACAAAAAGCCAGACCCAGTCTGGATATCTTCAACCATATATACATTAAATGAAATAGTAAAGCATATACATTATGTGAAGGTGTTGATGAAATGCTTTATCTACTTTAAATAGTCCATGCATTTATTCAATAAACACTTAATAAACACAAGACAAGGTAAGGACTTACATTTTGGTAGAAAGATGTAAACTTGGAGTAGAATGGAGGGCCAGACATGCTCTAAGCTCTCAGGAGAGAGGTTGATTCTATCTTGGGTCAGAAGCTAGATGAACTCTCAGTATGTTTAATGTAAAAAATTGGAAAGGTCACCTAACCAGGTGACTCTACAGATGTCATGCCTTCCTTATTCAAACATGAAAGCTTTCAAATGATGGTATCATAGCAGAGATACAAATATAAGGGTTTTTTTTTCCCCCCTAAAATTGAAAGTAGGTTGGAATAACTCAAGTGATGAGTTACACTCAATGAAAAATGAAAAGTCATTTTTCCAAAAAAGAAAAGGAGATCTTATTTTATGCAGATGCATTGCGTGAGACAGACTTCCTTCTTATCTGCATTGTGCTCACCTTTGTCACGTAAGTCTTATGCTGCAGGTGAGCTGACGATACCTTCCCCATTTCTCTTTTGAGACTAAAAACGACAGCTGTACCTAGCACAAGGCATTGCCATCTGTATGCATTAAACTAAGCCAATTTAATTTTTAAGATAATAGGATTTTCCAAGCCTTCAAAGCTAAAGACAAGAAAAGGAAAAAAGACCATCTTAGGCTTGCTCAGATTCTGGAAGTGATTTTTCTCTCTTATGTGAACTATTAAGGTAATGGAAACTATCAATATAGCTGTATTTATTCCATAAGATCCTGTCTTGTAATTGTATTTGAATATATATTATAACAGAGGAATAATAAAAGGTACGGTGAGATGATCTGTCAGTATCAGAGCTAAAGAAAACACACACCTGACTGCAGACTGGGCTTCTGTGTGGAGGGTTGTGAATGTCAGAACATACCAGAGGGATCCGGAGCAGTCAGCAAATCCAACATGTTGCAAATGTGGGAAGTTGTTCTGTGTTTCCTATGGAAAGGCACAAGCAGAATCAATCAAATTGGGCTTTAATTAGGACACGAGTCAATCAGGAGACTAAATTCTAAGGCTAATTCTAGCACTGTCCAAAACAAAAACAACAAAAAAAGCTCAATTAGACATTGTCTTCTGGTCCTCAGCTAAAACTAAAGCATCTGCCTAATTGGAAAAAGGCATCATTCATCCAACACAAATTAGGAGACTCGTCCATGAAGGTTGCATGCAAAATTACAAGAAGATGGGTAAGAATTTCTATAACTCCCAAGAACATGTTTACAGAATTACACAGCCTTTGATGAAACTCTCATTGCATCCTGCTTGCAGGGCTGTGTGAAGGGAGTTATCCTTATCTTTAAATGAACAAATGCCAAGAATATCCCACCCCAATAGCCTCTCTCAGCAGAGCAAGAAAATGTGTAATTTTTTTGACTGAATGCACATTTAGCTTCCTTTTTCTGAGTTGATTATATTTTCAAAATTCATTTTTATTGAATTGGTCCAGCTTAAAATTTAATTGGCTTCATATAAGACAAAAATAGGTCTTATAACAGTTGTGCTGAATTTTTAAAATGCAAAATTAGGAAAATAAAATAATATAAGCACATTTATTCAAGGGTGCCAGTTCTTTCCCACATTCTATCCTATGCAGTCTGATCTAGACTGCATACCTATCATTTTAAGGTGCCCAGTAAATTATTACACATGTGACCATATTAAGCAACTTATCATTTGCTTTATAGGAAGTAAGGTTATCTACATTACAACTCTGCATTTTAATATGAAGAAAGCCAGGCAGTGTATACAGTTACACATTTAGCAATAGAGTTCCTCACCTAAGAACATCTATTAAGAATCCTCCTGCACATATGGCTGTCTGGAGTGCTGAGCAGAGTTCACTTGTGTCAGAGGAAACTGAAATGTCAGTGCCTGAAAACAATATACCAGGCAAAGATCGTATTTTGTTCACATGGAATTCAGTTTTCATGTGCAGACTGAATTTTTAACGAAATATTTTTTCATTAAAATCTTTTGGTAGGAATTTTCTCTACCAAAATATTATTCCCAGAATATCCTGAAGAGGCAAAAAGACATATACTATTCAGACTTATCCATTGTTTAAGCTTAAATTGCACTCTTTTATCAAGATCTTAGGGCTTTATACTAATAGAATGACTATGTGAGAACTTATGTCTTAGTTACCTATGATGGGTTGGTTAAAGTTCTTGTACTCCTTAATTATGAAAGATCTGTCCTCATTTGAGAGGAAGTCAGGATAGTTCATTGAATCACAGCCCCAACCTAGAGAAGGGCCCAACATGTGAAAGGTTGTGGGAATGACTCAATCCACCACACCAAAGAAAATGGTAAAAATGGTCCACCCAAAGAATCTCTCCTGCTCATTTCCAATTTCCTTTCTAGAATATAGCTGCAAACCCTTGAGATATTTAGAAGTGAAAATATTCACTCTCCACTATTTCTGTGGAAGATTGTTATAGGGCAATAAATCACCTGCCCTTGTAGGCACTCATGGCAGGGAATGCAGTAGAGACTAAATTCTCCATATGTACTCCAGAGAGGACGTAGCATCCTTCTTTGCTCCTAGATCTCTAAGCCTCTCTCTTGGTCTACATGCCTCTCTTTTCTTGGCCTCTAAAATATACCTCAAATCCCCTTCTCCAGCATGGTCGAAACTCCCCTTTCCCTAATCTAGAATGTAATTCAACCGTTCCATGCAACCATCTTTACCTCTTCCAGAATATGCCTCAATCTAATTCTTCATCTCTTTCATTGCCAAAACTTCCAACATTGACTCCTTTGACACAAATATCTCAATGCCTGCTTTCTCTCCATTCTTTGCTTTGTGTGATACATTGAACATCCACCCCGAATTAAACAATGTTGAGGTGTTGAGAAAGCCAGTAGAAGCAGTGTTCCACCTGAAACTAACTGCCCCACCCTCAGCAGCACAGCACTTGGACTGCTTTTTATCCAGAGATATCCAGTCATAGGACTGGATGAAGGCACACACATATAGTCCATCCAGAGTTCAGCTTTGTGTCATGAACACCCCTGACCAACAGGGTCTGTGGTAAATAGGTAACCAGACTGGTTTGAGGGATTTGGGCTGGACATAAAGGAAATGTTCAATGAGTACAGAGAGTAGAATGGAGCAAAAGGAAGGAGATACATCATGACAAAAATACTGTGCATATCTCAAGAGAGCACCTGATCTATCTCTAATTCCATAGCATTGATACGAGCCAACATCCATCTAGAGTAAGTCTGTTTTTAAATTAGAAAATTCCTAATTAAATATGCACTAACCTATCCATTTTGTTTCACACCTTGCCACTTCTTTCTTTCCCCTACATCTGAAAATCACAACAGTGTTGCTGATAATTCTAGAAACTTCTCCCCCTCACTCTACCCCTGCTCCTTCAGCAATGCATCCCCCGCCTCACCAACCATGGAGGTTGTTGGACAGCTAAAGGCAACAGTTGTATTCCATCTGCTGAGCACAAGAAATGTTCTAAAGACACTTTAGTTAAAAAGCATTGGCTAGCTGAATATATGTGAGAACAGTTGGGAAAGATGTGTATGAAATATATCAAGGAAGCAGTTTGGAGAGGCTGTACCTAGGAATGCAGTGAAGATCAGAACAAGTAGACATGTATTAGTGCAACCAGTTTCAGAAGGCAAGTCTAAGCAAAGGAAGAAGACTGGAGGTAAGAACCAATGATTAAAATCTGGTTCAAAGTACTATTTGTAGTCCTGTGGTACACAGGAATGATAATTTAAGTACCATTTGGGAAATGAGATACACACGTGAATGAGGATGGCTTTAAATGATAATTTTCACCTTACTGAGTTTAATTGGCAAATATTTCTTTCCTGGAAATCTTATTTTTATGTTTATTCCTGGTTCCTGACATCTGATTAAAAGCAATGGAATCAACCAATCTTAAGTTGTGATAAGTACTGTTTAGCACTCTGCTGGTGTGCCATTTATTATCTGAGCCCTCTTTACCACACCCCTGACAAAAATGCAGCTTGCTCTGCTATTAACATTGTAGTCTAGTCCATTTTGATAAAGGATAGAGCCTGTAATGAACTCAAAAAAGGAATGAAATTTGTGTTTTTATGGTAAAATAAATGCCTTTTTTTTTTCAGCCAAAAAGGCTCTTTCCCAAAAACCTTTTAATTTGATTCAACTCTGAAAAATTATCCCATTTCCTTGTTCTCACTGAAAGATGGTATTTTTATTTAGAAGCTAATGTAGGGGGGATCCCTGGGTAGCTCAGTGGTTTGGCGCCTGCCTCTGACCCAGGGCGTGATCCTGGAGTCCCGGGATCAGGTCCCACGTCGGGCTCCCTGCATGGAGCCTGCTTCTCCCTCTGCCTGTGTCTCTGCCTCTCTCTCTCTCTCTGTGTCTATCATGAATAAATAAATAAAATCTTAAAAAAAAAAAGAAGCTAATGTAGGCACTTTGATATCTCAACTCAAGTTCTTATATCCTATGTCCCAGCAAGCAATGCAGTACAGTTCCAATGGTTACAGGGCTGTTCTTCTCTTTCCCATCTACTACATGACCAGTTGTCAGCTCCTCCAAACATCTCATTGTCAGCAAAATTCATGGATACCAGGAAGATCTCACAGATTAAAATTCACTGTAGAATGCGGATGTGTGAGTTGAAGAGAACCAAAGTGGATTTGGCATTAAAATCCCCATAAAGGAGAAAACCCTACCTATCGACATTAACTTTGTGGTTAGGAAATATTCCTTAAAATCAATCAAACAACAGCAGTAACTACTTGATGATGCTTGAACTAAATGAAAACACCATTGGCTCTACTCAAATTTTGTAATTATCTCAAATCTCTCAGGACAAATTAATTTTAATGTGTGTGTGTGTGTGTGTGCATGTACAACTATTGGTCTCACAAAGCACCTGCCAAAAAAAAAAAAAAGAGTGGCATGAAAAGCATCATGAAGCCAAAGAATGCCAGAAATTTTTTTTAGAATTTGGAAATTACTGGACTAGACAATGTGCAAAAATTTTATCTTTTACTTTTTAAACAAAATGCCACTCTACCCACATACTACCCAGTTCTCTTCTTTCTTCAGTTCTCACAGGATCACCTCATACTTAGAAGAGTACAACTTCAATATGAAATAGAGCAAATCAACATGCAGATCATCCTGGCTCTCTTTAAAGATTGCCTCAAGCACAGGGTCAGTGCCTGGCCAGGAGGGAGGAGTCTTGTCAGGCTCAGACATCAGGCCGCAGCGGGTGGCCCTGCTGCCTCCCTGGCCACTGTACAATCCCTCTGAAATAGAGTTATCCTAGAAAGTGACGGATTACCAGCCCTAGAGGCTACAGCCCAATGCTGCCTCCAACAGACAGCCAAGAACACGCAGAGGTAAAGGAAGCCACAGCACCTAATCTATGACCCAGAGAAGCTACTCCAGGGAAAAGGAGCAGCCACATTTCAATTGGATCAATATTTGGTCTTTGTTTTCAAAGATGCCCTCAGGCTACAATAGTTATACTCATCTTTACTTCTGTGTGGGCTTTTGTGGAATAAAAAGTGTGGCCATTTCCTACAAACTGGCTTAAAATGATAGGTACTTTCAAACCATCTCAGCTGACATCAGTTGAATAAATATTTCTCTGATAAGAAACTTTGCTTTCCATTCCAAACGATGAATTGTGTTCACTTTAGACTCAGATCCCTTTTAAAGAATACATTCTCTGTTCTTGGCTCCATTTACCCCAACACAGAAAATAACAAAAAAATATCAGGATAAGTATGTTATCCTTCTCTAATCATATTTTTGGATTTCTTAAATATGAAGTGTTCTGATATCTGATACATACAATGATTATTTATAAGAAGAACTAGATCTAGCCCCTGGATACAAGTAGCATTTACAAAATTAGTTGACTTTATCAACTATTTGCATCTGGAATCAACAACTCTCCCGTTGGCCCTCCCTCCCAGTCCAATTACCTAGACTGTAAATTTACAGACACTGTCGACATTATTACCTCTAATATTCTGCCTTCAACATATAAGATGAAACAAGGTGGTCTTTTTAAATTCTTTTTGTTCTAAGACAATCCATGCACTTGTGTCTTAGCCAAAACTGTCTTCCAAACACCCATCTTAAGAATCTTCTTCCCATTTAGGCCCTAATATGTTAAAAAACAAAAAATCAAATCTTTGCATCAAATATTTATCTGAGTTTCACTATGTGAATCACTGAGGCATGACACCATACATTATTCATCAATCGTGTGCGACCCAGGAAGGGTCTCAATGACACAAAGAAAAATTGTGAACGTTATTTAGGAGAGAAGTGATATGCACTTAAATGTCTAGGACACAAAAATATCTCGTGTCCTTTGTATCTTGATTTCTATCTTATTTTACCCAGTAAGATTGATTTACTGAGTAAAAGAACAAAGCAGCTTGCCACCTTCCTCTACCATGATGGACACACAAGCCAAGACCATTACTTTGTGGTTCTCAAGTTTCATAAATTTTGGCAAATGAATCACAGAAAACCATCTCCATTATCTAGTTGCTAGTGCTGGGTCCTTTCAGGAAATGCTGAGAAATGTTGAGAAAGAAGTCATAGAAAATGAGCACTGCTGGGGAGGATATTTGGCTATCAGCTTATTAAACTGCATTGCACATGAACTTTAAAAAAAAAAAAGGATGGAAGGAAGGAAGGAAGGAAAGAAAGAAGGAAGGAAGGAAGGAAGGAAGGAAGGAAGGAAGGAAGGAAGGAAAAAAAGAGAAGGAAAATATGCCCAATATTTTTGCCATAAGTATCTTTGCCACAGACATCTTTGCTGCAGACATTTTTTTTTTTACTTCGTAACCAATTGGCCATTTTGCCAATCGATGAAAGGTAAAAAAGTAGCTGGTTATCTGTTTGGTTAACAGTTTGGTTCCATTTGTCCATTGATGCAGTACACCCATTTTATATTATATAAATCCCAGTCTTCATAATGGTCTATACAGTGGCTCAGAGGTTTGAGCCCACACTTCCCAGAGAACTTTAGAACACCAATCAACAAACATGCCACGATATGCCAAGAACAGACAGTATAGGAGGGTTTCACATAGGAGGGTTTCTCAGCACAATACAAAGCACACCGACAATTATGCATCTTAGTATTTGGGAACTGATACCTTCCACTATGAAGAAAATTTTAGCGGAAAAAGAAAAAGTGTGATGCTGAATGAAGGGACAAATCAACAAGCAAAACAAAACAAAACAAAACAAAACAAAAACTATGATGAAAGCCTGAAAACAAGAGCTTAGGTACAATCTACAAAATGAAATCTATTTGCCCAATATTGCCATGAATCTACACTGTACATTTTTAATGTCTTCAAAACTTCACAACAAAGTATTGTTATTCATTTTTCATATTTCATTAACGTCCTTTTTCATGAATGTGCCTCTTTTATTTTCTGTGATTTTACCTTTTACAGCAAAATTGCCATACGGCCAATTAGTTATGCAGCAAAAATGCTTGTGGCCCAGATGTTTATGGTAAAACTCCCTGCAACTGAAATAAACACCTTTGAATGAAATAAGCCACGTCCAATATGTCAGACAAACATAATGCATTTTGTTCATATCTTTTCTTATAACAGGTTTCTTTCAAAGGTAAAGTATATTTTTTCACAGAAATTCTTTTTAAGATCAGTAAATGCAGAGTTAAAAAAATCTGCAAAGTACCTAATTCACATATGGACATTTTAGGAGGGGATGGAGTTGGTTAGACTCAGAAGACATTCAGCATTTTCTAAATGCATACCATACCAGTTCATCACTTTCCTCAGGAGGAAAGGTGAAAGCTGGCTTGCATTTTCCCTTGCTGTAAACATCGGTGTATTCATTTTCTGAACATAAAATAATAATGATTTATAATAGCATCCCCTCCTGGTGTAGAATCTATTGGCTAGCATCATGTTACTAATGGAATTTAAGCTATTTTCACTTATTATTCATAGTAATACTCAAGTTCAGCTCCAGGCAAAATTGTTAAGCAGGCAAAACTTATCTTTGGTGCCTTCCTCTTCAGTAGACATTTCCCCTGGTGAAGAAAGCTGGACCCATACTTACTAAGGCATTTATAGCTAATGCAGCAAAATATTCAGGATTGCTTCTTCCAGGAATATTTGCACACTAATAAGGGATTTTTAACAATCCAAGGGGAGAAAAAAAAAAGTGCCTGTAAGTTTGAGATGTAAGGTCCTAATGGCGGGCCAGAGGAGAAGTATTTGGTCCAAACGAACCCCTTATAGCACGTTTCATTGTCCACTATGCTTTCCTGTCAATATGGAGACTGACTCTTATGAAAACAGCAAAGCACTCCATTTTAAGCATAAATCTAGCTATTACTTATAGGTATATATTTATTATTTTAATTTAACATTGTAGAACAGAACTTTAATGTGTTATGCAATCTAGGGGCATCTGGGTGGCTTCATTGGTTAAACGTCTGACTCTTGATTTTGGCTTAGGTCATGATCTCAGGGGCATGGGATGAAGCTCCATGTCAGGCTCCATGCTCAGTGGGGAGTCTGCTTGAGGATTCTCTCTCTCTTCTCCCTTCCCAGTTCACACACTCTCTCTCTCAAATAAATAAATAAATCCTTTTAAAAATGTGGTGCTATTTGGTTATGAATGTACATTCTTGTTCTCTATGCTTTTCCAAAATACAAAAAACAAAATGCTTAACACATTTTGTTCTTTATCTTAAAGGAAATTTCCATGAACTAAGGAAGAGAAAAAAAATTGTAGACTACAAACAATATCACTGATCTCTTACCTGATCTACAGATATCTCACTGATGAAAAAGAGCAATACAATTTCCACAGGCCTGACAAGGTTGCCAAGTCAACCTTCCACTTTCAGAATCATCCCTGGAGAAAGAAGCCGGTAGAATGGAATAAATGTGGACTGAGAATGAGAGTTCTAAGTTCAAATCATGGAACTGCCAGCACTGAAAAGCATCTGGAATTTAAGAACCCAGTAATAGACAAACATGAATAAGAATCGACCTGAAACCCCAGCTTGGAGGTACAAAGTATGACTTTAAATATTTGAATTACTTGAAGTAATGAATGACATTCTTATTTCCTCTTCCACATGTTCACACTTGCACCTAATACAGCCCTCCAATTATGATTCATTAAGAAGGAAAAAAATATTTCTTCCTGATTTTGTGAAAGGCTCATTTTAAATGTAATTCAGGTCAAAGTTTCCTTTTCTGTGTCGGGTAAAATTACGTAACTAACTCAGAAATAGGATTAAAGAATGGCTTAGATAATAGCATTTCCAATAATTAATGATCTGGTTGTCTTGTACTATGCAGTGAACATTTCATACAGATCTGTATTTATTCTGTAGTCCAATACAGGCCAAAAAGAGACAGATAGCTGAATACCAATTTTGGTTTGTACATCAGAGTAGGGGGAAAGCCCTGCCAATAGCACTGCTTAGCCTTGTTTCCATGAATTGCTTAATAACACTTAAGTGGCTTTTGAGAAATTGAATTTTCCCCACTCTCCTTGGGCAGGAACCAGAAACAGGAAAGGCTCTGAATACAGTTAACAGGACCTTTCCTCCAGATTATTTCCTGAAGCTGAATACAGATCATAGGCCAGATTGGTTCCTTTATTTTTCATTTAACATCATCTTCAGATGAACACTTTTTAATAATAGACTACACTTTGAGTCTCTGATTTAAGTAGTGACTATTGATTGACTATTTAGAACTTCCATGCTTTATGAATTGTTCTCTAGAGGTGATGAAATGAGGAAATCAATGCTCTTATTTGCGTTTATAGTCAGTCTACAGAGTGAATTGGATTTTCAAACCAAAGGATATTTTAGAATGCCATTAGTTAAGGAATAAAAGTTTTAAAAAGGCTAATTGTTGTTCAAAATATTCCTAAATATCCTGAAATGGGTGATTAATGTAAAGAGAGCCAACCCTCAACCACTTAGATATAACTTTCTTAAAAACGGAAATTGTCATATTCATCCTTTCCCCCTTGCTACTTAACATTTGCAAAGCAAAAATATCCAACAAGTAAAAGCATGGGCTTGGAGCCACCTAGAATCAGTTTGGTCCCGGCTGTGTGGTCTGGGGCAGGTGGCTTAGTTTATCTAATCTTAGTTCCTCGTTCTATCAGATGGAATAATAGTAGTTCTTCTTCCTAGGAAGTAAAGAGGATTAAATGAGGTAGTGTACAACATGATGTCTGGCTTACAAAAAGCGACATCATAAATGCTGAATTACTGCTGCTACTATCTCTAGTACTACTACTAGTAGTACACGGTAAGTAGATACCCAATAAATGTTGATGAAGTGCACTTTGGAAACAAGTTTTCAGAGGTCTACTGCTCCCTGGCCTGTTCCTGGTATCTCTCCAGCATCCCATCCTCTCCCCTACTACTTCATCTTCAAGTATTTAGAGCTTGGTAGTCTAAGCCAAAACCCTTGTCTCTTCCATTTGGACCTTTGATGTTAGTTAACTGTGTATGTTCCTCCAACTGTGTATGTTCCTTCTCCTGAGCCCTTCTTCATACTCATCCCCTAAAACTAACACTTCTCAGCTGACCTCATCTCTCTGGTATATGACCATCCATGAGCTAGATTTAAACTCTGCTTTGATGTGAACTTCTGTGCTTAAATCCTAATCATGCTCATTTTAATCCCCTGAAGGCTAACTCCATCCATATTGGCTAAGCCCTGGCAACCACTTCTATGCTTGACCTTCTGGCTCAAAATCCTCCTTTCTGTTCCTCCAACATAGCCACTTGACAATTCCTCAGTTCTTCAACATTCTTAATGTTAACAATATTTGTTCACATCTACTATGCAGACTAGGACCACATCAATACTCTGAACCCTCCCTACAAGTCTCCATTTATGAAATTCCTGTCTTCCTGTTTCCCATATACCTCTTTCCTTTAGTTATAGTAACTTGACTTTTACTCATGAACACTAGTATCTAGATTTTTCCTTTTTCTTCCTGGTCAGCTGCTCCTTCTGTTCTCCTTCATCTCCTTCTCCTCTTCCCTCTCCCATTATTTCAATGAATTCATTTTTGCAGAATCTTCAGCTCACTTGTTTACTTGTCCTTCTGTCTTCTCATGTTGTAAATTCCTAAGTTTAGATAGATCCCCTGCTTTTTTTGTTTGGTTTTGTTTGGTTTTTCAGATCAGAGGAATCTACTGAGAAAAGTATTGAAAATGCATATGATTTCCCTTTATTTGGTATCTGCTTTGTTTGGTAATGTTTATTTATCTTTATTTCATATCACCTTTCCCAAAGTTCCCATTGACATCCCTTCTGTTGTCCTCAAACCCTACTCTGGTAGTGACATTTGTAAAAATACTTAGGCCTCTTCTTAACACACTATGCACACACACATTTTTTTTAATGCTTCTTATTTTAAAAGAAGTATTTCTTTGCAAAACCAATCCCATTTCTCATGATCCTAACCAATCCTTTCTGCTTGTTGGTTCTATCTAAATTCATTATTTTCTTTCCCTTATCTATATTTTTTCTCCTGCCAGGATCAATTTCCTTACTTTTTGCAAAATATGCCCAAATCTATTATATAACTTTTCAAAAGTTAAAAAAAATTATCTCTTCATCTGCCTACTTTATTTATCTACCATCATCAATATCTACCAATCATTCATTCTTCTATTCTTCCTAAAACTGCCTACATCTACCATTCCCAAATCACCTTCTGTCTGAGAGATAATCAATGAGCCATGAGTTCTCCAATTCCAATTCCCAACCCCTTGATTTCTCTGCAGCATTGAAAATGCATATCCTTCCTCCATAAAACATTCTCTGCCACTTGCTCCCACAGTACTTCTTTTTTCTCCACATTCTTCTCTGTCCACACTTAGGTGATTTCTATTTTTTGGCAGTCTCCCAAAATTTTATTCTTGGCCTTCTTATCTCTCTTATTTCTCTCCTTTGGCCATTTAATATACTTCTGCAACATCTTTGAGAGTAAGCTCAAACAAAAGCTTCTGACCATAAGGCATATCCACAGAGGTGTCCCCAAATCTCCTTATTCACACAAAAAAATTCCAACAGCTGTATTCATTTATCTATTTATTTGAAAAAGCTGATAAGAAAGTCCAGATATTTCTCCTTGGTGCCAGTGAGAAGTTCAAACCCACACAGAAAAATCCTTTCCATTATCCTACCCCTTAATCACCTTAAAAACTTCAAGTCAGGTACACATGTCCTTTAAAGCTGCCCTGCTCCCCCTCATAAAGCCTCATTATGTGAGTAATGAAATTTCTTATACCCCATGGTGTGTGTGTGTGTGTGTGTATGTGTGTGTGTGTGTATGCCAGCATCAGTCTTGACATCAAAACCAAATTTTGGATGAAGGTCCATCCTGGTTCTGCAGAGCAGTCCCATTTACTTTATTAACTTTCTACATCTTATTACAAATGTGTGATTACTCTGCTCACCCCCAAGTATTGCCTCATGAAATCCACCAACATTCTCCATGAAACTCAGATACATTTTTCCTCACTTATAATATTTCACTCTTGTATATTGCCTCCCCAAAATTTTTGATCAAGAATTCAAAACCTTCTACAACCAAATCCTAACCAAAACATCTATATTTCTATTCTCTTTCAGGTATCCTAAAACTCCACTCTATTATGCCATCTCTCTTTCCTCAACAATCCTTGCCTTTTCTGCAGTTGGCATTTTGTTTTCATTTTGTTGCCTTAGATTAGATTGTCCTCATCCTTTTGCTTCCTCCAAATCCTAGCTGAATAGATTAGCTAAGATATTTTTTGGTTTCAAGAGACATAGAATCCATCCCAGACTGGCATCATTTATTGGCTCAAATAATTTTTAAATCCAGGAGTATTTCAGACTTTGGGTGAGGCTTGATGTAGAGGTTCATATAACATCCTTCAGACCCAGTTTTGCCCCTCCAACTCTAAGTTCTGTGACAATTCCAGCCTTATGATTTCATAATACTCAGATCAGTGAAAAAATAGAAGGTCTTTTCCCAAAGTTCCTGAAAAACTCTTGAATTCATTCTCATTGGATCATCATAGGTGACATGTTACCCTGGAGCCAATAATACCTAAGAGGATGCAAAGTACTAAATGGCTCTAGCTGGAGTTACATATTCCACCTGTGGAGCAGGAGGCAGAAGGCAACCCAGACCACAAGGACCAACAGTGGAAAAAGGCTGGATTACTCCAAGAATCCAGAGGTGTTACAAGAAGAAAGGGAAATGGATGCTTGGAAGGAAAACAATAAATGTCCACTAGATTATCTGTCCAGACCCAGCTAACACAAGGAAAAGAAAAATTCCAATTATGTGTGGGGGTGGAATTTAACTAGACTTATTGTGGTGATAATGTTGCACGTATCAAATGATTACATTGTACACCTTAAACTAATAGAATGGTATATGTCAATTATACATCAATAAAAAAAGACACAGCTCAGATTTCACTTCCTCAATGTATAAGTCAATTTATCCACATTGAAAATAATTTCTGTCCCTTCTAAACTCTCATCATACTTACACCTACATTTCTGATAATATTTGATAACACTGTGCTTTTTAGAGTGTCATTTCTGCAAACTCCAAGGGCAGAGACCACATTACACTATTCTTAGTATTTGCCACTTAGTGCCCCATTATAGTGTCTTATGTTTATCAAAAAATAAAGCTCCCGAATAAATAAATAAATAAAGCTCCCTAATGAAAGTATTAAAATCAATAATTTTCATTATAATAATGATTATTCCATTTTCATCTTATAATTTTTACTAGTTATTCAACTTTTCCGTTAGTCATCTCCTCTGAGAAAAGAATAAATAATCACTTGCACAAGCTTGAATGACTAGACTAAAGTGCAGATGATATATACCTAAGGGTATATATCAAATGAAGTTTTCTTTTTCTTTTTCTCATTGTATTCACTGAAGGACGATGGACTCATCTTAATGGACATGTTCACAAGTGAAGGAATACTGCTATAGATTTACAAATAACACTAACTAAAAATATACTCTTGAAAACTTCCTTGGTCACTCTCTGAGCTTAGTGGAAGTGGAAAGCAGGAAAATGTTAATAAGCAATTAGCTATAAGATACTTCTAGTAGGCATACTTTCTACCTGGGAACAAAATCTCTCCTACGCTCCGAAGTCTACTGAGTATAGGGCAGACTAGGGAGGGAAGTAGAGAAAGATGGCTTCAGGAGAAGCCCGGGAGAGCACCAAGGAACTGAGACTGGAAGTGATGTCCTCCAATTTGCTGCCATTCCTCTTTCCACTGGGAGCGGACATGTCCCACATGGTTGGGCCAGCAAGAACTAAAGTGGGAGGGAATGCAAGGTATAAGGAAGAGAGATGACCAAAGGAAACAAGTGCATGTAACTAAAGTTATCTTCTTTAATTATCGTTACAATTAAATGTATAAAACAAACCAAATTAAACTATAAACTATCCAGGAAATCATTGGTGTATCTCCCCATCCAATGCTAAAATAGCCAATAAACCTTTATTTTTTTCTGTAAGATAAACATAATTACTATACTCATTAATAGGATCTTTTAAGTGGCTGGTTTTAGTTCTCTAGGTAAATATTTAATCACAAAGGTGTATTTCCCATTCCATCTTGCCTTATAATAAGTTGATCAGAGGAACATCACTTAAGAGTGTGTTCGAATTACTCATTCAACCATTAACACACTCTAACACATTTTCTTTTTTTTTTAATTGTTTTTTATTTATTTATGATAGTCACACACAGAGAGAGAGAGGCAGAGACACAGGCAGAGGGAGAAGCAGGCTCCATGCACCGGGAGCCCGACGTGGGATTCGATCCCGGGTCTCCAGGATCATGCCCTGGGCCAAAGGCAAGCGCTAAACCACTGCGCCACCCAGGGATCCCCTCTAACACGTTTTCTAATTTTCATTACACACATTTTGAATGAGCTTTCTCCACAACTGAAAACTCCATGTATTGTATTTTACAAGATCCTTCCCTTATATCTACTCCTATAGGAGCTACTTCCAAATAATGTGAGCAAGAACAGACTAATCAAAATCTTTAAACAGTGACTGTTTCAGTTAACAACCTCTGTCCACCTAAGTTATCACAACAGATCCTCCAGATTTTTGAGGATATCGTTATTCTTTGAATTACTGGGAGTATAAGATAGCATTCTGTTAATCTTCTCTATTACTATTTTGGTGTTATAAATGTTATCAGTTTAAATGACTAAATCAGTTCCAGCGAGGAGAGAAGAGAATAAGACTTTTATGGACAGTTTTGTGGTGTTGTTTTTTTTAAATTAGTTATAAGGCTAGTAAAATATATGCTCAATGTTTTTATTTTAATCAGAAATACAAGTTTCCTCTCATCACTGCATGTCAGTATTTCTTAGTACAGTCAGCTTTACAGAATTTTATTTCGTTTAAAATAATCTTATCTTACAAGTAAAAATGACAGCTCTGAGTGAAATAAAGACATTTCCTTGAGTAGAAGCAGTAATTATTTCCATTTTTCATTAAACTAACCCATTCAGTAATAAGGATCAGAGGAAATAATTTGAATTATAAAATAAAATTGCCTTTAAGGCAGAAATGAACTAATAAGGATATATATAAACAATATGAATACTTCTGAAAAATAAAAAAGTAAGCAATGATAAACATTAACAATAAACACTGCATTTCTAAAATACTTCATATTTAGAAACCCTAAGAATCAAAGGCAAATGAACAAATATTATAATAAAGAAGAAGGAAAGCAAAATAAAATAGCATTCCCTCCAACCTTTAGCAAAGGGAAATAGAATCAAAAAGGAAAACAAAAATTCAAGGAGATTTTTGTTTGTTTGTTTTTCTGCTGCACTCTTCTGAGACTTTAATGTTCTTCTGAGACATAAATTTTCTTCAAAGATATTTTTCTCTCAGTGGGTTTTCTATACTCCACGAACTCCCTTGGATCGCAGAGTAAGATAGGTTTGATGTGATGAAGCCAAGATGGTAATGCGTGTGTATTTTGGAAGGAACACATTCCTTTCTTGCTCTGTTCCATTTTCCTCCTGCTATGGTGTTTCTGAATGGAGGGCAAAGACAATATGGGAAGGCAGGAACTAAAATCTCTCAGTCTAGCTATGAGTCCTTTGGAAACCTGCCATGAGTGACTTAAACCCATGCCAAGCTCATCTGAAAATGGACAGCAGATCTGGAAACTATAGCATTGATTGGTTGTGCCAGGTAGTAGCTCTATAATAACTCAGTCTTCATGTGGCATTTTCTCTACATATGCCAAGACACACCTTTATTCCCAGAATAAACTGTGGCTATACTTTTTCCCACATGCTAGAAATTCTGGAAAAATCTTAATCCCAGATTAATTTTTAAAAACAAAATTAAACAGGAATCTTTTCTTTTAATCTCAAAATCCTCATTCGAGATTATAGAAATTTTACCTGTTCTTCTGGGTAAATACACTTTTAAGGGGGAAAGAAAGTTAAAGGAAACAGTTCTCAAAACAAAAATGAATGCTGCCTTTGAGCATTTCCACCATATATGGCACATGCTCAGACACCATCACAAAGCACTCCCTCATCCTGGCAGGCTGGAGTTGTGGCTGAAAGGCTCTGTCAGGCACTAATTCAGACTCGAGGGTCAGATTTCTCACATGCAAGCTTGGGAAAGTCACTCCCTTCTCTAGGCTTCAAGTTCCTCATGGAAATTAAATTAGATAATGTGACCTGGCACATTGTCAGTGTTCAGAAACTCTTCTATACCAATTATCAATCCTAGCCAGCAATCATTAAGAAAAATGGAGGAACATTATCTGTTAACTATACTGAAATTAAAATTTAAAATTTAATCTAAAAACAAAAGAAAAAAGGAAAAATGGAGGACTAGAGGGACATATTAGTAATAAAGACAGACGCAAGTCTGTCTTAGAAACAGTTTTAAGCTCACAACAAATTTAAATTTTATAATGAACAGTTGATATCCCTCAGCTCAAGAGGTAGCCAGATGTAATCATTCTACTGCAGTATCAGGTAAAAGGGGGCATGATAACAGGCATAGGTTTGAAGGCTTTCTTGACTTCATTTTGAATTCTCCCAGATTCTGAAAAACCCATGAGTCTTCTGCATAGCAAAAGAAACAATAAACAAAAGAAAAAGGCTATGTACAGAATAGGAGAAAATATTTGCAAATCTTATATGTGATAAGAGTTAATATCCAAGATGTATAAAGAACTTATAGGACTCAGTTTTCAAAATAGAAAAAAAAGAAAAAAGAAAATCCAATTTAAAAACGGCAGAGGAACTGAATAAACATTTTTCAAAAGAAGACACACACATGATCAGCAGGTACATGAAAAGGTGCTTAACAGCCCTAACCATCAGGAAAAGGCAAATCAAAACCACAATGAGAGATCACCTCACACATGCTAGAATGGCTGCCAAAAAAAGACAAGAGGTAACAAGTGTCAGTGAGGATGTGGAGAAAAGGGAACCTCATGCTCTGTTGGTGAGAATGTAAATTGGTGCAGCCATATGGAAAGTGGTATGGATGTTCTTCAAAAAATTAAAAATAGAACTAACATATACTCCAGCAGTCCCACTTCTGGGTATATATCCAAAGAAAATGAAAACAGGATCTCAAAGAGATATCTGTACCCCCATGTCCATTGCACTACTTTTTTATATTATTTATAATAGCCAAGATATGGGAAGAGCCTAAGTGTCTACCAACAGATGAATAAATAAAGAAGATATGGTATGTCTGTATGTATCTATCTATATACACACACTATATAATGGAATATTATTCAGTGATTAAAAAAAGGAAATCCTGCCATTTGCAACAACATGGATGGACCTTGAGGGCATTATGCCCAGTGAATTAAGTCAGACAAAGAAAGATAAATACTGTATGATATAACTTATAAGTAGAATCTAAAAAAGCCAATCTCGCAGAAACAGAAAGCCAACTGGTTGGGGGAGTCCAGGAGGGGTGGGAAGATACCAGCTCAAGAGTACAAACTTCTAGTTATAAGATGAAAAAGTCCTGGGATCTGACGTACAGCATGGTGACTATAGTTAATAATAATACTATAAGTTAGACAGAGAAAGATAAATACCATATGATTTCACTTTTATGGGGAACCAGAAAACAAAAATCAACAAACAAGTAAAGCAGAAACAGACCCATAAATACAGAGAATAAACTGATGGAAGGGGGTGGGAGGTTGGGCAAAATGAGTGAAGGGAAGTGGGGAGTACAGACTTCCAGTTATGGACTGAAGAAGTCATGGGGATGAAAGGCATGGCATAAGGAATATGACATTGTGATAGCCTTGTATGATGACACATGGTGGCAACCCTCGTGAGCACAGCCTGAATCATCCAATCACTATGTCATACATTTGAAACTAATGTAACATTGTGTGTTGATGGTACACCACCAACAACAAAAATATGGTATGGTACACTTGAAAATGGAGTAGATCTTCAGTGTTCTCACCCCACAAAAGCAATGATAATTATGAGATGTGAGGGTGTTAGCTAATGCTATGGTGGTGATCATTTTATGACATAAGTGTATCAAATCAACATGTACACCTTGAACTTACACAATGTTATATGTCAATTATATCTCAGTAAAGCTGGGAGGGAGAGAAACCCTTTGAGTGCATCCCCCAGATGCTTCTAATGCCTGTGGAAGGCTCTAGTGAGGAGTGACATTATCTTTTCTGGACAGGGAAGTACCCGACGAGAAACCCACTGAGAAAAGCATGAGGATTGCAGGCATTCTGCTCATTTCTTTCATACATCTCTGCAGCCTTGGGCACGTCACATAATTTTTTTAAGCAAGTCTCTGCTTCATGATCTATAAAATGGTGATTTTAGCAGGATCTACTTTATCAGTTATTTCAAAGAGCAATGTAAATTCCAATGTTTGGCAAATAGTGGGTTTTCAATAAATAAATTCTTTATTAATATTATTCCTTCTCTCCTAAAATAAAAAAAAGTTAGGTAGACTTAAAAATTATTTTCCTGGGGCTCCTGGGTGGCTCAGTCGGTTAAACATCTACCCTTGGCTCAGGTCATAGTCCCAGGGTCCTGGGATGGAGTCCCACATCAGGTCACTCTCTGCTCAGTGGGGAATCTGCTTTTCTCTCTCCCTCTGCCTGCCGCTCTGCTTGCTTGTGCTCTCTCTCTCTTATTCTCTGTCAAATAAATAAATAAATAAATAAATAAATAAATAAATAAATAAAATCTCCATATATATGAATATTTATATATAAAATATATATCTATATATACATATTTTTTCCCCTAATGAGGTCACTTCAAGGTGCTGCTCTTGGCCCCAAGCCTCCCCTCCCCTGGACCTAGCACAGCACAAGCCCTGTGGTAGAGTGGTCAGGTTCTCAGTACTTTCAAGTAGGAGATCAGTTGCCTTCTATGAAATCTGAAAAATGAATGAGCTCCTGGGTTTTGTTTGTAAAAACAGGGGTGCCTGTGTGGCTCAGTTGGTTAAGCCACTGACTTCTGGTTTTGGCTAGGGTCCTGATCTCACAGTTGTGAGATCGAGCCTCACATGGGCTCTGGCTCAGTGCAGAGTCTGATTGGAATTCTCTCTCCCTCTCTCTTTGCCCATCCCACTCATTCTCTCTGTCTCTCTCTCTCTAATAAATAAATAAATCATTAAAAAAAAAAAAAGACAAACGCTACTCACCCTGTTCATTCTCATACCCCCTCCACAGACCCCTCCACAGACCCTTCCCTTCCTTGCTGGTACTGCAACAAGGATGACCCACCGGCTGGTAATACCTGGAGCCCTCATGACTTCACTTCAAAGTGAGGAGGAAAGCACTGCAGCTGGAAGCTGCATTATCTTTTAGCAGATGACTAGAGTCCAGAGGTGATAATCATTTCAAACTAGCCAGGAGAGGGAAAGAAAGAGAACCATAATAATGCAGTCAGGTAGCGGTTTCTACCTTATCAGCCCCAGCAGATGCAAACCTGCACTGACAAATACTACACCAGAGGGTAGGATAAAAGCGGAATTAGAAAACAACTACCTTCAGGAGATACCAGGCTTCCAAATTCGATATGCAATTGTAATATAGATAACATGGAAAAACAGATAATAAGTAAAGCTTTTAATTCAAACATGACCTTCAAAGAGCTTTTCCCTTAGAAACACAAATGAAAGGCCTCAAACCTTTGAAAGGGAAGATCCAAACAATAAGCATCCTCGCTTGTCCCCCACCCCCCCCCCCCAACTCAGAGCACATGGAAGACTGCTCTTCTCAGTAATGGCCTTGCAGCGCGCTTTTATCACATTTCATCACATATTCTAGAGTTCTTTATCACATTGGAAAGATACACTTCCTTTACCACATTTTATCTCATTCCAAAGGTATCTTATCAATATTCACTGGGTGAGCCTGTGAGTATTTCTAAATGACAGCACAGAACAGTATATGATAAAACAGGAACATTGCTGCCACTCTGATCAGCAGGCAAGATAAAGAGGATGTGGCCAGCCAGAAAGATAAGCTGGGCTTGGCTGAAGTGTCAGGATCGTCTGTAAAGCAGCAGAGGATGATGCATCCCTGAGCCCAGAGACCCTCCTAAAACTGAAGAGGACCAAGCAGTACAAGGTCAGAGTGGTCAAAGTTCCCCGTAGAAGTGGCTTCTAACCGCAGCCAAGTGAATGCTACCATTGTCCTTGAGAGGTGAGTGAGCCTCCGCATTAAACTATTTCTCTCCTAATGCCATATTTCATGGGTACAGAGCATTTTAATTGAGCTGAACTACAGAGTGTGAGCCTCTCAAGGATCATGCGGGTTCTTCTCACCATGACATTGAAACAGAAACTCTTTCTGCTCCTGAACAGTATGTAAATCACATAGAAAAATCCTGTAAGGATGGAGGCCCCTTCGGTATCCTTGATGTCTCAATCCCTCTCTCTTCCCTGTCCCATTTGTGCCATGTTTAGAAAACTATCCCTGGGATAAGACGGGTAGTAGATATGCAGCTTGCTTTTTCAAACCAGCATTCAGACGTTCAACTACTTTAGTAATTTCCAACAGTTTTATCAAATATAATTTTTCAATGAAATCGTGTGAATTGTCTGGTTAAGAAACAGTTACACAAAGGACTTAAATGCCATCAAATATAACAAGATGCACATTCTCATTTCTATTCTTAGGACCTAAAAGGCTTTCTCTGATTAATAACAAGGCAGAAACTCAATCTGTAAAAAGAATTCGATAGTAATAATGAAAATACCAATTGATCCAAATACAGATGAAGTAATACGGCTCCAAAAACTTCCAGATCTTATCAGTCAAGTGCTCATAGACCAGGTGCAAAACAAGCCAAAAAGTTGTAATGTCACAGATAACCTAGAAGGCAGGTCAGTGACCCCAAAAGACACCAGGATCCCTTTTGCTAGACAGAGGAATAGCAATTCACAAGCAATTGAGCGGAAATTATTTCCTCTCCGGGGCAGTTGAACTAGCATAACAAAATCATGAAGGCTGCGACTGGGTTAACTTAGATGTTTCACAAACAATGCTAATGATGTGAGGGTTGCAGGGTCAAACCCCAGATGGGCTCATTGTCTTTGGAGAAGGAGAAATGATGTTCTATGGCCAGGGTGGCTTCAGGAGCAGATGTCTCTGGTCATTGGGGACCCAACACCAAGGCTTCACCGAAACTCATCAGTACTACTAGAAAAGCAAGTAGTTCAAAGTACAGTGTCTCTCTTCCTAATTATGCCAAGTAAGTGTGATCTCTGAAAAAAAAGAAGACACAGGTCATGATAGAATCTTGTCAAAAAGAATGCAAAAAGACAGGGCAATGATATGATTTTATCTTACATTATCAAAGAAATCAGAGAAAAGAAAATTGAAGAATCAGGGCCAGAAGACTGACTACTTTAGGAAAACGGTCTCTCAAAAAACAAAAATCTGATAGAATGATCACAAATGGTCCCAAAGGGGAGAACAAGATGGACAATTTTAAATGGCCAGTGTGGCTGCACAATTTGCTCCAAAGAAAGGAGGAGAGTCTCACAGAAGCTCTGAAGACTCAGTGAAACAGTCACTGTAAGGGTCCAGCCCCCAACCTCAAAACCTCAACACAATCTCCCCACGCCACCACTGAATTGCCTCACCACTTTGCAGGATAAAACAATTTTAAGAGACACAGTTCTTCCTTTTGGATGTGATGCATTCTGAGTATAAAGCACAACTGCCATTCAACATATGACTGAACATTTATGAATAAACACTAAATTCTAAAGTATCTTACTTATCTTCTTTTTCAGTTTTGTTTTTGCATCGTTGCTAATTAAAGATTAACTACCACTTCTAAACAGACATTTGGAGAGTCAGCTCCTGGAAAACAAATTATTTCAATAGTGGCAACATCAAAGAGCTGACAGATAAGAATCACCACCAGTTCAGAATTCAACCCTTTTCTATAAATATGTTTAGACCTTGTTCTCCTGCCAGGCTGCTGTCTGTGCCAAAAAAAATTCTCAATTCCATTAAAAAAATGAGATGATGGAAAGGGACAGGTTAGTTGGCGAGTCATTAAAAAAAGCTAGGTTAGATTCTGAGCCCTAGCATTCATTCCAATACAACCTTTGCCAGCAGAAGAAGGCCATTCTTAAAAATGTAAGATACAACTGGTGAGGATGTCAGAAATTAAGCAGTGGATGTAAACAGGACTGAGATTTGATAGCTAAGCATAAAAAATCTGTTAGGTATGTCTGTGAAAAGTCAATAATTTAAATCTCAATTTCTCTGAAGGATTACCATTGTCTTCAGTCCTCCAAATAAACTCTGATATTTTCAGAGCCTTTATGATCAAGATGTATAACTGTAGGAAACAGCTCAAGTCCTTCTCTCAACCCTGGGCCATTTCATGGCATCCCCTTCAGAAACAAGTAGGGGAACACTACTTTCAAAGTAAGCAGACCTTTAGGACATACTCCCAGAAAGCAAAACCAACAGAGAAATCCAGACACATACCCTTATAAATTGAAACTATGATTTGATGAATATTCTTCCAATTGCCTTCCTGGAGAACATATTTCTAAGTCTAACTGATGAGGAGAGAAAAGTCAACAGCCAAAAAGACAGTGCTGACGTCAGAGGTTCTAAATAATCCACTTAAAAAAAAAAAAAAAAAAAAAGCCTGGGTTTAATGAGGAAAATGAGAAATGTAATTAAGCCTTTTCTGGTTTATTGTAAACAGAACAATTTACTCTCTGAATCTTACTGACTGTCTGTTACATACCTGGATGGAGTGAGGCTTTCTACGTATGATTTGACCTGGGAAACCTTATCCCATGCACATTGAAGCACCTTGTCCATCAAGCATTTCTTCTGACTCATTGTGTCCCCACCATCTGATTTCTGCCTCAGCCTTAACTCTAGTCCCTCCTAGAAATGTGTGGTTGTTGACTTCGTGCTCAGGGAAGACTGATAAGGAGCAGAGGAGTTGATTCTTAGTCTGGCATCCTATACAATGAAATCTATTAATAATCTTCAAGCCTTTTCCTGACCAGCTAAAGTCTCTTCTCTCTTTCCTTCCCACCAGCTCTTATCTCTAACATTCACTTGTATCTAACTGATAAACTTAGTTGTCTGCTTATGTAAATGTATGATTTTTTCAATGTGGACAATAAACTAGTTGACACAGGAACCATTAAAATGAGATAATGTAAGTGATTGATGTCATTCCCCAACTCCACCTAGCACAATACTTCATATAGTAAGGAATCCGTAAATATCTACTGATAAAATAGATGTAAAGCCTTTTGTTAGGTAGGCAGAACTTCATTACTCAACTACAAAGTTGGATATTTAAATTAGGTGATCTTTAAATTCCTTTCATTAATTTGCAATCAAACATGCTAAGGTTTATCTTTGCACAGCTATAAAGAAAATAGTGTTTGTTGACAAAGTAATAGACAATAAACAACACTCAGAGAAAATAAGTGAAAGTTTTGGGTTTTTTTTTAAGATTTTATTTATTTATTCATGAGAGACAAAGAGAGAGAGAGAGAGAGAGAGAGGCAGAGACACAGGCAGAGGGAGAAACAGGCTCCATGCAGGGAGCCCTATGTGGGACTCAACCCCGGGTCTCCAGGATCACACCCTGGGTCGAAGGTGGCACTAAACCTCTGAGCCACTCAGGCTTCCCTGGTTTTTGTTTTTATACTTCTATTCGGTTCAAATTGAAAAGTTAATTACAAATGCTTCTTATTCGCTTTGAGAATTATTTCCTATGATGCTTTAAAACAATATTTATTAAAAATATAATCTGTGGTTCTGTGTCTTGATTCATAAAATGGATTTCACCCCACCTAATTAGTGGCAAAGTCAAGCTTCAGTCACTGATTCGTTTCCCCAAGACCCACAATCCTTTAAAAATATTTCAGGGGGAAATATCCAAGCCACCCCATTAAACTGGCTATTCAAGTCACCATTGTGTATCTGTAAAATCTAATAGTTCATTCATAGCCAACTTCATAAGTAATAACTAAGAGGCTATTATCTTTAGGCAATGTATGACACAATAGATTCAAGAAAAATAAATATCTAGATAACAATTCAGGAGAGTTAGGCAGAATTATACAAGCAACTATGGCTCAGTGGCCACATGATAGAGAAGAGTCTGCAGAATGCTCTCCTGGCTTCAGGAAAATTTCCCAAAAGAGAAGCTATCTAGCTGAAATCAGAAGTAGTAGCAGCATCTAGCAAGAAGTAATAGTTCTGTGAAGGTATACTTTCGAGGCAGAACTGGTCATAAAGAAGTGAGAAGGTAATAAAAAGTAAATTGTTAGAGGAACAGTTTCAAATTTTAAACCTACTTGGAGTATGAGGGTCTAGAGAGGGAAGTGAAGGGGAAAAAAGAAGGAAACGAACCAGAAAGATGAACAATTGCAAGATCATGCCAAGATCTTGTAAGCTATATTAAGAAGCTTAGACTTTATCTTCTGGGTAATGGGAAATCCCACTAAAGTAAAATGATCAAATGGTATAAAGTTGTAGTATGGAGAATAAATAGGAGATGGTCAACATTTGGCATCAGGAAAGAGGTTAGACCAGAAGATGGTGATCTGAGCCAGAACAGTTGGGGAAATAGAGAGAAGTGGTCAGACTTCCCAGACATTGAAGAAACATCTGCAGGCATTAGTAGTTGGTTGAATAGGGAGTGAGCAGGTGAAGACATTGGAGATGATGCCCAGGGCTCTGCCTTGGGTAACTGGGTAAATAGCAGCAGTCACTAATGAGAGGAAAGGAAGTTTTGTGAGGGCATGAAGAGGATGAGTAGGGAAGGCAAAGTGATAATAAACTGAGTTTTCATGTCGTTGAGTTTGATATACTGGTGGATCAACCATTTGGAGATGTCCAGATCAGACAAGAGCTCCCACTTGGACAAAGAATCTGGGATTCATTAACTTATAAATGGCAGCAGAAGTCATGGGAGGACAGAAACAGGAAACTAAGAAGAGAAGAGAACAGAAACAAAAACATAATTAACGGTAATATTTAGTAATGGTGGGAAGAGGAGGACGTCAGAAAGAGGACTGAGTGGGAAGAGCTTGAGAAGTAGAAGGAAAACCGAGTGAGTATAGTCTCATAAAAGCAAATGAAAAGAATGTTTCAAGAAGGAGAAAACTGTTGATAATGCTGAGTGTTACTGATAGATGAAGATTAAAATACAACCATTGGGTTTAAGGACAAAGAGATCACAGGCAGCCCGAGTGAGAACAATTTAGTAGAATGATAATTAAAGACCAAGTTGTAGTGTCCACCTTCCAGACCTCTCTGCGAGTGCTTGGAGCAGCCAACCACCGTCACCCCCACAGATTTCCATTGGTATCTGGGTTCTGGCATTCTGCTGGCTTCCTTCTTCCATCCCACATGGATCATTTCTTCTACCTTTTTGCTTCTCCTCACATCCACTGATAACCAGTACCCTCCAAAGTCTATCTAGCCTTTCTTCTCTCCCCTACCCTTCCTCTCCTTTCTTCAACCCCAGACAGGAAAGGCATCTTCACACCCCTGTGGTTTCCACAGCCAAACCTTATGTCTCATAGTTGCCTCCCAAGCCCCTGGCTCTCCCTTCCTCCCTCCCTTCCCTTCCTCTCTCTCCCTCTCTGTCTCTGACGGTGACCTGTGCCTCACACCACAACCACAGCCACCTGCGCACTTTGCTTCCATACCTTCATCAACTGAAAGCATCTTAAACTCAAGATAACTCAACCAAACTCTTCACTGGCTGCCTTCTTCCCACCTCCCAGTTCCTCTCTTCTCCAATGTCCCCATTTCAAAACAGGGGGATACTTTCTTAATTTACCTTTGGTCCCTGCATCCAATCTGTTGAGAAATCACATCTATCTTATCTTCCCAATTATACTCACATCTTTCCCTCCTTCTGCCACACATCTACCATCTGGTTCAGGCCATTCTTACCCTTTCCAATACTAAAACAGATTTTGATTCAGTCTTTTTACATTCTGCCTCCTGAGTATGCCGTACATTTTGGCCTGAGGTCCAGCTCCAGTCATGTTTATCCTGCTTAGAAATGTAATGACTCTCCATTGCCTGCTGAATAAACATCTCTGCTGTGCCTTCAGAGCCCTCCATAACTCGACATTTTATAGCCTACCTTTCCATTTACTGTGCTGCTACCTGCTCCATAAGTCCCAAGCCATGAGGCTACATATGCTTCAACACATCAAACCCACATTTCTCACCTGGCCTCTGTCCATTGTGTTCCTCCCCAGAAATCCTTCCATTCCATGAGGCTCATCTTCAATACTATCCCCACCCACCATAAACCCCCTTCCAACAACACCCAAAAAAACTCCCCCATCAAAAGAAATTTCTCATAGCATTTTTATTGTACATTTCCTGTGGTACTCACTATTTTTATTTGAATTATAATCATTTGTGTCTTGAAATCATCACCCTCTACTCAATCCCAAATGCCTGTAGGTCAAATCCATGTCTGCTAACCTGTGGCTTTGGGTGGGCAGTGACTGTCTGTTGGCAGTAATTAATGAGATTCCATACCATATGTAAGCATTTATTAATAAGAGTTAATTTTTCCTTTCCTAGTGGCATCCAGAACAGAGGTCCCAAATTGGCAGCTGGAGGCTGAGTCTGGCCCACAGATGTGTTTTGTTGAATCTACAGTCATTTTTTTAATTGAGTCAACATTTTTAAATGGAGTATTTTACATAAAATGCCAGATTTTCAGTTTCTCTGAAAGTAGACTATTCTGGCAACAGTGAGCCCATATTCACTTCTGACAGTAAGCAACTGAAACTGGGGCCTATCTTCTCCCTTTAGACAGAGTGTATACCGCTCACTTCATTTCACTCCCCAGCCTTCCCTGGTCCAGCCTCCTCATCGATGTTATCAATGTGTCCCATGTAGGCATTAGAGATTGCAGCTCCTGGTCTAAAGTCCTTGCAAGGCAATTTGTAAAACCTACGTTGACTCATGATAGTCTCTAGTTTAGGACTGTTTCTGGAATCAGATTTGAGGGGTAAATGAATAGAATCATGGCATTCATTCTGCATTCTGTGACAGCTCTCACCCTCATCTATACCCTACAATGCCGTCGGGTGTCCAGCTGGAAAACCCTTTGTCTAATGTGTTATGCTCCTTTCTCATCAAATGTACCTGCTTTCTAATGCAAGCTGGATGATTAATATGTGTTCCAATGTTAATGAATTAATAATGATATTTCCTGCATGAGTATAAGTATGACAAATCTGTGTCAAGAAAGATGTAGTGTGCGCGCGCGCGCACACACACACACACACACACACACACACACCGTGGCAGACATCACAAATCACAGTTCTTTTCCAGCTATTCCAGACAGGTCCTCAGAAATTATTTCAGTACAGCACTTCAGGAAGCTGCCACCAATGGCTTGGAGCTTGCTCTAAAGTAGGCACAATGCATCCTTCACATATATCACATCTTTACTTGCACAGCAAGAATGAGTGGTGGAAAGAAGAGGTATCATCATTTTCATTTTGGAGAGTGAAAAAAAAAAAACTGATTCCAAGAAATCTGTTGCTTGTTCAACAAGATAAAGGTATTTGAAATAAATTTAAAATTCTGCCCTAGGAAGATTTTTCGCAATCAGCTCCCCTGTAGGAACAGAGAAGACTGACGTCTTCTTAACCAGGAAAAGACATAGAGCCTTTAGCTGATTTTAACTCAAAAAGGAATAAAATTATAATGTGGCTTCCCAAAATTTCATGCAGACTTGGGCACCCCTATATCAAGAGTAGTGATGTTCCCACCCTCTCCCTGCTTCTTAGAGCACCTGTGATGAGCACCATAAACATCCTGGTTGCTTCCATTTAATAGAAATAAATATATGGGGGACAGACAGCAGGGCACAAAAAGAAATGTTGAAGGGATTGAGGGTGTCTCAGAAAAGAGAAGGCACAGTAATCATGTGAAAGATACAGGAAAGCTGACCTGGAATCAATAAAAGAAGAACACTTCAATGAATAATGTTGCTCACTTTGTGATCCTAGTTACTGGAAATATTCAAGATTTTAGGAAAATTTCATACAGTGGTTCCATGCCTGTAAGATGCCTATAAAAGCTAGTATTCTGGGTTTCCATGGAAAGGTCACTTAGCTAGGAAGGGCTGAAGCCAAATTTGCTGATTCTTGGTCTGGCATGCTTTCATCCATACTATAAGCCTTGTCAGACCATATATTTGCATTTTAATGGAGAACATCAGTGCCTCAGAGCAAAGGAATGTATAATGTGGTAAATTTGAACAACATGACATGCCAAAGCAGTACCATTTCTGCCCCCTTATTGTACAGGGTAAGTTATCCTCAGTCACCGTATCATACCTCATAGCATTCTGTCTTGATGGATACATAAGCTCCATCCTGCCAACAAGACTATAAAATGCTCAGGGGTATTTGCCTTGCAAAGGACTCACAAAGTATCAGGCCACTAATTGCAACTTTGGGGGCCTGGTCCTGAGTTTTGTGTCAATAAATAACCCACTTGGGAAGCCCTGCTCTACCTTTGTGGTACCTGGGTTCAGAGGAGCGAACCCACAAACTGACTAGATGAGCTGTGCAAGGTGGGGGTGAATCTGCTAACAGATGGTTATTGTAGAGAATGGGGTCTGCAGACAGAGGAGCAAAACCAGGCCTCTCTAACTTATAACTTACATGCTGTAAGATTGGGGTCCAGATTCATCTTTCTTGCTGGTTTTCCCAGTACCATTTATTGAAGAGACTATCATTTCCCCATTGCATATTCTTGGCTCCTTTGTAATAAGTTATTCAACCATATATATACATGGGTTTACTTTCAGTATCTCTATTCTGTTCCATTGATCTATATGTCTGTTGTTGTGCCAATACAATACTGTTTTGATTACTATAGCTTTGTAATATAGTTTGAAATCAAGAATGTATGATGCCTCCAGCTTTCTTCTTCAAGAATGCTTTAACTGATGTACCAGAAAACATTTGGAATTGTTCTTTTCTATATCTGTGAAAAATGCCATTGGCATGCTGATAAGGGGGATGCCTGGGTGGTTCAGCGGTTTGGTGCCTGCCCTCTCTGCCTGTGTCTCTGGCTCACTCTCTCTCTCTCTCTCTCTCTCTCTCTCTCTGTGTCTCTCATGAATAAATAAATAAAATCTTAAAAAAAAAAGGAATGCTTATAGGGTTGCTTTGAAACTGCATATCACTTTGGACAATATGAACATTTTTTTTAGTATGAACATTTTAACAATATTAATTCTTCCAACCCATGAGTACAAAAATACCTTTCCATTTATTTGTGTTTCTTCTGCCAATAGCTTATGGTTCCCAGTATACAGATCTTTCACCACCTTGATTAAATTTATTTCCAGTTATTGTATTTTTTTAAGAGTGAGAGAGTACAAGCAAGGGGAAAGGGGGAGAGGGAAAAGGAGAGAGAGAATCCCAAGCAGGCCCTGTGCCCAGCCTGGAGCCCAAAACAGGGCTCAATATCATGACCCTGAGATCATGACCTGAGCTAAAACCAGAGTTCGATGCTTAACTGACTGAGCCATCCAGACGCCCCATAGTTATTTTATTTTTGATGGATTGTAAATTGGATTGTTTTCTTAATTTCTCTCTGATAGTTCATTTTTAGTGTATAAAAATCAACTGATTTTTGTATGTTGATTTTGTCTTCTGCAGCTTAATTAATTTGTGAGTTCTAAGTTTTTTTTTGGTAGAAATGTTAGGGTTTTCTATATGTAATACTTTGTCACCTGCAAATAGAGACTGTTTATTTCTTCTAATTCAACTTGGATGCCTTTTATTTCTTTTTCTTGTGTAATTGTTCTGGCTAGGACTTCCAGTTCTATGTTGAATATAAGTGTTGAGAGTGTTTTTGATTTGAGAAAAAAAGCTTTCAGTTTTTCAGTAATGAGTATATTAGTTGTGGGCTTCTCATATATGGCCTTTATTATGTTGAGATATCTTCCCTATATAGCCAGTTTGTTGAGAGTTTTTATCATAAAAAGGATGTTGAATTTGTCAGATGCTTTTCCTGAACATGTTGAAATGATCATAAGATTTTATTCTTCATTTTGTTAATGTTGTGTATCAAACTGATTTGTGGATGTTGCACCATCCTTTTATCCTTCAAATAAATCCCACTTGATTGCACACAATTCTTTTAATGTATCACTGAATTCAGTTTCTAATATTTTATTGAGAATTTTTTCATCTGTGTTCATGAAGATATTGGCCTGCAATTTTCTTTCCTTGTAGTTTTCTTGTCTGGTTCTGGTAGCAGAGTAATGCTGGCCTTGTCAAATGAGTTTGGAAGTGTTCCTTCCTTTTCTATTTTTTGGAAGAGTTTAAGAAAAATTGGTATTAATTCTTTAAATGTTTAGTAGCTGGTCCTGAACTTTTCTTTGTTGGGAGATTTTTAAGGCATTTTTTTGTTTTTTTGGAGTTTTTTTTTTTTTTTTTTGAAGATTTTATTTATTTATTTATTTATTTGAGAGAGAGAAGGAGAGAATGAGAGAGAGTACAAGTAGGGGAGAGGCAGAGGGGGAGGGAGAAGCAGGCTCCCTGCCAAGCAGGGAGCCCAGCACAGGGCTTGGTCCCAGGACCCTGGGATCATGATGTGAACCAAAGGCAGATGATTAACCTGCTGAGCCACCCAGGTGTGCTGGGGGGAGATTTTTGATAACTGATTCAATTTCCTTATCAGCGATTGGTCTGTTCAGTTTTCTTTTTCTTTATGATTTGATCTTGGTAGGTTGTATGTTTCTGGATATTATCCATTTCTTCTAGGTTCCAATTTTGGCATAATCACTCCAAAATTTTGGATGATCTTTTACATATGTGTGGTATTAGTTGTAATGTCTTCTCTTTCATTTCAAATTTAATTATTTGAATCCTCCCTCTTTTTGCTTGGCAAGTCTACCTAAAGGTTTGTATATTTTGTTTAGCTTCCTCAAAAAATTAGCTCTTAGTTTCACTGATCTTTTTTTTTTTTTAGTCTTTATTTGGGTTATTTCTACTGTGATCATTGTCATTTCCTTCCTTCTACTAACTTTGGGCTTACTTTGTTTCTCTTTTTTTCTAGTTCTTTGAGGTGTAAAGTTGTTTATTTGAGCTCTTTTTCTTAATGTAAGTACTTATTGCTATGAACTTCCCTCTTAGAACTCCTCTTGCTGCATCCCATAAGTTTAAGTATGTTGGATTTTCATCTTCATTTGTTGTGTTGTTTTTTTCATTTCTTTTTTGATTCTCATTTGGCCCAATGGTTGTCCAGAAGCATGATGTTTATTCTCTACATAATTGTTAATTTTTCCAATTTTTCTTGTAATTTATTTCGAATTTTATACCTTCATAGTCAGAAAGATGCCTGACAGGATTTCAATCTTCTAAAATTTATTAGAAGTTGTTTTGTGGCCTAACAGAGGATCTATTCTGGAGAGTGTTCATGTGTACTTCAAAGAATGTATATTCTGCTGCCATTGGATAGAATGTTTTGTAAATGTCTGTTAAATCCATTTTAAGCACAAGATTTCCTTATTTATTTTCTGTCTGGATGATCTATTGTTGAAAGTAGAGTGTAGAAGTTCCCTACCATTATTAAATTGCTGACTATTTCTCCCTTCGGGTCTGCTTATAAGTTTAGGTGGTCCTATGTTGGGGGCTTAAATATTTACAAATGTTGTGGCCCCTTTATCATAATAACAACCTGGTCTTCTCTTTTATGGCAGTCTTTGTCTTAAAGTCTATTTTATCTGAAATAAGCTTAGCTACCCCTGTTTTCTTCTGGTTTCTGTTTGCATGGACTATCCTTCTCCATACCTACACTTTCTGTGTATACCCAAGTATCTGAAAAGAGTCTGTTATATACAGTTCCTTTGTGCATAACAAGTTGTTTTTCTTTTGCTGCTTTTAAGATTCTCCCCTTGTCTTATGCTTTTGACAATTTAATTATATTGTGTCTCAATTGGGGTCTCTGGATTCAACTTTTTTTAATTATATATTTTTTGAAGTAAAATTAACAGTGTTATGTGAGTTTTAGGTATACCATATAATGATTCAACAATTCTATATATTGCTCACTATTCATCCACATAAGTGTACTCTTAATCCCCTTTATCTATTTCATCCACCACCTCCCCACTCACATCCTGACAACCACCAGTTTGTTCTCTGTGTTTAAGCACCTGTTTGTTTGTTTGTTTGCTTTGTTTCTTAAATTCCACATGTAAGCAAATTCATATGGTACTTTTCTTTATCTGATTGACTTTTTTCACTTAGTGTTATACTTTCTAGGTCCATCCATGTTGTTGCAAATGACAAGATCTCATTTTTATGGCTGAGGAATATTCCATTATATGTATATAATGGGATATTATGAGTATATAATATTATATCCATATACATATTATGACTATATAATACTCCATTATATAAAATAGAATACATATATATCACCCCTTCTTTATCCATTCATCTATCGATGAACACTTGGGTTGCTTCCATATCTGGCTATGGTAAATGGTGTAATAAATGAATATAGGGAGGCAACTATCTTTTCGAATTAATGTTTTCATTTCCTTTGGGTAAATTCCCAATAGTTGAATTACTGGATCATATTGTAATTCTATTTTTTAATTTTTTGAGGAATCTCCATACTTTTTTCCACAGTGGCTGCACCAATTTTCCCTCCCAACAGCACAATTTACATTCCCTTCTTCCACCACATCCTTGCCATCACTTGTTACTTTTCATTTTGATTTTAGCTATTCTGACAGGTGTGATTTGCATTTCCCTGATGCTTAATTATTTCCCTGATGATTTTCATATGGCTGTTTGCCATCTATGTCTTCTTTTAAAAAAAAAAAATGTATATTGAGGCCCTCTGACCATTTTTTGAGTTATTTGCTTTTTGTTGGGTTTTTTGTTTTGTTTGTTTGTCTGTTTGTTTTTTGTGTGTTTTTTTGGCATTGAGTTGTAGAAGTTCTTTATATATTTTGGATATTATCTCCTTATTGGATATATCATTTGCAAATATCTCTTCCCAGTCAACACACTGTCCTTTTGTTATGTTGATAGCTCCTTTTGCTGTGCAAAAATTTTTATTTTGGTGTAGTAGTTTAATTTTGCTTTATTTTCCTTGCCTGAGGAGATATCTAGAAAAATGTTTCCACAGCCAATGTCAAAGAAATTGCTGTCTATGTTTTCTTTTAGGAGTTTTATGGTTCCATGTCTCACACTTGGGTCTTTAATCCATTTTTAGTTTATTTTCATGTATGGTGTAAGAAAGTAGTCCAGTTTCATTCTTTTGCATGTAGCTGTCCAGTTTGCCAACACCATTTCTTATGGAAATTATCTTTTCTCCATTGTATGTTCTTGCCTCCTTTGTCATAGATGAACTGACAATGCACACATGGGTTTAATACTGGAGCCTCTATCCTATTAATCTATAGATCTATTTTTGTGTCATTCCCATACTGTGTTGATTACTACAACTTGGTAATATATTTGAAATATAGAATTAGTGATTATCTCCACCCTTGTTTTTCTTCCAAAGTTTGCTTTGGCTTTTTAGGATGTTTTATGGTTCCATACAAATTTTAGGATTATTTGTTTTAATTCTGTGAAAAATGGTGGCATTTTGATAGAGATTGCATTAAATCTATAGATTGCATTAGGTTGTATGAACATTTTAACAATATTGGGTCTTCCAGTCTATAAGCATGGAATAATTTTCCATTTATTTGTGTTATCTTCAACTTCTTTTATCAATATTTAATAGTTTTGGAATACAAGTCTTTCACCTCCTTGGGTTAATTTATTCCTAGGTATTATATTATTTTTGGTGTAATTGTAAATAGGACTGTTTTCTTAATTTCTCTTTCTGACCCTTCATTATTAGTGTATAGAAATGTCACAGATTTCTGTATATTAATTTTATACCCTACAACTTTACTGGATTCATTTTTCAGCTCTGGTAGGTTTTTAGTGGGCTCATTAGAGTTTTCTATATATAGTATCATGTCATCTGCAAATAGTGAAAGTTTTACTTCTTCTTTATCAATTTAGATATATTTTATTGAATTTTTAATCTAATTGCTGTGGCTAGGACTTCCAGTACTATATTGAATTAAAGTGGTGACACTGGACAACTTTGTCTTCTTCCTGATTTGAGATGAAAAATTGTCAGTTTTTTACCATGGAGTATGATGTTAGCTGTGGGTTTTTCATATATTACCTTTATTATGTTGGGTTATATTTCCTCTAAACCTATTTTTTTGAGAGTTTTTATCATGAATGGATGTTATATCTGTCAAATGTTTTTTTCTGCATCTAATGGGATGGTCCTATGGCTTTTATCCTTTCTCTTATTAATAGGATGTATCACATTGATTGCAAATGCTGAACCTGCATTCCTGAAACTTTGCTCCCTCTTCTATTTTCTGTAATAGTTTGAGAAGAATAAGTATAATTCTTTTTAAAATTTTTTTCAATCTAAATTCAATTAATTAACATATAGTATATTATTAGTTTCAGAGGTAGAGATCAGTGATTCATCAGTCTTATTTAACACCCAGTACTCATTACATCATGTGCCCTCCTTAATGCCCAGTTATGCCATTCTCCACCTGCCTCCCCTTCAGGAACCTTCAGTTTGCTTTCTATGATTAAGAGTCTCTTATGATTCATCTCCCTGATTTCATCTTGTTTTATTTTTCCCTCCCTTCACTATGATCCTGGAATAAGTTCTTCTTTAAATATTTGTACTTATTCCTCTGTTCCTTTCTTCTTCACTTGGTCTCTTCCCTTGTGTGGATTCATCTTATTTGGAACTCTCTGGGCTTCCTGGTTCTGGTTGTCTGTTTCTTTCCCCCCAAGTTAGCCATTATCTCTTTGAATAAGCTTTCTGTACTTTTCTCTCTTTTCTCCTTCTGGACTCCTATAATGCAAATATTGGTTGACTTCCTAGTGCCCTGTAAGTTCCTCAGGCTGTCTTCACTCTTTTCATTCCTTTTTCTGTTTTTTTTCCTCTGATTGAAGAAACTCCATGGTAAGAAACTCCTATCTTCAAGTTCACCGGTTCTTTCTTCCATTTGATCTAGTCTGTTGTAGATCTGCTCCATTGAATTTTTCATTTCAATTATATTCCTCAGCTCTGTGATTTCTGTTTGATATTTTCTTATATCTTATCTTTACTGAAATTCTCACTTTGTTCATGCATTCTTTTCCTGACCTCAGTGAGCATCTTTATGACCATTATTTTGAACTCTTTGTCAGGTAAATCACCTATCTCCATTTCATTAAGATCTGTTTCTGGAGTTTTATCTTGTTCTTTTGTTTGGAACATAATCCTTTTTTTCTTCCTTTCCTTTTACTCTCTATGTTGGTTTTTGAGCATTAAATAAAATATTCACCTCTCCTAGTCTTGACTCATGAACCTTATTGTTCAGCCCAGCCCTAGCTCTAGGGTGTCTTTTACATTTATGATGGTCCAAGCTGTATTCTTTGTGGTTCCCAGTAGTTGAGGGTATGCCAGAACATGACAGTGTCCCAAAGGGGAGACCCTTAGTTGGCACTTGGATGTATGCTTATTAGGAAACAGACCTCAGGCAGCTGCATTTAAAATATGCAATTATACCTCTTTCAGGGAAGACTAGGAGGTGGTGTTCCACCTGCTTCCTCTGCATTAAGCCCTGATTAGGGGTAGCATTAGCCAGTTAAGAACTCTTTCTTTGCTTGCTACAGTCCTGTGGGATTTATAAATACAAGCCCTGCTGGTCACCAGAGCCAGGTAATCAAGGGCTGTGCCCCTTGGATGACAGCCACAAAAGCTGGGGCACCAAGTGTGTGCATAAGCTTCTTGCAGAACAATGCCAGCTACCTAGAGCAGGGAAATGAGAGAACATGGAGATGGCTATCACTGGCTTCCTTCATCTTCACAGTTGTCCCCTAGATGTATAGTGAAAGTAGGAGCCTGACCTTCAGGTCACAACTTTTCTAATATACAAATAGGGCTCGTTCAAAGAAAGTCTGAAAGATGGGCATTTCTTTCTGATCCCTCTGCACTGCATCCTGAAAAGACAGCCATGGCAAGAATTTGCAAGCCTATTAAGAACTATTTCTTTGTTTTCTATAGTCTGGCAGATTTCTCAGATGCAAGGCTTTCACATCTAGGTACACTGGAGGCCTATCCTTCAGGTGGAAGTCTTATAACTAATGCCCAAGCAAGTCCTAAATGTTGGATCCAAACTCTTCATTCTTTAGGGAGAAACTGTGAGTTTGAGTGAGTTGTGAGTTTGCTTCAGACTATATGTCACTATGTTAGGGGTGGAGTATACAATGAGAGTTGTGTTTCAGCTTTTTCTATTTATTTCAACGTGGGATTTCTTTTCTCACTCAGTTGATGATGCATAGGAGTCACTTAGCTAGTTTCTGGATTTCTTTCAGAGAAAATCCTATGTATGGCTGTAGGAGAGGAGTGGTCATGAGAAGAGGGGAGCTCAGAAGCCACCTGTTTCCATCTTGGACCAGAGCCCACAGGAATGTTTTAGAAACCATGATCCTGAGTCATTTTAATATCTTAGAGGAATACAATTATTCCATTTAAAATATGTTGTTTCAGTAGCCTGTGGCAGTCCTGCGCTATCCTTGTATTGCTTGTTCTTATGTCACAACCAAGGTACATGATGGTATATAAATGATGAAGCTGGAGCCAAGGAAGACTCAGAAGGGCTTTAGAGAGAGACTATCACTCAGCTTGCACCTGCAGACTAAGAGGAGGCTCCAAGAAATCAGACATTAAATAATGGGACATGCCACTCAGAAAGACCTCACAGAAAAGACACTTCACAAAAACAAGATAACCAACTGCAGTCCAAAAGGAGCATAATCAAGGAATTATAGAAAAGAATCATCAGTGGAGCAAGGCAGTTAGAGAAGAAGGAAACATTAACATATATTATTGCCTTCCTGTTAACATTAGGGATGGCACGATGGGGATGCTCGAGAGTATAGAGTTTTCTGAAATAAGATATGGTAGGTAGACCTGACAGTCATCCTGGGGAACCAACACTGATCTGCATATGGAGGCAAAGTTCTGAGTCAGCCAAGAGCTTTGGGTGTGCTTCCTTTGAGGTCAGGAGTCAAACTCATAACAATTGTAGCTCAGAGTTTAAAAAGAGCAGTAAGAGAATATATCCACCAAAAAAGAGAAAGAAAGTGACAGCTCTAGAACAATTCTGACCCATCATAATGGAAATCACCCCTCAGATTCAGGGACCTTCTTTTCAGACTCCTAGTCATACAATGTGTTGTCTAAGGTCTCTAGAATTTATTTATTTATTTATTTATTTATTTATTTATTTATTTGCATAAGTCTTTTTAAAAAATTTATTTACTTATTCATGAGAGACACACAGAAGGAGGCAGAGACACAGACAGAGTGAGAAGCAGCTCCCTGCAGGAGAGAGAGGACCCTCGATCCTAGGACTCTGGGATCATCACCTGAACCAAAGGCAGATGCTCAACGACTGAGCTACCCAGGTGCCCCAAAGGTCTGTAGAATTTAGTTTGGAAAATAGAGATATAGTAAATGCATCATGGGCAGTGTACATGCACATGATCATGTGGGGATCCACACATATTAATGCAGAGACAGAAAGACACATACACACACGCACACACATCAATACATTTTGCTTCCTGGTACTCTAAACCAAAATATGGCTCAACTGCATAGTTTGACAAAGACACGAATTGGGAACATTAGAAACAGAATATTCCCACATATCATGATCTGGCAATACTAATCTTACTCTGGTCTACCTTTTCAGTGGAATGTAAGCCCAACCTTCTGGCTAGATTTTCAATAGTGGCCAAAAACAAAAAAACAAAACAAACAAACAAACAAAAAAAAATTCCCAAAAAGCAAATACATGTCCTACAAAGAACCATATGCAGGTGATTGTCTGTTAATGCCTATTAATGATTCTGGTGACATAGCAAGGATCACACAACAGTGCAGAAAGGAGGTTTTCTGGTTTGTGTTCCAAGATGCAGAGTCCCTTTAGCACTTTAGGCTTAATCCATGAGAGAGAATGGATTAATGGCATCTACTTTCACTTGAATAGTTAACCAAATGGCTTTGTTCAAAGGCAAACTATAAAACATAAAAGAAAAAATTTTGCTTGTAGAAAATTTTAAAAATAGTGATTAATGGATATACTTAACAGAGTATTGCCTACATTCATCTCTGTCATAAGTTGCCTTGATAGCTTTTGGAGACCTTTATCTGTGTTAATTTTGAAAGAGATTATAATAAGAAATATGTTTTGAGACGTCACCTTTCATTTCTTAGGACTAGGTGGTAAGCTCTCTAAGAGTGTAGCCTGAAGCTTAATGAGGACGCCGTCTCTGTGCCACTGCAGCACAGAGGGTTGAAAAACATTATCTGCTCTTTGAGCAGAAAATGCCACTGTTTCTTCCAGTTGCTACACTCAGAGGCAGGATCAATGTCCATTTCTAAAAGTCAGGCTTGGGTAATAACTCGATATTAAATGCTTGACTGAATGGAGTTCTTTCTAATCAGCTGTAGTATATAATCTAAATCTTCTTTCAAGGAATACAGAAGAAAAGAACAGGGTCCCAAGCAATCCATACACTGTATAAGAAAGGAACATAAGGTCAGCTGTTAATAATTTGGTTGGATTACCTCGGCATGACCCTAGAGCCCTATAACTCTCTGAAGCTCTGTTATAATTTGGGGAACTGCTATGAAGTGACAGAGAACTCAGGTTCAGCAGCTGGAAATCTTGATTTTCTTTCTGAGTGTCTTCTAAAGTAATGCAAATTTTGGTATACTGCAATTCAACTTCTCTTGTAGAAGTAATCTTATGGACCAAAATGTTCAACTGAGTTTCGTTGGCCCACTACCATCTATAAGGAAGTTAGAGTAAATAAGATACAATTTTAAAGAAAGAACTAAAAAGGAAAGGAAAGGCCAAACATGTCCAAACTCTTCCTGATGCTTGACATCAGTATCTGCTTCCATCGCACTCTTTGTTTGATGGATGAACATCCAGTAGGCCTACCCACACACATCCATCACCACACCTACAGTCACCATGCTGCTCAGACCAAATTCCTGGGTCATCATCAGAGGCTGGCTTTGTAGAAACAGAGATTCATCATTTCCCTAGAGGGGACATTTAGGAAATGGCAACATTTTCCATCCAAACAATAAGTGGCTATTATACAAATCTTGATTTAATGTGAACAAATCACAGTTATCTTTACCTATATTTTCACTGTTGGTTCATAGATTCAGGCCTGTAATGACATTTTACCAATTATTGACCCAATCCCCCAATGAAAAGGCATGGTTATGTTTTGCTCACTATACGCAAAATGCATCTATGAGCACTATGACTGAGCTAAGATTTTTGTGACTTTTCTTATGAAAGAACTGGGGCTCCGATGGGGATAAGTAACTTATCCAGGGCAAGGAAGCGGCTGAACAAGGATTCAAATCCATATCTGCATGATTGCAGAGTTCATGCAATGCTCATTGCCTTCAACTGGTTTACTCTAACTTGATCTCTCTGAATGGGGAAAAGGCTAGGAAAAGAGAATGAAAAAAGATAATGAAAAATAAATAAGATCAGGCAGCAAGGTGTCTAAGACTGAACAATCAGACAATGTTCAAGATGGCAGTTGGGAAATTCAAGTCAAGACAAGAAATCCAGAAGCCAAACAAAGATTGTTAGGGATTGCTGGCAGGGTCGGTCATGAAGAAACATGGCAGACAAAGTGTTGGCAGCCCATGTCCTTTCAAGGGTGAGCAAGAACAAGGTTAGCCAGAAACTGGACACAGAGCACAAGGGAGAGACATAACCCTGATGCCCAGACAACAGACTGCCCCTGAGACCAGATGCTTTGTTCTCCTCTCACCTCAGTCACACCAGCCTCAGTAAGTCTGGCCTAAAGCCCTAGAGGTGAGAAAAATGGGAAACAGCTGACGGGCTAGTGCGTGAGGGAGCAGGGAGCAGACCTGCTCTGGCAAAGCCATTCCCCAGACAGGTGGCAAGAGAAGAGCCTGTTCCCAATCAGAGTTGGATGGAAATAGCTAAGATGAAAAACAAATTCGATGCCATCCCTTCAAAATCTCCACATGCAGTGGAGAGTGGCTGCTGAGCTGGACCTTGGTGGGAGAGAAGGAGACCTTCCCAGCTGAGAACTGACACATAAACACCGTGGCCAGCTCCCTGCAGGCTGGAGAGTCCTAGATCCAGATGAAATCTTGACTCATAGAATAGTCACGATAATAATAGCAGCAGCACATATTGAAATCTCCTTATGGCCAAACACAGCACATGTGTCTTTGTTTTGTCACCCCAACAATGCTGGGTTTTCCCTATTTTCCAGGTGAGGCTCTAGTAGCATTCAATGGTTAAGTGACTCACCTACTGTAAGCAGGAGCATATACTGCTATAGAAGAATGTCCCAAAGTGTGACTAGAGTGTCAGATTCTAAAGCCTATGCCCTTTCTACTACTGCCACCTATGAAAGTATTCTTCCTCAACCAAACAGTAGAACCTGGGAGCCAGGGTGAGAGGGGAACAGACCCCCCATTAGTGCTGTCTGCTCACTGGGAAGGGTCACACACACACACACACACACACACACTTTTTATATCAAACTTTACAAGTTTCAAAGGCATTCCCAAATCCTCTTCTTATTTTTAAAATGACCATACACAACCCTTTTCCTCCCAAAAGATATATCTTAAAACATATTTAATTGGAAACACAGTTTTTGAACAGGAATATAAAGTAGTTCCTTCCCGTCCCCCTTAAGGACAGCTTGCTTAATAATCCTTTCTCAAAATTTAACATTTTTCAAAATGGAAATTTTTTTTAACTTCAAAAGAATAATACACACATTTTGTAAGATTTTAGACAATATTATTTATGGTTACTAGATCCAAATTTTTGAACCAATGTTTCTTAATTATTCTAGCTGAATTCTATAATAATTAAGGGACTTGGGAGTATTTTGCAGAGATTCCCAGCTAAGCAGATTTGATCCCCTCATTTGGAGCTAGGAATTGTGGGATCTACCAGTCAAAAAAGAAGTTACTTCTGCACAAGAAAAAAAATTTAAAGACATTTTCCCCACACCACTAACTAAAATGTATACTATTCAGCACTTTGGGCATGTCAACAGGACAAGAACTAGAAAGCTTCACATAAAAATAAATATATTTCGCTAGTTGATCTGAAAGCTCCATTTTTAATTTTAAGCGCACTACATCTTTAGAAAATCTGTTTTATGGAAGCTGCTTCGAGGGCACATACACATTAATTGGTTGCCCTTATCTCTCATTTTACTACCAGCACCAGCAAGACCCTTCAAAGAAATTCCCAGGGACTGTTGTACCTAAAAGAGCTTCATTTACTCAATTGCACTGTCTTTGTTCCCAAATGCTCCCCCTAACAAGCACAGAAGCTGAAAACAACATAAGAAAAATATCTTGGAAAATGGTTCACAACATTCTAATGGCTTACAGATGGGTTGGGAACCTTCCTGCCATTTTTATTGTTTGCTTGCTTCCTTTCTTCTGTCTGGAGTTTTATTGCTTGCTTTCCTTGTTTGCCCCCTGGATGCTTGATTGAACCCACTGAATCTTTCCACACCAGTGGACAAGGCCAACAACCCTTTGCCCTCCAGCCAACTGAGAGTGTCCTCAGGCTTCGGATTGTATTTCCACAATCTGGAACAGAGGATACTCATACTGGTCAGGCCCAGCAAGGTGGTTAGAAAATATATTTCTGCAAAGATATTAAACTTACTTTAACAACAAAAAATTTTTTTTAAATCCCCACAGTTAGAATAATGTCCTTGGAGACCAGGGAAGCTTATCCAGATCAGCTTTATAAGGTCGAATATCAATCAGTAAAGCTCAGGCTGCCAGAGGATTATTATGTTAGTAAAGTAAGTCAGCATGTTAATGGTTCTGCCTGTTAGCCATGCTAACTGGTTCACAAGACTGAGAAAGATTACTACCCGACACTTGGGTATCCTTACAGAATTTGGAATGCGACAGCTCAAATCCAACTAAAAATGAATTACGTCGGATGTCGCGGACATGGAAATAAAAACTGACTAAGCCAAACCATAGGAGACAAGATGGAACTTGGGAAATGTGCTAGATCAGGAATCAAAAACCATGAATTCAGTCTCAGTGGCCTCCCCCAGGTTTGCAGGAGGCTCCTACATGGTGTTTGCCAAGCTCCACCCAGTTTCTTTCAGGAAATGCTTTTCTCTCCACTCTACCAAGTGCTTCCATGTGGGGCTGGGAATCAGATGCTCAAGAAACATGACACAAACCACCAGAGCTCTGCCCTCAGATTTCTCACTGAGAAGTTGGCTGTCTGTTCTCTGCAGCAGGATCTGGGAGCCACCCATGGTCCAGTTTCCTCCACATGGAAGCAGCAGTTCTGCAGAAGGGAAATAGGGTAGTGATGCACCAAGAGCCCCAAAACAAGAATCAGAGTATCCAGCAACTGCCCAGCTCCAATCCCATCACCCAGAGGCCTCAATTCACTGTTGCGCTTCCCATAGGTTGAGTCCATGAGCCACTACATTCCCCTCAAATCTGAGCCCACTTGATGTGGGCTTCTCTCACTTGATATAAAAAATGCCTGATGGACAAGAATGCTATGAATTAATCTCTTTGGGCCTCAGTGTCTTTGAAAAAACTTTAAAAGCACTATATTACTGGGGATGTAGGTCTCTCTTCTGTCAAAAAGACCTGAAATAACAGTTTCTTACTCACAGGTAAAACTTCAAAGCTGGCTTGCCAGTCTGCTCTGTGAATTCATCAGGGGTCCAGGCTCTTTCTCTCCAGAGGTGCTGACCAAGGAAATTACTGCCCAGCTAGTGCAGGGATTTGTTGCTATTTCTACCTGACAGGATTTGATCATAGTCAGGGACTGATGACCATGCATGTTTCCTGTTTTTCCCTCTTACGAATAGGAGGTTTTACTGCCATTAATCTAATCCTGCATCATCACTGTATGCTGACTGTAAGGAAGAAACAGATGATTTGTTTTTACTATGAAGAGGAACCTCATCTAGATGTGACAGAGATGATCACACATCCCCCAGATATCCTAGTATTTGAGCTGGGTTCAGTGACACAATGGGATGTTAGGATGGTCTCTCCTGGGTAAGAGCTCCTAGTCTATGAGAGACAAAGAATGCATATGGATATTTGAGTGACCAAAATGAGTATATTGACACAGACTGCAAATTATTCCCAAATATCTCCTTCTTAATAGAATACCCAGATTTTAGCTGGGTGGACCATTGCAGAACAAAGAGTGTGTATCCCTGGCTCCATGCAGCTGGGATGGCCAGGTGACTAAATTCTGGTTAATGGAATACAGCAGAAGTGACATGCTCACCTATGGATCAGGCCCCAAAAGGGAGAAACATGGCCCCCTCTCCCTCTTACCCTCCCTCCTGATAGCTGATATGCCGACTTAGTGGTAACCATCTTGGACAGTGCATATGTGACCAGTCCCCTCAGGATGATAAGCAAGTAGACAGGAGGTTCCTGGGCCCCCAACACATATCAGCCCTGGACTATTCTATAAGAGAAATACTTCTGTCTGGTTTAAGCCACTATATGTTGGTCTCTGCAAGGGCAGCTAGATGCTATTTCCTAATATCACAAGTACTATGTAAATGCATATCCAAGTAGGTACTCATCTCAAATCGAAGTTCCTAGAAGTCAAGGACTAGGGCCACTCAGTTTCCAATGTGAATGTGAAGTAAATGTGAAACTGTGATACATGCTGGAGACAAGAATTTGAGGCAATTAAAATGGGTAGCAATGCTTTTGTCTGGCCTTCCTTCCCTAGGTCCTTGGGGAAGCCATGTGCTTGCTTTCTTCTTGGAAGCAGCCCCTTCCCAGAATCCCCCTCACTCTTACAAGGGCATGAAAAGCACTGGCTGCCTTGGTCTCACTGAGGCCAGGCAAAATTTGAAGTGAGCTTTCTCTCATGAAATCAGATCACTAAGGGCACAGGTAAGGCTGGGACATAGTAAGATGATATGGCCTCTGTGCCACTGTGGCAGGAGTGAACCGGGGGCAGTCCTAGGACCAGGACTGACCCTTGTGCCCCTATACCCTCATCTTACCCCACAAACCTATTATATAGCAACTAAAGGATTAGTATCTGAGTCATCTGATTAGCAAAGTTTACCAGGACCTGCTCTATTTGTCTATCCACGTGCATGATCCAGCCATTCAAATGAGTTTCCACAACGGAGTGTTTGCTTAGTTCACCTGCCTGGTATTCCTTATTTCCATTGTAACTAGAGCTTTGTTTTCAAACCCATGGTGTAATACTCTGCCACATTATTATAAATTCCTTTCCTTTTTAGTCTAGTTCGGTCCTGCTATGAATGGAAGAGACTCTAATGCCACTTCCCTGCCTGCCACCTTGACTCCTTTTTTTTTTTTTTTTTTAATTTTTATTTATTTATGATAGTCACAGAGAGAGAGAGAGGCAGAGACACAGGCAGAGGGAGAAGCAGGCTCCATGCACCGGGAGCCCGATGTGGGATTCGATCCCGGGTCTCCAGGATCGTGCCCTGGGCCAAAGGCAGGTGCCAAACCGCTGCGCCACCCAGGGATCCCGCCACCTTGACTCCTATGGCCATGTGTAGCTCACCAAATGAGAGCCCCTTCACAGACACCTACCTAACCACACTTGGGGATCTTATATAGATCTTATATAGTTGAAAGCCTTGAAATCAGGACATGTGAGTTCAAATCCTAGTTCCAACACTTAAAATAATGAATGTGGCCTTGGGAAAATTAATTGTTCTAAGCTTCAGTAGTTCTATCTTCAAAGTGAAAAGTATAGGAGTGCTTTGGTGGCTCAGTCAATTGTCTGGTTCTTGATTTTGACTCAGGTCATGATTTCAGGGTCCTGAGATCAAGCCCCTCAGTGAGCTCTGCACTCAGTGGGGAGTCTGCTTGAGATATTCTCTCCCTCCCCTTGCCCTTCCTCCTACTCACATGCTCTCTCTCTCAAATAAATAAATACATACATACATACATACAAGAATTGAATGATACATTGTAAGTAGTCAAGAAACGGTAACTGAACCATCATAGCTGAGCCATCATAGCTGAGCCATAACTGAGCCATCATAGCTGAGCTCACCATCCACTTGGCTGTTACTCTTCAGCCATCAAGCTGCCTCTCAGCAGTCAGAATCCACAGGTGAGATATTCTCCTTGATCCATCAAGTCCTGGATTCCATCCCTATCGTACTTGACAGCATTGCCAACCCCAGGTTAATGTGCTCAATCCCACTGAAAGCTTGTGACCTTGTTCATGGTAGGCCCTCAGCACATGTTTATGGAATCAATGAATGAGTGAGCACATGAATTAAATATGATGCCAATATCCAATGTTTCCTAAATACAAATGAAATGTCTACTGTAAGAAAAGACCTGTTCCAATTGTTGTGGGGAGCACATGAATTTGATAATCATGCTGGCTTTACCCAAGGTGTTCATCCTTTGTCCCTCAGTGTCATTGTCAGGAAGGACAGAATGAGTCAGTTGACATAGTATCTCTCCATTCTCCACACTCCCATAAATATCCTAGAATTCATAGGAAGAGGACAACCACAAGATGCATTCATATCTGCTTCTGAGTTCCTGGGATTAACCTAACTCTTATGCTCTGGTGGCCTCTGTGGTAGACATGAGTCAGTCAGTGCAATCTGTGCTCCCTCTCCTAGAGAGGGACTGCCTCACTGCACACACTCATGGAGCCCCATGAGGGGCTAATCAGCAGGGAAGAAGGATGTGAGTGCCACTGTGAGTTCCCTGCAAGGAAGGAATTTCCAGGCTCTGGCACAAAAGCCAAGAGCAGCTGCTCCTGCCCTGGGAACAGTGTTGGCCTCTGGTAGTGATAAAACTGAGAAAACATCAGAAGGGGAAAACTTCCCTGCTTTGGGACTTACAAGTATGCCACCTGCTCCATGAATTGGGACAGGTACCCACTTCATCACCTCAGAGCCTCACCCCTCAGCACAGCCCTAGCACTTAGAACAAAGAAAAATGTTTATTTGGCTTTGCTCCAATGATGATCTCAACCCTGCCTTGAGGATCTGTGTGCAAAGATGAAAACCATCTCTTTCTCTTTGTTCTCCATTCTCAAGTATATGTATCAAGTTCTGGAAAATATTTACATCATTTTAGAAAGGGTGGGAACAAAAATAATGTTAGGAAGGGCTGGAGTAAGGAAGGAAAAGAAAGCAATTTGATGAGAGAAGAGTAAAGATTGGGATAAATGGAAGAAATGGAAGAATTACTCCAGAAATTGGTGCTTTTACATAATCAGGAAAACAGACCAAGGACATCCTGTTGGACTTATGGTTGTAAGAACCCATCTACCTGTAGACCTACAGACAACTGAACTTGGAGTCTGAGTACATCATGGAAGTCAGAAATGCCATCACAATGATTTTCCTCCTCCATGGCTACAAGCAGAGCAGTGTCCAGGGAGAGATTCCAACCAATTAGGCCTGTGGCTGCTAGTTCAGACTTTCCCTGTGGATGCTCTCTCCCCTCTTTCTGCTCACACAGCCTGTAGCCCCTGGGTTTACTCTGGGCAGAGCCATGTTCCACAGACCATGGCCGGCAACGTGGCCCTCCAATTTGGCCTAGAGGGCAAGAATGTGTGGTGAGCAGAAAGGAGATTAAGGCTAAGGAATCCAGTGAGGCTTCCCTTAGGCTTTGTCCACCTTAGGCCCAGACCTACATTTCAGTATATTCTTCAAGCCAGCTGAGTGATAAAACAGAAGGGACAGCCATTTATCCTGGCACTTCACTTTATTCATTGCAATAATTGATTAATGGCTGTTGCATAGTAACCTTTTCTCTGCATCAGTTAGATAAAAATTTTTTTAAAGATTTTATATATTCATGAAAGATACAGAGAGAGAGGCAGAGACACAGGCAGAGGGAGAAGCAGGCTCCCTGCGGAGAGCCTGATGGAGGACTCGACCCCAGGACCCCGAGACCACGACCTGAAAGAAAGACGGATGCTCAACCACTGAGCCACCCAGGTGCCCCAGTTAGATAGACCCTTTAAGGATAAGGACCACGTCCTAGTCACGCTGACTCTCTGTACAGTGTTGAGCAGAGTGGCAGCTATGTGTTGATTATGAGTTTGAAAATGGACACCTGGACTTTGATTCTCTTTTCAGGCCTAGTTCACCATTCTAACTGTCCTCTATGTATGGAAATATGACTTCCATCTGTGGCAAAGGAGCATGAAAGCTTGCCAAAATTTTCCCAGCTGCAGAGCTTCTCTCTGGCCAAAAATGACTCAATCAGGTCTTAAGCAAAAGACCTGGAACGTCTGTCACTTCTAAGGAGCCTCATGCCAAGCACAGGATGTAAAAGCTCACTTCTTACTCTTGCTGCCCACTTCTTATTCTATACAACATAAATCTCCTTTCCATTCTCAGATGACCTTCCTTTCAGAAGCACAAAGGCACTAGCTCACTCTGGGCTCAGCTTTGCCAATAGTCACAGATTTCTGCACCATGGTGTCTCTTCTCTTTCCCTGGAGAACATCCCAAACTTCCTCTCACCTTGGAATATTTTGAACATTCGGAACTGGATAGGGATAACAAAAAGAAGGACTCAGGGTAGCTGAACTTCCTACATTCCCTTCTTCCTTGCTGCCACTTGACTTTTCTTTGGCACACTGAAGTAGAACCAAGGGTAATCGTGGGCAGTATCTAGCACATATAAGATATTCTATAAGTGGCTACTGATATATTTGGTACAAAAACACAAACTCTGATGGATTTTCAAGCATCACTGAAAGACTGTTAGGGAAGTACCTTCCCTACAAAATACCTCCTGGAATCCTGTTAATTAGATTACTCTTGAACCATGTGAAAGACTATAAGAAGTATCTTATAGGGATGAGGGATGCCTGGGTGGCTCAACAGTTGAGTGTCTGCCTTAGGCTCAGGGCATGATCCCAGGATCCAGGATCAAGTCCCACATCGGGCTCCTTGCAAGGAACCTGCTTCTCCCTCTGTCAGTGTCTCTGCCTCTCTCTCTTTTATGAATAAATAAATAAAATCTTAAAAAAAGAGAAGTATCTTATAGGAGTCATATATCCATACAAGTCAGTAATCCTCAAAGAGTTATTGTCCTATTACTTCAGTTAGATTCAGCAAACATCTAGAGGTGGACCACCAGGTACAAACCTCTGTACCAGTTGTAACACTAGAATGAAAAGGACACAATATTTGACCTCATAGAGCACAATTCTTTTAGAAAGATGTGTTGAGACCCAAGTACTGTAATGCCCACTGCCATGATTCTCCTTTGAGGTGAGATTGGTGGATGGAGGCAGGGCAAAGCTGACTTAAAAAGTGTGGTTTCCCAGGGCTTGGAGGGAGGGCTAAGATCTCCCCTAACTCTCAGATGTGTACATGGCATGGCTAAAGGTGTTGGGATAGAGGTTGGTTGGGGCTGAGTAGGGTAAGTGAGAATAAGAAAGAACCAGCTCTCCTGGTGGAGGAACACCATGAGAAAAGACATGGAAAGCAGAGACACATGGACTCCTGGGGAGCAGAAGCTACTCTAACATGCCTTCAGTGAAGAATGTGGATGTGAGGAGAGGCCAAAAGAGCAGAAATGATGCAGTGGGTTGGACAGTAAAAGGCACCACACTCTGCACTTGGGAGACATCCTAGAGGCCCCTAAATGATTTTGCATTGGAAAAGACCTAATTACAACTGTGTTACAGAAAAGCTAACTCTAGCAGAGGGGTTTATTTATTCTATTAATGAACTACAAGAGATTATCTACTCTCACCTCCCACACCAACATATTGGCACACAAATGGTGCTATGACAAGGAAAATTAAGGTGCCATCAACGCACCTAAGTAATAGGGTTAATAGGGTGTGTTTTACACTGTCTTGGCCCAGGGCTGTCCGAACCCAGCAAGTATGGATGTAAGGTGTTCCTTTCCCTTTCATTGCCCAGCTAGGTGCCAGAGCCCCACAGCTTCTCTCCAACATATTTAGGGACATTTTAGGGAAGCACTTCACCTGGGGTTAATCAATCTGGAAGGCACTGGTGAGGGTGCAAGTTAGCCCACCATCCTCCAAACAGCTGGGGGCGCAGCTGGCTGGGGCTTGTCCCCAGTGAGTGTGCTGCTTCCACTGCCATCTGCCTGCTCCCTCCTGCCCTCCTGGGCCCTCCAGCCCTTCATCCACCATCTCCTCTCTGGGTGTAGACATCTGTCCTGGTGCGGGAGGCTGAGGGAGAGGGAGGATGAAGCTGGGACCTTGATCTTACTCATGAGGTCTCACACAAAATCTTGCCTTGGTCACTTCCCTGGAGAGCATCCCAAACTTGATTTGCCCATTAAAAGAAAAAACAATCCAGAGAGGTTGCTTTTTCGCTTTCTACTTTTATTTCCCCTTCAAGAGCCAATGGTCACAGAATAGTCCAACAGCCTGGATGGGGACAGGACAAAATAGGAAAGGGAAAGACTAGAGAAAATTTGTTCCATTGTTTCATATCTTAAAAGTATCCTACAGCAAAGGGATTCTTTTAATGTCATTGGGTTTTATTAATATATTTATTATATGCATGCAATGCAAAACTCTTGAAATGGATCAAATACTTTCCTATAGACTTACAAACTTACCCAAGTTACTGGAGCATAGGTATTTATAGACCAGTAGATACTAGTAAATCCATATGAATCTTAATTAATACAGTTATATTTTCACACAGACAAAACTTCAGAGTGCTTATTATAATCGTTCAATTAGCTGGCTGGTTCCTCCTCAACATCATCACTACTCTGAGTAATTGTGCATAGAAAATATTTTAGCAAATCATTAAAAAAAACTCAAGATAGAGAGATAATTCTTTTCATCCCTCATCTGTAAATCCTAATCCAGTGTAAGTATATTCACATCTCTTTTAAATAGTCTCTAAAGGCCCCTTAAGCTTTCTAATCTCTTCTTTCAAAAAATTGCTCAGTTCTGAAAAATGTTTCTCCTGGCATAATACCTGGTCCCGTGATTCCTCCCCTGGACTCCTACCAATTCTGGAGGCCCCACCACTCGAAACCACATCCCTGAGGAGCCAAATCTGTTGGTAAAGTCTCTGGGATGCCATAATACTGTTCTCACACCATATTTCACCTCCTGAAAAAGTGCCAGAAGGTTTTATTTCTGTTCTGCTAAGTGACATGGTCCAAAATGTTTGAACAGGATCACCCTAAGTGTGGTCCACCCAGGAACTCACCCCCTACAGTAACACAAATGCATTCACAGCATGATGAGGGTTTTTTTTTTATCATCTTTGGAAAGATCATTTTTAGATAGACTTTGGATCCTCTCCAGGCTCAGAAGAAACTTTTTCAGGAGTAAATGGGAGTCAGTGAAGTAATCTATTGAAGAGTCTTACCCTGGCTTTATTTTGCTAGAACTAATAAATATATTTTTGAAAACTTATCCTTCTGAATGGTCATCTGATCCAGGCTTTTGTTTTGGTGATCAGAAGAGAATACTCTGAGAAAGACTCCCTTGACTTGGTCTCTTTTCATTAATTGAAATTAAAGAATGCTGTATCTCTTGCTATTTTTTTAGTATGTTTGATTTTCATTTTATAGTGGTCTTTCCAAAATGATATGTAAGTGGAGTAGTTATTCACATGGTATGGTGACAGGTAAGAAAGCCCATAATCACTTCAAAACATTATTTATGTACAAGTGAGTAAGTGCCTATGTGTGTGTATGTGTGAGTGTGTGTGTGTGTGTGTATATATATATATATATATGAGCAATTTTTTGCCTAAAAGCCCATCATTAATGAATCACTCACTTGGAATTAAAAATGTACATTCTTGACTGTGAAGAAAATTTTTTTTCTAATAGGCCTAACTGATTAAGTCATTCTTTCTTCAAGTATCAGAATATCCTGGAATGTTCTTTAAAGCTACAGCTTTGGGGAAGAAAAAAAAAAAAAAAAAACACTACAGTGCTGGGGCCTTATCCAGGCCCGTAAAAGCAGAATCTCTGGTGAGAGAAACCAAAGATCTATGCTTTTAACAAGCACTCTAAGTAATTTTAACAACCCTAAAGTCTGAGAAATAGTAGATTAAATATTAAGAATAGTATGGCTAAAATTAACAACTCAGGAAACAACAGATCCTGGCAAAGATTTGGAGAAAGGAGAACAATCTTATACTGTTGGTAGGAATGCAAATTTGTGCAACTGCTCTGTAAAACAGTATGGAGGTTCCTCAAAAAGTTGAAAATAGAGCGTCCCTATGACCCAACAATTGCACTACTAGATATTTATCCAAAGGATACAAACAAAGTGATTCAAAGGGGCATATGTACTCCAATGTTTACAGCAGCAATGTCCACAATAGCCAAAAAAATGGAAAGAGCACAGATGTCCGTTGGCAGATAAATGGATAAAGAATTGGGGGATATATATATACACAATGGAATATTACCCAGTCATCAAAAAGAATGAAATCTCGCCATTTGCAACAACACAGATGGAACCAGAGGGTATTATGCTAAGCAAAATAAATCAGCCAGAGAAAAACAAATACCATATGAATTCATTCCTATGTGGAATTTAAGAAACAAAATTGATGATTATAGGGGAAGGGAAGGAAAAATAAAATAAGATAAAAACAGAGGGACACAAACCGTAAGAGACTCTTAACTGTAGGAAACAAATTGAGGGTTGTTAGAAGGCAGGTGGGTGGGGGGATGGGGTAACTGGGTGTTGGGCATTAATGAGGGCACATGATGTAATGAGCACTGGGGTGTTATATGCAACTGATGAATCACTAAACTCTACCTCTGAAACTAATAATACACTATAGGTTAATTAATTTATTTTAAATTTTAAAAAAAGAATAACTATTCTATCCTAGCTTATGTAATCTCTCCACAAATTAAACAAATTAAAAAAAAAATCCTAGGGTCTCCCACGGGTCTCCTAAACCTCCCAAGACTTAGCTTTCATGAAGACTTGCATTCAAAGAAACAGTCTGCTATCAGAACCCACAAAAATGTTTTACAACAGATATCATGATAATGGCAGGGTGTGAGTCTCACAGAATAATTTACACCAGAAATATTCCCAACTACCCCCTTCAGGCATCTCTCCCTTTCCTCCAATTTTTCTACTCTCAAAAATACATATATCCATTAAAAATCTTTCCCTCTTATGCACTGAAAAGCAAAAGCTACAATAGAAATCTTTGGATAGTTGAAGAAATATGAATATAAGCTATATGTAGCTCATATTATGTTATTATAGAATTGTTAGTTTAGTTAGGTGTGAAAATAGTGCTATTGTGTAAGTAATGTCCATAGTCTAAGGAGTTAAGTATCATTACATCTTCAACTTACTTTCCAATGGTTCAGAAAAGTTTATGCACACATATACACACATATATGCCTACATATACATGTGTATGTGTCAGTGAAAGCAAATATGGCTACTGATAATGACTGAGTTAATCCAGAGTAGTCATTATATTATCTTCTATTTTGCTGATTTAAAATTTTTCAAAATAGAAAGTCAGAGAAAAACAATTTTTCTTCTGTTTTTTTTCTTGCTGTTCTGTCCCTTCTCCCATGCCGCACCACATTCAGCCCGCCTTCCACCTGGATGTGACTACCATGTCCTTGGCCACACCAAATCACAAACCTCATACCTTCCAGGCTTCCCTTCCAATCTATGGAAGCAACTTGAAGGATATTTGTCTGCTTTCACTCTAATTTTCTTTCAAGAAATCCCAGCATATAAAATTCTCCACCTACTAAAGCACGGTATGCTTATCACTTAGTTTCCAACTAACAGCTAACTGAAAATCTCTTAAGTGTATAAAGGTCCTAAGAGCCTGGAGAAATAAAATCCTGTGCCTAGACCAGGATACTATTGGGTCTGATGTGTAGAGGGCACATTGGTATCTCTGGTCTAGACTGGCCAGGAGAACTCTCAAGAACAAATATTTTCCATTTACCACTAAACCTACTCATCACTGAAATCCTTTCTCCTCCAACCACCATTCTCTAGTACATTCTTAGTCCTGAATTAGGTCACAAAATCCTTAGCATGGTATAACTAAGTATGACCACCCTCGAATGGCCAGAGAGGTGGCTTCACACTCTTTAGGCAGTGACTTGTCATTCACATCTGCCAATTGCAGCACTTGAGAAATCTCAAGGACGACAAGCGCAGAACCCTCCAAATCAAGGGAGAAATGAGACGCTGCATCCAGAAACCATTCTAGGGTGTGACATTAAGCAGGCAGATAGAATTCTGTGGAATGCATTGGAGTGGAGCCGAGCCTCATTAGCAATACCATGATAAATATCACTGTGGTTAAATGCACTCTGATTATGTGTGTGATTCCAGAAAGCAACACCTCAAAGGAGAACCTCACTGGAGGAGCTGGGTTAAGGAAAGGGGGGCTGGGAGCCCTCAGTAGAGGCCACAGAGCAAGAATCAAGATGAGACACAGAACCTGAAAGAGATACTGCCCTTGGAAGAACAGATACTGCCCTGAGCCATCCCACCAGTGGCATTTCCTGTTTCCATAGTGAGGAGGAGTTTAGAAATAAGTACCAGAAGCCAGCTGTGGTGGTGTGAAAAATTGGCCCCCAACGATATCCCAGAATCTGTGAATATTACTTTTCATGGCTAAGAAGACTTTGAAGGTGTGACAAATCAAGGATCTTGAGATGGGAGGATTATCCTGGATTATCTTGGTGGGTCCTAAATGTGATCACAAGAGCCCTTCTAAAGAAAGGCAAGAAGATCAAAAGAGAGAGAAGGCCCCTGTGATGAAGGTGGCAGACATTGGAGTGTTGCAGCCCCAAGCCACGGCAAAAGAATGCCAGCAGCCTTTAGAAGCTGGAAGTGACAAGAAACAGATTCTCCCCTGGAGCCTCGAGAAGAAACCAGCCCTACTCACACCTTGATTTTTCGATTTCTGACCTCCAAAACTATAAGAGAATAAATTTGCATTGTCACTAAATTTGTGGTTAATCTGTTACAGTGGCATGAGGAAGCTACTGCATTAATTGTAGAGTTACTGTATATGGTTACGTTTAAGGCAGCTAAACAGCAAACCGCAGCTCTCATTTCACAGTGTAGGTTGAGTATATCTCATTTACTTATGCTTTCTGTATTTTCATAAAATTTTGCATTAAGAAATTCTATCAAGAATATGTCAGAGCTCTCTCCCGTAGGGGTCCCCAATCTGACAACTGAGCCCACTTCTTTTTCCAGCTCCCATCTGACCACAGCACTCAGGATGCCATGGGATCCTGGAACTGAGGAACCCTAGGGCTGTTTAACAACAGGACCCCAAACAGACCAGTAAGAGACAGTCCATGTCCTAGGAAAGGAACAGTCATACCTACATTTGAATCCTAGCTCCACAGTGACCAGCTCTAAACTCTGAGCTTCTCTTTTATCTGAAAATCAGAGACAGTAGCACTTGTTACTGACAAGCTTTCTTGTGCAGATGAAATCAGATTATGGAAGTAAAGGCCCTAGCACAGTAGTTGTTCAGGCTTGTGATTAATCACAGGAAATGACTTCCCCACACTCACCCCGAGCAGTAAGCCAGGAGGACCGCCTCTCGTGTCTCTCAACAATGCCACTCCGGCTCACCAAACACGACAACATTTCAGGAGTCTCAGGTTGCCTTGGACTACTTTGGAGCAACTATGCACGCCGCCTTCCATCAGTTTTGCTGGCCACCTGCAGCTGCTGCCCAGACAGCCCTCAGTTCACTGAGGTAACATTTGCACAGCACCCTCTGTGTGACACAGGACGGTGGTTCAGGCTCGGCCAGGGGTACTTGGATGAGCCAAATGATGCTCTTTCCTCAAGAAAATTATATTTTAGAGTGTCTGGACTAGAACAGAGTGAGCAGAAAGCCAGAAGAGGGGCAGCACAAGGTACCATGACCAGTTCACGGACAGATGAAAGGCTTCAGGAGGGCTGTGATTTATGTAGGCCCTGGAGTCGGGTAGGACAATGACAGATGGTAGAGGGACAAGGAAGGAGCAGGAACATCTGGGGCTTTCTTAGACAATGGCAAACAATCTGCCATGGGTGGTATTTAGGGACAAGAGACATGCTTATACACATTGCACTCCAAATGCAAACACCATTCGGCAGTCAGGAGAGTTCTGCTTTATTCGTTATGGTCCGCGCAGGGCACTGAGAAGGGCAGAGTGCTTAACTCAATACTCAGCTGCTTCTCCTTCTCTAGGTATAGCCAACAGGTAGGTTTGGGGCCGTTTTTCACTCTCTGGGGAAGAACAACTTTGCTTCTCTTAAACAACTGTACAGCCAGCAAGTACCCACTACCATGAGGAAAATCTGCAAGAGACATGAGTGGCTGGAAGAAGGCCTCCTGGGAACTCCTTGATGGAGAGTTCTGCAGACGGGCTGTGCCAGTTCCTGGGAGATCCTAGGCCTTTGTTTCCTATTCTGGGAATCAGAGCAGCCAGCTGACACAGAGTAGGGGCCTCTGGCTGTTGTCTGAGGCCAGAACAGAAGCCAAGGATGCCAACAGAGAGCTTACAAGAGGGGAGGGTGTCTATGCCGGTGACCAAAGCTCAGTCAAGGTCCTAAGGTCATGGAACATGACTAGTCCCATCAAGGCAGGAGTCTAATGCTCAAGGGCCTTCCAACCCAGGAGGCTATTACAGTGCAGCATTTTGGAACAGATGTTAGGAAAGTATGAACAAGAAGGGCAGTAACCCTGGACCCCAATCAATATGCCACTGAGGCCCAATCAGGGATCCAGGCTGGGAGGTCACCCCCTAACCCTCTTCTGCTAACAGAAGAGAAGCATCCACTAGACAGTGCAGAACCAATCTTCTGGTGGCAATTACTTCCTCCTGAGCAGGAAAGAAGCTGTCTTGGGTTAGTTACAAAAAGACAAGAGAGCTTATTATACTCTTCCTGGCTGGTCAGAAGGGTCCTGCCATTGCCACAGGTGTTCGGTGTTCAATTCTGTGTGCAGACTTCAGTGTGTCACTGTTTACGTGCAGACCCATATCAATGTCGTGGCTCTCCTGCACTAAATTCCTAGCAGGGACTCTGGCTGTTAAGCAGGCATGTTCAGCAATGGACGGTAGCAGTCACCCAGGTCCTGGGATGCTTTGTGATGAGGACATTGATGAGACAGTGCTTGTTAAACATCTTAAGTCTTTCCTAGAACAGATTCTATGTAGATTATATTAAATTCATAAGTAAAATCCTTGTCAATTTGTCTCATTTATATTCAATCCAGATAAAAGTCCTTTCTCCACAGCTTCCTGTCACATATTATTTTTTAATCAGATAATTTAACATCAAACTACACTGGTGTGGGAAGAAAGCAGATGAATGTAAGGGAGCTGGGGCTAATTTCAGCTGGACTTCTGAGGTTCAAAGCAGGGTGTTGGATGGAGCATCTGGTCACATTCCTCAGAGTCTCAAATTCACTGAGATCAATAACTATAGTTTCTTACTAGCCCTCTTTATCTTCAATCTGTCTCCCCAACTGCACCACTTAGTGTGATCACAGAGTGAAGGATGGCTTCCCGGCCCCTTCAAGTAAGGTCCTTGTGGGACTTCTACCTTGAATGTTGCTGTCACAAAGAATCGCAGGGGAAACAGTGACCATGGCCCGAGGCTGCTGACCTAGGGGGCCCTGTCTCCCCATTTTGCTAGGGAGACACAAGGACAACCAGCTGCTCTGGGCATGTCTGTGTATATGTAAATATTCCGCACACTCACTCTGAACTCTGAGAGCAGTCTGGCCATCTGCCACAAATTCGGTGTCTCAACTCTACAATCAGGGTACCAGATGGAGGTGGGGTAAGCACTGGGCCTCTCTACCCCAGTCTCAAGCACGCAGACAATCCCAGAGCTGAATTTCTGATCCTTTGAGGTTTTCCCATTGCACCATTACAATAAGCAGAGAGCACAATTCTAATGAAATGTTGTCTTACTGTTCCATTGTTCCAAACAGGGTAGGAAAGTGCCCAAGTGTTATTAACAAGACAAGGTTGAAAATGCCCAGACAATAGGACACCCAGACACCCTTTCCTATCTTGACCAAAGCTGTTCTCTAAAAACCACCACTAACCATCCTTCTTATATCCAAATCAACAGCCCATTGAAAAAAATTCCTAATTCAGATCTCAGAGACAAAAGGGAAGAGCCAAGTACAGTCCCAAAGAAATCCTATTATGCCTCCCCCTGCTCTCCCTCCCTCCCCCACCTCAAAGCTTCACCGTCTTAGCTGTTCTCTCTTTCACTGGATTCTCAGCACTGCTGCCTTGTTTCCATAGAATTACAGAAGTCAAAGCAAAAGAAGACTTTACGTGATTTTTCCCTTTACACAAACCCCCAAGGGCAAAATGCTACCAAATTCCCACTCTTAGACCACAACAGACTTTCCTGTGGGAGTTGGACCTGAGTACAGAGTCATACGTGATTCGTGAGTCCTGGCATATATATTGGAGAAAGGCATCAAGCTTGGCAGATATAAGATGGCCATGGTAATCCTTCCCCTTCGGAAGGAGCTTTCATACCTCTATTTGGCTCTCATTTTCTGCTCAGGATTAAAAACCTCAAGTTCATGTACAGTTCTGAGCACTCTTATGATATACCCTATGCTCTATGGGAAGTTCTCAGATGCATGCAAGCAAGCAGGAAGGCAACTGTTTAGAAGACAATGATACTTCAGAACACCTGCTTTGGAGGGTCGTCCTCCCATCCCATGCCCCAATTATAGGCCTTACCTTCTTTTCCCCCACACCGAAGAACCTCTTGTACCATTCTTCTGGGGTCTGCCTTGGCTGGCTTTACAGCGTGAGAAAAGATTCGGGTTGCATTTTAACACCTTTAATATCTTAATAACAACAAAAAATTGCCTAATAATAGAAATGTAGGCCATTGAGAGCTGGCCAGTGAGAGAAATATTTAAAAACCCAAATAATGATGGTAGATGACCATCAACTGCCTGGTAAGTTCTTGTGCTTATTCTTAAGCAATAGAGGGAATATTAAATTGATTTTTCGTATGTCCTCCCATTCCATTATTTTTCCATCACCATTGGGAATGATAAGGCTTTAAGAAGTGCATCAACTAGGTAGGCAATAGCAATAAGAAAATATCCCTAGATCTTTCCGTCTATCCATCTAAAATGGGGGTATGTCACATGGCCAAGGACAAGTCTTTCCCTTTGGACCAACTCACTAGGGCAGCTTGGCCCACTGACCCTGTCCACCAACAGGGAGCAGGTTTATACACAAAGAAGGAGCACTTTGTCATGAGCCGTCCAATTTTAAAACTAGGAATTTGCTCTCCACACCCATCCAAAAATCAGCCCTGTTAAGAATCATGATCAGACCACTATTGATCACTTCTCTAAGCATCTCTTTTTTTTTTTTTTTTTTTTTATTGGTGTTCAATTTACTAACATACAGAATAACCCCCAGTGCCCGTCACCGAAGCATCTCTTCAAGTGATTCTCTAAACACACTTGACTGAGCTGGATTTAATTTAAGCATTTTAAAAAAAATTAAGCATTTTGCTATCTATAGATTCTATCAGCTTAGCTTTGTGAAAATTATGACAGTTTCCCTAAGGAGCTCTGAGTGCTGATGTTCCTGATGCCTTGAATTTCCTCAGCTCAAGGAAGGATTTGGGTAAGTCTGCTCCTGCTTTAGAGGTTGAGCCCTGCATTACTGTCACCTTCATCATACTATCAGCCATGCTGTCTTGCCACCCAGATTTCTCTTCTTGACAAATAGTGGCCTAAGACCACATACCCAACACTAACACATTCTGTTCAAATCTGAGAAGCCACTTCCCTGTCTACAGAAAGAAGGGAATGAAGTAATTTGAAGAAGCTATATCCCCTTCCTACTGTTTTTTAAAAAATCATCTTTGACACCTCTGGAGAAGGTCATTGTAGCTAACATCTACTGGCCTGATGCTTTGATTCATTGACAGTGAGGCATACTGGGAATTACGGGTATGTAAAGGAGATAGATTTTCAACCCCTTTATTTTCTTGAAACTCTTTCCTCTCACTGTGTGAATGGAATTTTAAAAATGATATCTGAAGCACAGCAAGAAAATAATGTAAATCTAGTGCTGGGAAATTCTTCCCTCCAGGCACCATTCAAAAGGCAGGCTCATCTAAAAGAAGTTCCAGGGGTTCAGGACAGTCAAGGAGGCACTTGCTTTGCCTTGTCCGACTGCAACAAGGAAAGAGAAGAGAGTGTGTGGGGAATGAACACTGAGATCCCAAGCTCAGAGTGTGGAGCAGTGAGTCAGCCCTGGAGCCACCCACTGAAAACAAGCATTCAGCCTTGTTGAGATGATATCTGGAGGCGTGTGTAGGTGGATCTCGTGTTTCAGATGCTTTCAGAGTATTTTGTCATATCATTTGTTCCATTAAGATTTGCTTCAAAGAAAAAAAAAATCCAGGAAGCTGATGTCCATAACTAAGAGGATTTTGTAAATACCCTTCCTCCCACTGCAAGTGGCAGTGCCTACATCAACACTTACCATCCATCAGTAATGCTTTTGAAAGGAATTATGCAAAAACAACAGTCAAAAGTTCCTATTATTTCAGGAAGCTTTTATCAAGCATCTACTTTGATTTTATACTTCCAAACACAAGTAGTCATGACCATACTTTTAAGTGGAAGCCCTGTTCTGACATGGATGAGTAATATTGCCATGAAACAAGAAGCTGGTAAGCAGGGAAGCACAAATGGGACCTGGGAAAGTGACTTCTATAAGAGGCCATCCTCCCTCTAACATAACATAATGTTGTACAACCTGGGTGATTATATAACCCTCCTGAAAAGGATGTAAAGCTTTAAGTAACAGGGGCTGACAGTTCCCTTAAGAATGGGATGGTTGTAGTAAGATACAGACAACACCAGAGGTGAAAATGAGGCTGAGTGAAATGGTAGTCTTTTGGGTAACACTTAGACTTTTGTTCTTGCCTTTTCTTTTTCTCATGAAAAACTATAGTATTATAATTCTTCTCCACTGCATCAGCAGATGGCATTGAAGGTTGTGGAAGTTTTATTTGTTTGTTGGATCTAGGAAGTGTAAGCAAAGACCAGAGAACAGTAACAAAGAGTAACAATGCAACTGATGAAGGATGTGAAGCTAGGGAAGGAAATCTTTGCTCCTGATGGTCAACTCAGAGAAAAATGCAGAGGGTATTCATCCACCTGTACCAAAGCAAGAACATCCTAGTGTAACTCAGGGGTTTCTTTCTCATCCTAAGGATAAGGCTGAAGCCAGCGAAATGTTGGGGCTTATTCAAACTAATTGAGACAATCTTTCAAACTAAAGAAATATTTGTATTCCAAATCATAAAAGGCTGGTATCATCCCTCCTATTCCTTCTTTCTCCTGAGCTATTCAGTCTTACAGCTAATAGATGAGACAGAGCAAAAGAAAAGAAGGAACCACAGTGGCCCAGCATGGGGTGAGGAAGCCAAAAAGGACAAAGGGCATACCTGCATCTAAGATTCACCTGCAAGAGATGTCAGAGTTCAAGCAGGGCAAGGAGGTCATTCTTATAGGGGTGAGGGAGAAAGAAGCAATAATGGTTTAGTTTAGGTGATTAGGGCCCTAGTGGGGCAAGGGGTATCAATGTGGGGATGGTATTAGTGGGGACTGGATACATACAAGGAGATTGATCAAATAAGCAAGTGTGCTAAGGACAATCAGATTCAGGTTTTCACTGCTTGAGAAGAGAGTTACAAATAAGGAAAGAGAGGAAACTAGAATGAACCCCACAGGATTACTTTGAAGTTGGTGGTTTTGATATTATTCCTTGGGGTTTTCAAAACATGTATAGATAAATACATGTAAAGGCAAAGATGTAGTTATATACATAAGTGTGTGTATACATATTTATGTATTTTATATATGTATGTGTCTGTACATACATGCATTTTCCTACACACATACATACTCTATCTCTGCCTACTAAGAAAACAATATTCCAAGAGCAATGAGTATACCTAGAATCCAGATGTTGGCTTCAAAATACCCTTCTTGACTAAAAGGAGTCAGAGGTTTCTATGATGCCATGGCCAGGGAAGGAAAAGTAATAGTGAGTCAGGAACACCTAATTATGCCGGAAAAGAAGAAAGCGTTCAAATACCGATTGGACACATATCAAAGTGTAACAGAAATTAGTTTGAAGGAACATCTCCCGGCCAAATCCAGAATAGAGAATCAAAGTAAATAATGTTAGTAATGAGTAATGAATCATAGTCCAATAAATAACAAAGAAAAACACGAGTCCATATTGACATAAATAGGCATAAACTGGAAGTTTATAATATAAGAAGATATTTACTAGTTATAGTTTCAAATTGTTCCCTTCAAAATACTTATTAATTACAAAAAGTAAAAGAACAAGTTTGGTGTGGAGAATACTGGCAGACACCATAATTTAGTATCTAAGTGAATCGTATCATTAATGGGACAAATGGAAGTTGTGTACCTCCCAATAGGATGCATTGATAAGAACACAGCATCACCTCTGATATTTCCACCGAAAATGCATGACCAAAATCTAATTATGAGGACACATCAGACAAACCCAAATTGAGGCCATCATCTTAAAAAATGTCAAGATTCTGAATGTCAAACAAAGACTGAGAAACTATTTGAGGTGGAGAGGTTAATGTGGCATAACAACTAAATGCAGTACATGATTTGGAGTTAGATTCCTTTGCTACACAAGCCATTATTAGGATAATTGATGAAACTGGGATGAAGTTAGAGGATTATATTGCAGAAATGTATTATTGTTAATATGCTAATTTTGATTATTGTATTGTGGTTATACAGGAGAATGTCCTTGTTTATAGGAAACACACATTAAAATATTTAGAAAAGATGGAGTATTAAGTTGGCAACTTCATCTCAAATAGTTCCAGGAAAAGAAAATACTGCATTTGCAACTTTCCACTGTTTGAGATTCTTTCAAAAAATGTTCTAAAGAATCTTGTAGGGAAAATAAATTCTACAAAAATTTTGCATAAATTAATACAGCAGTGGGGCTTTCTGAATAGTACGTCTAAGCCAAGAAGCATAACAGAATTATCTAAGGAATTTTTAAAACATATACACACAAATACACACACGCACACACACACACACACAATCATTCAAGTGTAGCCACTGGTCCTAGCTGCGTGAGCACTAGTAAGGAGACATTGATGCTGAACCAAAGAACTGACCTGTGGTTATGTGTGCCTATTATTATAACATAAATAAAAGGTTCAAAAGACCTTCTGGATTAGTAAAGAAAAGTAAAGCTATATCTTCCTAGATATGGTACCCAGATCAGCACATAAGAATGATAACTTCTTTTGTAGTCTCCATGGTTAATTCTCAAAGTTTAGGTCATCAAATAGCAGGTGCTTAATAAGCAGCAGCAATAACCATCAGTGTATGCCAGAGGCTGTTGTCCCAACTCTGCATAACACAGCAAGGCATATATTAAGGGGAAATATAATTACCTCCTACATGAAAAGACCTGTACATCTGAGGCCAGGGAAGCTGAGGTTCTTGTTCAATGTCACACAGCTAGGAATGTCTTTAGTACCTTCTCTTCCTGACCCTGGATGGAGGCCCAGTCACCCTCACTCTCAGATACCCTTCACCCAGTTGGACAAGTCCCACTCCTTTTGTAGGAAAGACCTACAGAAAAAACATAGAGGGATTCTCAGTGTTCCCAGGGTCAAAAAGAAATCCTTTCTCTAATCAGAGCACCTTTGAATTGAATTAAGTCACTTCAGTGTCAAGACACATTGTTGCTACCCAACCTGCAAAAGGAACTGAGAGTATAGCTCTTCCCTTCCCTGTGAATGGAATCACACCACAGCACTGGGTGGGAACCTGAGGTCTGTCTGCTTCCCAGTCAATGTGTAATATGAAGAGGCACACTTGTCCCTACTCCCCTTTCTGGATTTACTCTACCTTCCTCTAACTCCTGCCATCAGCGGCAGTTACTGCTTGGCTTCAAAGTAAAAAGACTGGACAGATTTTGAGGACCTTGCTCTCATATGGCTTCTTTATCCAAGCAATTCTAAAGCCTCAACACATCGGGTCTTTCTATAGCACCTGAGCTGTGCTGACTAGCTAGGTTAAACTGTTTGCAATTTTATAAGATATACTTAAATTAGCTCTCAGCAAACTTCCAAAGGAAAATCCCAATAACTGTAATTCAAAACAAGTCTGTAAACTGGATACAGCTGAATTTCAGCCCCTATCCTCATCCTGATTTTGTAGACAAGCAATTTCCCTTAACAAAGCAGTTCTTGGATCTGCGCAGGTTTTAGATGATCCCATCAAGTAAACAGGGGAAAGAAGTATGGGGACTTTGTTGGCAAAATGGAATGGGAAGAAGTGCAAAAGGTTAAGTGATGCAAAATGGATTCAATTTCAGCAGTTACCTCCAGGGGGTGAATGGTCCAATTCATACATTTGACAAATATGAATCAAGAATCTGCTATACATCAGGCACTGGTCTTGCCTCTGCATATCCAGAGATGAACATGGCAAACCAAATCTCTGTCTTGTGGAGAATCAATTGTTCAGTCATTCACTCAACAAATGGTTATTTGCTCACACAATATTCTAAGCCCTGGACTAATGTAGTTTGCTTACCTCTAGCTCCCCAGCTGCAGTTCCATCCAACTACTTAGCTTTCTAGGCTGTGTTGGCCACCCATGATCACCTCCTCCTGTGTGATATGGTGACAATACAGAAACAATAATACAGAAGTCAAGAGCTGACAATCTTGATTTCTAGCTTAAAGAAAAGCACGGTGATACCAGATGCCAGTTATTCAAAGCTTTCGAGGATTTCTTTCATGAAGAGCAACTACAGAGGAGTTGTATAGGGTCACTAACAAAAATCAGGCAGTCTCGTTTACTCTATATGGATACGAGCATCACCCAAATGTAAAGCTCTTTACACTCTGGTAAGCAAAGCTAAGATTGGACTCCTTCTGCAGTTTGAATAGAGTGAAACCCACCACCAGCTGGTTCCCATGGCCAATTAACTGGCCAGCCTGCATCCTGTCTGGGTGCAGTGAGGCAGCTCTCAATGAATTCCACTATTTTTATGGCAAAGACAAACTTCTAGAGTTGTCTGAGATTTATTTCAGACCTTCTTTATGATGGGAAAGTAAAGCCTCCCTATTTGTACAAGCTACTGAGTGTTTACAGAGGGATTCTAAACATACTGCCAACTGGATAGCACAGGGCTGGCCTAGTTTTGAAGAGAATCTTAATTAGTAACACCAGCAAAAATCCCATTTGGACCAAAATTTCATGTTCCAAAAGTTTTCATCTCAACTCCCCTTAGGCTTATGGATGACTATTTCTGGAACAGTGTAGTGAAGAGAGAGTAAGAGAATCCAACATCATATATTTATCTCATTATATCAAAGTAAAAAATTCAGGCAACTCCAAATTTACAAGTTGGAGCATGAGAATGAATTCATGTAATCTCTGTTGGTCCAGAGCTTGCATTTTCTTGAGAGGTCCTTCTGACTTAGGAAAGAATTTACCAAAAACCCCTGTCTGCTTCCTGGCCAGACCACAGGATCCTTTCTTCAAATTTGCCTGAGGAACGGCATCTTCAGTTAAAACAACTTATCTGATTTCTAGGCCAGCATTTCTCAAACATTAATGGGTATCTGAACTATTAGAGGATCCTGTTAAAGTTCACATTTGGATTTAGGAGGCCTGGGATGAGGCCTGAAAACCTACATTCATAAGAAGCCCCAAATTATGCTGATGCTGCTGGTCCATGGACCACAATTTGAGTAGGAAGGTTCTAGGTAATGACTATGAGTGTAAAAACCTGGTACCACTTCACCTAGAAGAGGTCCCTAGACAAGTGAGAGGGAGGATGCAATGCTGGAGAGTAGTGATTAGACTGAGCAGATGGAAGGAAGAATGTACTCTGGTTCCTGGAATATGTAGCCTATGTATGGCTTCTCCCAACCTCTCATGATAGATGTCCACTAACAACATGCTACCTACTCCAAGCAGTACTGCTTCCAACACCTTTTCCCCCACTCATGCAGGGCTGCTCAAATCTATGCTGCTAGATGAGAGGGGATCCCATGTGTGGCTTAGCTTTACTATCTACAGTCTTACTTGGAGGTTTTTCTCCATGAATACAAACTGGCTGACTTGCCTTACTCTTTATTGAACTGATCTGCTTTGAGGAAGAGACTCCCCCTGTTCTATTTAGAAGGGCCCGTATGAAGAGTCCTCACCTAAGACTTGAGGCTATTGGTATCTGTGGTTTGAAGATTTCCAGTATCTTTCCTATCCCTCACACATCACTAACTTGCAGGTTGTTGCTTGAGTAAGCCTGCAAATGGCAGAGCTGACTTTATACAGGAAAGAATTGCTCTTCACTAGCGCCCCTGATTCCTCTCCCCATCTATCAATTGACCTACATGGAAGACAAAGTGTGCAAGGATTAAAATGAAGAAGCTTGATTAAAACAAAAATAAAATGATTTATCTTAAAAAAAGAAAAGAAAATTAAATAAAAACAACCATTCATTAGTTATGTTCAATGAAAGTGAAACGTGAAACTGCTGCCTGATTCTGCTTCCATAGGAGATCATGATGCATTTTGCTTTACTGATATTTCCAGGTTCCAAGGAGATAATTCCAGTTGTGAGGACATGGGCCTGCTGTGCAGTTATAAACACTTAATTACATTGTCAATTGAGATGGTTCCTCTCTGGATATTTCAGTTATCATGTTCACGAAAATTTTATGTGTGAGAAAGCCTGAGGTAGAAAAAAAATGCTGATTCCTGTTCACTGTGAAATGTTCTGGGCTATAGACCTTGCTACTCAAAGTGTACTTTGGGGACTAGCAGAACTGAGATAATCAGAGAGCTTGATAAACAATCAAAATCTCTGGCCTCGCCCCACATCTACTGAATCAGAGCCTTCATCTTAACAAGTTCTCCATGTGATCAGTAAATGCATTAATCTTTGAGAAATAGTGCTGTACAGTTCCCAAGCATATGTAATATAACATTTCCTAGGGCACCTGTGTGGCTCAGTTAAGTGTCCTACTTTTGATTTTGACTCAGGTCATGATCTCAGGGTCATGGGATTGAACCCCGCATCAGGCTCCTTGCTCAGCAGGGAGTCTGCTAGAGATTCTCTCTCTCCCTCTCCCTCTGCCCCCACTCCCTCTAAAATAAATAAACACATAAATATTTTTTTAAAAAAACCAACAGTCGGGCAACTCTCTTTTGAAGCAAATTTGTTTGCTTAAGGCAGCAATTCTGAAATTGCAAATGAACTAGCCATGTAGCTTGCAATTCCAGCCCACAATCTCCAGTATGGGAAATAAGACACAGTTGCCCCCTTTCAGGTAGATTCTTCTAAAGAAAATGAAGGTTTTGTTCATTTTGGCATAGAAATTCTAAATTATCTTTTAGAATACTTTCTAGGACAGACTGAAAAATGTCCACAAATTCTATGGGATAGACCAAAGCTAATGGACTGAATTTTACCCAACTTCTTATTACATTTGTGGCATTATGCCCAAGTGACTAAAAGATTCAAAACATGGGCTTTGATAAAGAAGATGTGGTATATGTATACAATGGAATATTACTCAGCCATTGGAAATGACAAATACCCATCATTTGCTTTGACGTGGATGGAACTGGAGGGTATTATGTTGAGTGAAGTAAGTCAATCGGAGAAAGACAAACATTATATGGTCTCATTCATTTGGGGAATATAAAAATTAGTTAAAAGGAATAAAGGAAAAGGAGAGAAAATGAGTGAAAATATCAGTGAGGGTGACAAAACATGAGAGACACCTAACTCTGGGAAACGAACAGGGGGTAGTAGAAAGGGAGGTGGGCGGGGGGTTGGGGTGACTGGGTGATGGGCACTGAGGGGGGCACTTGGGATGAGCACTAGGTGTTATGCTAAATGTTGGCAAATTGAAATCCAATAAAAAAAATTAAACAAAAAAACAACAACCATGGGCTTTGTGTCATGGAGCAACAAAAAGTGTAAGAATAATTCCTCTTTCACATGATTTCCCTTAGTCATACTGCAATGTTCTGTATCACCTGCTAATCATTCCTGAAGCACTTCTTATACTTGTCATTTCCCTGCTCCAAACTATGAAAATAGATGAGCATTCCTATTTCAAGGAATGGTAAGGCAGGTTATTTGGGCCAATCATTCTGCTGAAAACAACCAAAATTTGATAATATTTACTAAAATGAAGAAACTGTCTTCTTAACAATTAAGATAGAAAGAAATATGCCCAAAGATGTAAATAAACACAGATGCACTTTTTCCTGGAGTGCATTTATCAATCTGGGCAGATAATTTTTATTTTGTGATAAAGGAGAAGTTTGTGATAGAGGAGAACACAAATCATAGTTCCAAGTTTAAAAAAGATATGGTGGCCCCCAAATGGTGGTGGCCAAAAGAGTTATGATCTTAGCATGAAAGTGTACCAGAAGTAAACAAAACCTAAACAAAACCTAAAGTAAACAAAACCTAAAGTTGCATTTGAGTTCATACTACCTTAAGTTTTATCCTTGGTTTAAACGTGAAACTGGTATCACCCCAGGACACTTTGCAGAAGCAAACATAAACTCTTTGTGGAGGTTCATGCTGAGCCTCAGATAATTCAAAAATAATTTTCATAGGCAATGACTAGGCACTTAGTCAAAGATAGCCAGGGAATCAGGGAAGCAAGACACCATGAGCAAAAACCAAGAGAAGCAAGAGACTTCAGAAATAGGAATCAACCGATCATAATTATGAAAATAGCATTAATTATATTAAAAATCAGAAAACATTATCTATATTGCAGCACAATGAAACAAAAAGATGGGGGAAAAACAGAAGTAAGGTTAAGAGGTATAGAAAACTGACAATCTTTAAAATATATTTTATTTGATATTTCAGAAGGGTAAAAGCAAGAGAAGGGGGAAGAACCAATATTAGAAGAAATAATAACTGAAAAGTTTCCAGAATAACAAAAGATGCCAAATTACAGATTTAAGAAGAACAATAAATCCCAAGTAGAGCAAATAAAAATACTCACACTTGCATACATTACAGCAAAACTTCAGAAAATTAAAGGCAAGAAGATATCAGAAAACAATTTAAAAAGGAAAAGGAGACAGATTGACAGCTGACTTCTCAAAAGCAACACTAAAACCTGAAAGCCAATGGAAACATGTTCATATACAAAGGAAATTACTGTCAATGTAGAATTCTATAGCCAGTGTAACAATCTTCCAAATATGCAGGTAAAATAAAAATAAAGATCTTATCACCAGCATACTTCATTAAAGGACATCCTAAGGCAGCACTTATCAAGTTTTCTGTCGTGAAGGACCAGGTTTTTGATTTTGTAACTTTCCACATTTCTGATCTCTCAGGGACTTGGACCTTTGGTTTATACCTGTTCAATAAGTCTGGTACACTATCATGCACTTGGATATTGCAGCAATGTCAAATTGCTATACAAATTTTAGATTCTCATTTTCTGTACTTATCTTGTGGTGTACTGATAACTAACAGTTTGCAGACTAGCAACCATTCTGTGGACCACACTCTTAGTAGTACGGTTTTAAAGAATGAGCTGTAGGCAGAAAGAAAATGTTCCCATATGGGTTGTCTGAGATACAAGAAAGAATAAAGAGCCAAGAAAGTGACTGATCTTGTTGAGGACACATTAGTAAGAAATCTGAATGTCAAGTTTTACATGGGAACAATTTTACATCTCCTTTTAAGTTAAATGAAGCTGAGCTATCTGAGGTGGCTCATTAAAGCAGTTTTCAGTGCTGCTTTTCCTCTATGGCAGGAAAGAATGAATCTCATTGCAAAGAGAAGAGGGTGGGGAGATTCTCTTCCTCTTTTAAAAATCAAACCCATTACATAATGATGCACAGTCTTTTAAGGATTATTGTATTACCCTAATGATTTAGGTAATTGTAAAAAATCACTTGAGAAAATTACTTAAGAAAACCTACTAAAACACATTTTAAAATCAACTATATTTTCTCTCATATTGTCATGAATAGCAAGCTCAAATAAACAGTGACTATCATGTTGTAAACTATGGAGTCTTCAGGTAGAGATCCAGTTGGGACATGGCTTAGATTGGGAGAAAAACTTCTATTTTTATTGCTTTAATAAGTAATAATGTCAACATGTAAAAGAAACATTTACAACCTAAGTCTAGTATACTTTGAGTTTAAAAATAAGTTTCCTACTGTTGACTACTGAGGAGTTTATTCTACCAACTAAATCAGAGTCTGGCATTACACTATTTCATGACTTTTATATAAGAGCAGTGAAAGAATATATATTCGGATCTCATCTTTTTCTTTCTCCTGTCTCAATTAATTAATGAATTCCCTTATATCCTTATACACCACTCCTACTTCCTTCCTACTCCCCATTGAAAGTCATTCAATTGTTTAATGTGTATATAATCTTCTAAAAGATATAGTCTTACGAAATGCATATTTTTGTGCACTGGTATTTTTATTACATGCAAATAGTGTTGTGCTATATATTTTAAAAATCTGGATGGCTTCTTATTTCATTGGCTCAGAGATCCAAAAAGTTAAGTTGACCTTTTAAATCAAATCCATCCTTCCTCCCAGGATGTCCTTGCCCTTACATCATCCATATGATAGACGAGGTAAGATGTCCAGCCTGGATCAAACACTGAGTAGTGGGAATTTCCAACTTGTAAGGAGGCCAATTTCATGGTGACTGTCAAATTCATGAGAGGTCTCCTCCTTCTCCTGGGCTAACATGTCAACCTTAAAGCCACCCATCTCAGTGACTGCACCAGGACCCACTACAGTGCAGTGATGGTGGCTATCTAACCAGGTCATCATTCTGCCATCTAGTTTCCCAGGTTGAGACTTAGGAATTGGGTTTTTAAAGACCTACTGCCTGACCTATCTTTATTAACTTTACTTCCCTCACACATTTCACCATTCAGAAATATTCCTTGGTTCCTCTGTTTCTGCTGTGCCATAGTGTCATTTCTATCCTGGCCCCTTACACACCATCCCTCCTGTGTGCATACCTTCTGCTGACTCGGGTGCTCTCTTCCCTATGTCACATGTGCACTCTGCTTGTTCCTGCCATCACAGCCTGCTGCTGACTCGGGTGCTCTCTTCCCAATGTCACATGTATACTCTGCTTGTTCCTGCCATCGCAGCTTTGTTCACACTGCTTGTTTCTCCTGACACTTTTTTTTTCTCTCTCTCTCGCCTCCAAGACTCAGGGCAACTTACATTTCCCCTGTGAAGTGTTACAGACACACACTGAGGGAGGAAAAAAAATCCATGGAGAAAAGCAGCTGAAAAAAATAGCCCAACTATAAGAAGCCTAATGTAGTATGTGCTCATGATTGCTCTTTGTTACAAGTAACAGACTCCAACTTAAGTTAACTTAAGCTAGAAAAGAAATTAATGTAAGGCTATCAAGTAGGTCTTGGAATCTATGTTCAAAACTAGAGAACATGGTTTGGCAAATGAACTGGAAGCTAGAGTGGGAAACAGAGCTAAGGTTGAGCACCAAGTCATCTCATTGGATGCCACCATCACTACCACCTCACTGTCACTTGTGGATACTCAGCACCACTGCTGGCTCTCAAATGAGACTCATGCCATTGAACTCTTGCTGCCATATATATTTTCTAAACTGTCAGCCCTGTTTCTGAATCACTTCCTTAGAGCACAGGATCCAAGCAAGGGTATGATTCCCAGGCCCAGGTTTTCTACCTACATCCCATTTGCTAGGAAATAGGGAGAAGGAATAAATGTGCCCTGTAACTCTCCTGGTTAGAAGTAAGGTTCTACTTCCCACCAAATTTTACACATTTGGAACTCTAGATAGCCAGTTACTAAATGTTCACAACAGGAGGTAGAAGATTAACTGAATCTTTTTGAGGTAGGTCCACTTTTCCCAGCCTGATGTGTAATACACATTTTTGGAAATTTGTAAAACCAATCACAGGATTCTTGATCATAAAGGGTAAGTCAAAGATCTGCACCTTCTTGAAAATATCTTACTTCTCTCAAAATGAACCTAAAATATTATTAGCATCTGATAATTATAAAAAAGGAGCATTAGCATCTATATGAGAATAGGGACTGTAGCTAGTGCCTCTTTTGTGTTTATTGATGCCAGATCAGAGTGGAACACATGGAGGGTGTCAATTATATGGAAGCTTCCATTGCAAAGATGGTTTCTTATTTTTCCAGGTTAACCTACATGAATGCTTATTGTCATTTAAGACCTTTTGCACAATCCTCTCAGGGAACCTAAGTAATTAAGACCCACTTGCCGCTTCTAATGAGGTCAAGTCTCAAGGCCCTCTTTGAATAGAGCCAAATGTCACTCTTGGGAGTACACCTAGAAATGCCTACTGCCACTGTTCACACAGTCAGGTGCTATTAAGGCCTGGGATGCTCAGGGCTCTGTCTTGGTCAAATGGCTGGGGGTAGCCCAATGAGCTATTATTAGAGAGTTGTTTAGGAGGAACTGGACCCTGGAACTAGTTCTTCCCACTGCACTGTGGCAGGCTCCAAGGGCCACATTTTCAGCTGGAAGTGTGGAAGAAGAGAGGAAAGCAGACTGGCACAGGGCACACAAGGTCATAGCAAGGAGCACAGAGAGTTCTCCGGACAGTGGTCAGCCTCAAGCTCAACAGGTGAGAAGATACGATGCTGCAGAGAGTGCTGGGTGTTTGGCACCAAGCTTCCTATTTCCCTGGTACCAGCAGGCCTGCCCTTATCAGAGCAGCCATGTGCCCAGGCAGGTGTCTATATGGCCTCATCACTCTTGCAGTTAGGACTGGGCAAAGGAGATGTAAACGGAGACCACTGGATTTCTGGGGGAGCCCCTCGATAGCTGCCTGTCCTTTTCTTTCTTGCTTAAAATATGGACATAATGGCTGGAGTTCCTGCAGCCATCTTTTAAAGCTAAAGATCTTAACGTCATCCTAAAGTAATCCACACAGAAAGATTCAGGGAGCTTCGATAACGTGGAACTCACCTGGACTGCTTAACTCCAAACTGGTTTGTTGGTGTTTGTTTGTTTGTTTGTTTGTTTGTTTTATGATAGTGAATGAACCCTTAATTTTCTTATGTCATATATTTAGGTCTTTGTTAGTCCAGAAATTATGAAAAGTGAATCATACTGTGGACAAAAAGAAGAAGAGGGCCAAGAAAAATTCAGAAGCCCAAGCAGGGAAGAAGATGCAAATGGCAGAGAAGAAGGTCAGAAAGAAAGAGGGATTTAGCCACCACCCTGTGTGCAATGAGGGGCTCTTCCCTCAGGCTCTCAGGGAACTGGGCTGCTGGTCATGTAACCCAGATGCAGCTTAATCTGAGGGACTTAACAACATCCAGTTTTCATAATTTGTATACACAACCAAAACTGAATTCCCAGAATAAATACAAGCACAGTTATCAGGACCAGATGTGGCCTATGGCCAAAGCTGCATGAGTAGCAAGAGGGATTTGATGCCAAGTTCTTAAACTCCTCCTGTCTGGAGTCAGGACTGGTCCAGCGATCAGAGTGAGGGTCAGTGGGAGGACAGATGGCAGGTGGCTTCCCTCATAGTAAGGCCTAGAGATTGTTCCTTTCAGGTTTGGCTAATTCAGCAGGGAAGTAAGTCAGTCACCAAGGACTGAAGTACTTCAGACCCAGCTCAGTGACTCTCCACCTCAGCCTTGTCCCCATGGTCCCAAAATGGCTGCCACAGTTTGTAGCTTCATATTTGTATTAGAGCCTTTCCCTGACTACCCCTTGTATCTAATTGGCCAGAATTATGTCATATGACCTGGCTGCAGGAGAGAATGTCAAAATAAATATCTGACATTTTTAGAGCCTTTTGTGAGAAGTGGCTTCTGCCAGCAAAGGCGAGGTTGGAAATGAATGTTGAGTATATAAACAATGGTAGTCCCATGAGGAGAGTAGGCACTGCTGTAGAAAAAATGAACAGCTGTAATTTGGGGACTGAGAAACTGTTCAGAGACCTAAGTCATGAGAATTTACCAATATGTTTTAAAAAGGTCAGGATAGAAAGAATCTGATGTTTCCCTTTTCCTAGTCTTGAAGGAATCGTCAAAGTGCATTCCACTATCATTAGCCAAGGGATGGGAATGTAGTTTTGACACTCAGAAGTGACTTCAGGTGTTACAAGTCACTTAAAAAAATCTTCCATCAGTTCCCTTCACATCCCCCCTCCACAAAATCACCCTTACAATGTGCTTACCATGGTACAGTCTAACCATGTCACCCCCATAAATCTTTCCTACAACAAAATTCTGGAGCTTATAACAATTGAAGAAACTACTTTTTCCTAATGTTTGAATCTCAAACAAATATTAAAAATACATCAAATGGTTAAAGCTACTATATTCAGATTAAGGTATATTTTAGGTACCCTAGCACATGTTCATCTGGATCATTGGTTGTTCAGACTTTTTTTTTTTTAAAGATATATGAGTCACTCAATATCATTTTAGTAAACTCCTTTTCAGATTAAGGTCAACAGAGTTGCTGTTGCTTGCAATAAAGAACCTTGACTCTGCCTCTCTCTGTCTCTCATGAATAAATAAATAAAATCTTAAAAGAAAAAAAAAAAGAACCTTGACTGTTAGAGACGGAATACCACCTGCTAGCAGGGCAATAGAGAGGGGCTATAACTCTCCACTTTTTAAAAAATGTATTTTTTCATGAGAGACACAGAGAGAGAGAGAGAGGCAGAGACATAGGCAGAGGGAGAAGCAGGCTCCCTACGGGGAGCCCGACTTGGGACTCCATCCCTAGACCCCAGACCACACCCCAAGCCGAAAGTGGTCGCTCAACTGCTGAGTAATCCAGGCACCCCTCATTTTAAAAAAAATAAGTCTGGTTCTATCTGCTAAAAGATTTTTAAAAGCCAACTTTTGAACTACTTTCATGTTATTCAGGTCACACTTTTAGCACTAATATCAGTCCATCAAAGTGAAAAAAAAAACATCTACTTAAGGTCTTGTACAAGCAACATCCTCAAGTTGACTATGCTTATATCTGATTTCTTAGCAAATAGATATGTGCCCAATCTTGCAGCCCACTATACCCATGTGCTGGAAAATTGCCTGGCAAACAATGCATGAACTTCCTTCTGTCTCTAAAGTAAAAGAACACATTAATTTTATCAGGACATTCAGAGCCAGGATTATTTGCCAACTTCTCTTCGTCCCCTTAGAGATTTGGCCAAACAATATCTCTCAGTTGTGAAAAACAAAACAATGAACAATTACTGTTAAGAATATTAAACTTTAGTCTTCGCTTTTTAAATGACACTAAAATCCTTTCTCCAAAGAGTTCTTCAATCAGGTACTCGTTCTACTACAAAAAGAACCAAGTATGCCTCTGTTAAGCAGGGATTATAAGATCCACAATAGACCACCAGTCCTATTGAGGTAATAATTTTTCATTACCCTGCATCAAACTAATGCACCATTATAATGATTTGATCATTAGGATAGTGGCTCATTCATACTAATAGCCCAGAAAATATCAGTCTATAAAACAAAGCCGAGGTTGGTTATAGGCACAGATAGCACAGTGCAGGGCCATATCCCAACTACGAGGAGGGAATTTGGCATTTGCAATCACAAATCAATGCCTCAGCACCTTGTGAGGAAAATCTGGAAAGCCGCTTCTGTATTATGACATGCTCGTTGTGAGAAATGGTCTGATTGTCAACTTGGGCACTGTGCTCTCCTCCCAACATCTGCATGGTCTATTATCATAGTAGAGACACTCAACCCAATGTTCAATTAAAGGAGTTTCTTAGCAACCTAAATAATATTATTTTGCAACCAGAGGAAAAGCATTAGATTAGCAGAAAATCCAGATTTCAAGTTCTGAATCAGGACTTCCCTTCCTACCAAACAAACAATCTGCCCTTGATGCAAAGAGTTCTCCAACATTCCACATGGGGTTTTCCTCCCTGGCCACAGCATGGCTAGCATCCTACAGTGGGTAGGTGCCAGCAGAGTGCCAGTTATCAATGCTGGAAAAGAGCCCAAGGCCCATAAGTGATCAGATGGCAGAGGTGGTGGTGTAGGTGGCCCAGAAGTCACTGTTTCAGAAGGACCTGGAGAACACTCACTGTCACTGAGCAATCTGCAAGGTCCAGGTTGTCCCAGCACAACCTAGGCCTCCTTGTATGTTCTATTTCTGAAGCCACCTCCCTCTTGTGTTTCTTGACACCATTTTAGTGAGTGTAACATGATGTCCCCAGAGCTCTGCTCTTTCCATAGCTTGAATTCTTCCCCCAGGGAGCTGGCAGCTGCCCTTATCCTGAGGGAAATTTGCTAGGATTGAATTGGGAATGACTCTGTCTGGGAGAAGGGACTTGGCCCACTGGAATTCTTCTGCATGAGACTGTGTGGAGGCTCTGAGTGGGCTCTGGGTGTAGGGAAAGGATGGAAAGATGTTCTTCCCTCCATCTGCCATTCTAGACTCATGGGAGGGAGGCAAAACAGCACAGTGGTACTTCCAGATCCTTCCCTGAATCCCAGATTTAGTGAGATGGTCTCCAACACGTGTTTTCAGAAAACCTGTACTTATTTTTGTCATTTATTGCTCTGGTAGCACCAGCCACATCTCTGGGTATTGAAAATACCCAGATTCTCTGCTTTATGAAAATGAGAACTTGTCTTAGTCACTGCCTATCCCCTCTGCGTGATACAATCAATACCTGGCAGGAAGAAAAAAAGAAAAGAAATAGAATTCACTTCACACACAACACGATAAAGCTGTGTGGAGGCAGGCACAATGGTGTTCTTGCCTTCTAAGAGCTTACAATCTAGGAGAAAGCAGCATGTACCTGAGTACAAAGGTGAGAACTCAGGTACACCCCATGGGGGGTCAGAGATGCCAAGGCCAAGGGGGAAAGGGGTTGGCAGAGACACTGAGCAGTTGTTTGTAGGTACTCACAACTTGGAGAAAAGAGACAAAGCCCCCAAAAGAGGGAAAAACAGTGTGTTCTTTTCTTCCCTCCAGAGGCACCCTATAAACACTGAATGGTTAAATTTTCACTTCTGACATTTTCTGTCTTTCTCCCCAGGATGCCTTTGAAAACCCCAACTCAAACTGAATTAACAAATGAGAAAATTTGCCATTCCACTTGACAGTGGGTAGAACAGTGCAAGCACCTCAAGGCCTCTAGCTCTATGGCTTTGCTCTTTTCCTGCTCAAACTTGGGCTGAGGCAAGATGGCTGGTGCAGTTTCCAGCTTCATGTCAGTGTTGTGGGCTGAATAGTGTCCCCCAGATTTACTTGTTGAGGCCCTAACTCTCAGTACCTCAGAATGTGATCATATTTGGAGATAGGTCTTTAAAGCAATACTTAAGGTAAAACAAGGTCATTAGGGGTGGCCTTAACCAGACTAGTGTCCATGTAAGATGAGCCTGGGACACAGACACAGGAAGGAGACCATGTAAAGATACAGAGAGAACATGGCCAGTGACCAGTCAAGGAGTAAGAGGTTTCAGGAAAAAAAAAAAAAAAAAAAACCAGAACAAAACAAAACAGAACAAAAACCCCCAAACCAGCTGACACCTTGATCTTGGCCTTCTGGCCTCCAGAATTGTAAGAAAAGAAATTTCCATTGTTTAGGCCACTTAGTCCGGTACTTTGTTATGGCAGCCCTAGCAAACCAATACACATGGCCAACCCAGAAACACAAAGGACACACTCTCTCTTCCTTGGGATTCTACCCCCCAACAGACTTTACTTCACGTCTCTTTGGCCAGGATCAAGTCTCGGACTCCTTCCCGGACAATCTAACATGGTGAATGGGATTGCCATCGTCTGATGAAACTGCTCACTGAGATGAAATGGATACAGGGACAATCAACCCCCAGGGTCACTGCCCAGCACCAGGAAGAACAATTCTCTCTCTGCTTCTTTGTCCTTTACCACTTACACCTATGACAGAGCAGAATAGAAAGACCCCGAATGTGGGAAACAGACCATAGTATTACTTATTATGGCTGACTGTGTTTTCCTTTTAAGTTCTTAAAGTATGCAGATCTCTTTGATTCATATAGCAACCAATAATTATTTACCTTTTGCAATCAAGTCTTATTGTAAAGAAATTTGCAGCCTCTACCAAAAAAAGAAAAAAAGAAAAAGAATCACTCAACATTTGTCCTTTGAGATCACATAACAAAATGTTCTTTGTCATCTGTTAAGGGTCATCTGGGTAGTTCACAGTGTCTTGAACATAGTTGGTACTCAGTAGTTGAATGTTCCATTTTATTCCCCAGCAATGACTATATCCAGAACTTGGTTGGTCCCTCTGCCCAGAAAGGGCTATGCATTTTTTTTTTAATTTGGAAGAAGACATCATATGTGTTGCCCTGCTATCACCACATACATCAGAGCTGGAGTCATCTACCCCAGAGGCTGCCTCACCTTTAGCACCTACTGCAAGGAAGTCCATAAGCAACCACCTTTTAAGTAACACATCCCTTCTCCACAGCCCCTTATGTGGGATTATCAGTAGACAACCAACCCACAGGCAAACTGATGTCTCTGCTGGTCAATGATGTCCACCTCCAAAAATATGAGCTGTGCTAACGAGATTTTTTGAGTCAGAAATCTAAACTGTGAAGTAGAATCAAGTTAGCTGCAAAAACAGTATCTGAGAAGACACAAAGAGAATGCTCCCCAAACAGGAGAAGCTCTACATATTCACTGAAGGGGTGAAACGATCCAGGAGCAGAGTTGGACTCATAGCAAGCCTAGTCCTGAAGAAACAGGAACTAAAAGGTTCAGAGCAGGTGGACAACATGGTGGCCTCATTCCAATGGTAACTCAAAATGCCATATTGTGTGACAAAAATGTTGCTGCAGCTTAGACTATTGCTGGAAACCTTCAGGGTCTTTCTTTAGGGCAGTATGTTCTTTTGGGTAGCCCCCAAAGTGTCCTGTTTTTCTCTTGATGATAGGTTTGCCTTTACCCCAGAGTTATATATGGCCAAGTCTTATGCACATCATTTGTGAATCAACCAGCTAGAGAAAATGATTGAGCCTGTCCCTGGGTTTCAGTTTTCAGATCTGTAGATCAAGAGTTTGGACATGGATCACCGAGGTCTATTCAAGTGCTAACATTCTGTCATCAGGATTTTCACCAATGCTTTTTCTTCCTCCCTGTGTCTAAATATGAAGGAAGTACAGGAGAATCTTCCAAGAGGATGTGACCCTTTAAAAGGCAGATATTGGGAAACATGATAAAAACCACAAAATTGATAATCATAGCTACTCCTACCAATATCAGCCAGACTGTTTTCTTCCTCAGCTTCCTTGAACTTCTGATCTTGATCCAGCATCACAGGCCACCTCCCTTGTGTCCCTGGCTTTCTTCCGGGCAGTGGATGGTCAAGGTACTTTCCTTAACATTGCCAACATGGGCTGCCAACATACCAAATTTCAAAAAGGATATCTCACCGCGGTAATGTGTGATTGCAAACAGCAGCTTTCAATTCTGATTTCCTCTGTGAGCATATTTCCCATAAACCTAATCCCATGAGTACAAACACTAAAACACAAATTGAACCAAGATTCTCCAGAAGAGGAAAGCCAGGGAACTGTGGAGAGAAAAACAAAGAAACTAATTTGGGTTGCTCTGGGCGGTTGTGAAAAAAGAAAGCAGAGAACTGCTCCTGGTTCAGTGCTTGGAAAACTCATGCCCAAGTCCTTGGCAAATCAGACCTGAGCATTTTCTGCACAGACACATTCGGCATTCTAGTGTTTTTTCATAATCTTCGTTGGTATTGGCTGCTCCTGTCATTTGGATCCAAGGCTGAGGGTGGGATTAGATGTGACAATCTCCCCTGTTATGGGGACAAACTGTGGGGCACACATTTGCTCTCTCAATCACCACATTTTCAAATGCCTCTAGAAAATGTCAGGGAAATGAGGTGAAAAAGGTCTCAGAAGGAAAGGCTGGTCAAGGGGAAAGAGCAGGAGTTCTTTATTTGCCTGTCTGCTCCGAAGGGCCACTAGAGAGTGATTCTGCAGTCAGATTCAGGGCAAAGCAAGGTGAGTGGCTGGCCAGCCTGAAGGGGAAAATGTATGCAAGGCAGGCTTTGGGGCACCATGTGAGCTGCTTTCTATATTCCTCCTCACTGACAGATACATACATTTGGGAAGGATTTGGTCTTGCAAGGTAGATAGAATTGAAACCTCTCATGAGTAAAAATGATAAAGGAGCAGTGTCTAAAGCTCAGCAGCTTTCCCGGGAAGAGCTGTTTAACAAAAGCACTAGCCTGGCCGCCACATGATGGGACCAGTGGGCCAGCGAAGCTTCCCAGCCCGAGCGACCAATGCTGCTATCACTATAAACATGCCCATGCTGAGCTGGTGGACTGGTGGCTGGGCAGAGGCAGCAGTCAGGGGCTTCTGTGACTGACTGCTCCAGTCACTCAGCTCTCAAGACCTTGGGCCCCTCACACTCAATAGCAGACAAAAAATACACACCTTTTATGAGGTTGTGGATGACCCGGAGCTCCCTTACACTGCTGGTACGGATGTAAAATGGTGCGATCACTTGGAAAATAATGGGCAGTTTCTTAAAAAGCTAAACACACACTTACCATAACATCTACCCATTCCACTCCCAGATATTTACCCAAGAGAAAAGAAAGCCACTTTCATGCCAAGACTTGTATGTGAATGTTCAGAGCAGCTCTATTTATAATAGCCAAAATCTAGAAACATCCCAAATTTCCATCAACAGGGGAATAAACAAATGGTAAATCCATACAATGGAATAGTACTTAACCAAAAAAAAAAAGAGGAATGAATCACTCATACATACAACAATAGGGATGAATCTCAAAATAAGGATGCTGAGTGAAAGAAGCCAGACCAAAAAAAAGAAGGCATGCTACATAATTTCACTTATATAAATTTTAGAAAATGCAAACTGGTATATATTGACAGAAGGTACATGTCAGTTGTTGCCTGGGGATGGAGGGGGTGATAGGAAGGGGTTACCAAAGGCTGTGAGGAAACTTTTGAGGTGATGGGGGTATTCATCTTTCTTGTGATGGTGATTTCACAGATGTGTACACATGACAAAACATATCAATTGTATCCTTTTAATAGGTGCAATTTATTATAAGTTAGTTTAGCCTTAGTGAAGCTGTTCTAAAAACATGTATGTCTTTTACACTTATCTGAAACCACTTCATGTTTATCTTTTAAGATTCACCTTAAGCAGCCATCGGCTTCTCCAAGATTTCTTGGCCACCCCCTTCTCTTGCCCACAACATTCTGTAGAGGCCTACTGTGTGCTCCCTGTCCCTCTAAAGTAACACTCATTACAGTACTTTTAATAAGGATTGATTGGCTTGTGTGATACTAAATGTCAGTGTTCCATCTTTCATATTTGGGTCCTTGTCACCTACCATGATATTAGGCATATAGATATTCAGTGAATGTTGAATTATGAATAAATAAAATAATTTGAAATATTTACTATGCATCTTCTAGTAACCTAAATATCAAAGTGGGGACATAATACGTTTACTATTCAACAAAGAACAGATGGATGGATGGATGGATGGATGGATGGATGGATGGATGGCAGGCAATGCACTGGCCTAATGACCCTTATGCCTTCAGCATGTGAGGCTGTACTTCCCCATGACCTGGAGTTAGCTTCTGAAATTTCCCCTTGAAACTTTTTCAGAAGACACCGTGCCCCCAGGCCATCAGCCCAGATTCCTTGCTTCCTCCATCAGTAGAGGCATCAGTAGATTCAGTATACCCCGGTGCCTTAGTTAATCTCTCTTGTGACATCAAGATTTTTCCAGGCTTTTCCAAATCAATGCTTCACCTGGAGAATGTTCTACTTTGTGATGGTGCTGAGTAGGGGGAAATGGAATAAATTATTCCAGTCTGATGCCTTCTTTTCTTTCTAATAAACCCCAATTTCACAAATTATAATTAAAAGGAAAATATTAGAGCACAAACAGAATTATAACACTGAATTGCTGTATTTGGTAGAGTTTCCTCTTTAAATCCACATCAATAGGCAATTTAACAATAGGAGAAATCTCAATGGGAGTTCAACACATGAAATTAACACAGCACACAGCTCGGGACTAAAATATTTCTTTGCCCCTGTAATTGCTTGCAGCCACCCTTGTGTAAAAGCCCCCATCAGATTACAGGATTTGTTGTATGTAAATTGAAGACTAAATGGTTGGTAGCACCTTTCAGCTCTGCAATGCTGGAAATGAGTTTTTTAATAGGAAATTAGATTAGTAATATTTTAGTCAACAAAAATGTGGAAAAATTCTGCATAAAGATGAGAAAATCATTCATGCAAAAAGACTTTTAGAATCAAGAGTGAACAATTGTTGAAATTTGTGAATGGCTATTCACAAAATAATTTCTCTACACTTCTTCTGCCCAAAGTCCAGGGCAGGAAAAAAAATTTATTTTCGTACCTTCATCACAAGATTCCAGGACAATTAGTGTTCTAGATAATGACAGTATGGTGCCTTCCTCCACAGCTCCCTATAGTTTACCTACAACCTGGGAACTTAAACCTGCAGGGTAAATAGGGTATGCCTTTGTATCCTACAGTATGGGATGTTGAAAGGTATGCATCCTAGAAACATTAGCTTGTGGCTCCTGGAAAGCTAAGGGTGGGGGACACAGAGTGAGGTGGGTGATGGGGCAGGAGGGTGGAATCTGGCTGTCTAGCTTCCTTGCTCCAGTAAATGGCAGCTCTTACCTCTTGTTCTAGGCCAGAAGTAAAGGAAATTTTATACCTGGGTCTTCTCTCACCACAGGGAAAATGGACTTGAGAATTTAGTGCAAAGCCTGCAGTCCCAACGAGGAGAACAGAACCAAGACAGAGAGAATAGAATTTAAGGGCCAGTCACAGCAGCCATAAGTGCCATGCTAAGGAGGTAGATTAGAGGTTTCATTTTTGAAGACAATGTCTGGAAGGATCACTTGAGCAAGTGCAAATCTACGTTTCATGGAGTATGAAACTCATACAGTCAAGGGAGCTCCCATTATAAAAAAGAATAGAAAATTATAAATATCCCACTGGGCATAAGATGTTGGAAGGGGCTTTGCTAGGAAGTGGCCCTGGAAATGAAGCTTCTTGAGCTCTCCTATGAACCTGCCTCTGCTCACAAAACAGACCTGCAAAAGAGGGAGAAACTGTTCATGAGTCTGCGACCCATGGCTGGGGAGAAAACCACAGCAAGAAAGGGATTGTTTTTCTTCACTACAGTTGGGTGATGTGGAGTAAGCAGGCAGAGAGCACTGGTGCCTGGGTCTGGTCCCAGACAAGGAACATTAAACTGGCTGGAGGTGGCCTGTCCCACTCTCCTCCACTAGAAGCAGGGAACAGATGGTGTGTGTGCTGCCAACAGGCACAGGCCTGAAAGAAGCTGTGACCCTCCCTTCAAAATGGCCATTCAGGGAGCTGACCTGAGGCAGCAGGACAGTAGAGGACTGGGTAGAATCAGAGGGCCAGAGGAGCTTGAGAAAGAGTCTGTTGGTCCCCTCCTGCTTTAACTGGGCAACTTTTTTAAAAAAGACTTTATTTATTTATTAGAGACACAAGAGGGGGAGTGGAGAGAGAGAAAGAGGCAGAGACACAGGCAGAGGGAGAAGCAGGCTCCATGCAGGAAGCCTGACGTGGGACTCGATCCCGGGTCTCCAGGAACAGGCCCTGGGCTGAAGACGGCGCTAAACCGCTGAGCCACCCGGGCTGCCTTACTGTGCAACTTTTTTAAGGATGGTTCTGTCCTGTGTCCAAAGCTGAAATGACTGAAAGGGAGGGAGAAGGGCCCGGTGGAACAGCTAACATGAGAGGGAATTTTAGCACCCAGAGCCAGTGATCAGACCACACCAACCACCTCACTTAACTATCTTTTAGACTATCCTTGCTCGCTATCTAATTTTCCATAGCTGAGAGCATTGGCTTTCTACATAGCTACACTGCCTAGCTCTGAATCTTGGCTCTACCACTCACTAGCTGCGTGACCCTGGACAGATAATAAACCTTTCACATTTTAAAATGTGTACTATAATAGCATCTACATCTTGGCGTTGTCATGTATTAGTGTACTTGAAGCACTTAGGATGGTGTAATAATAAATATAAGGTATTATTATTACCTATTTTATAAATGCAGATTTTCAAGCTATTTTCCAGAATTTCTAAGAGTGGAGAATAGCATTAGAATTCCCAGCCTCCCTAACATGATTAGCACCTACTGGGGACCAGGCATGATGAGGAGACACTACAAACATATGGATTTGTAGGCACTACAAACATATAGGTCTATCAGTCGGGTGATGCTTTTTAAATTTTCTAATTCACCTGAAGTGAATAATGCTTGAGGCATCTAATGACAGGTCACATTTCAGCCATAAGAGAGACCACATTTGAAAGGAATCACACATTATTTAAATGGTGCTCCATAACAAATTACTCCCCAAACAGGATCTATTGTCTCAGAGCTTCTGTGAGTCAGGAATCTAGTAAGACTTAGCTGGCTTCTGTCTTGGGCCCTCTCAAGGCTACAGTCGTGCTGTCAGATGAGCTGAGCTATCATCTGAAAGCTCACCTGGGGAAGAACTCTTCCTCACATATTTGCTGGCAGCGTTCAGCTCCTCATGTGCTAGACAGTGGAGGCCCTTGCTTCCTTGCCAGATGGGCCTCTCCTTGTGGTAGTTTGTCTTCTCAGAGGGAGCATGCAAGGGCAGCCAGAAAGGAAGAGTACCAACATGATGGAAGTCACAGTCTTGATAATTCAGTCATGAGTAGACAACCCCTCACTTTTGCTGTAATTTATTCACTAGAAATATGCAGGTGAGGATCATGGGAGGCCATTAGAGAAGCCACCTAGAATAGCATCTTTTCTGAGATGAATGCTTCTTTCCTTCCTTCTTTTTTTGTTTTTTAAGATTTTACTTTATTTATTTGAAAGAGTGAGAGAGACAGAATGAGTGGGAGGGAGAGGGAGAGAGAATCTGAAGAAGGCTCCATGCTGAGATAAAAACCAGGTGTGGGGCTTGATCCCACAACCACAAGATCATGACCTGAGCTGAAGCTAAGAGTTGGACACTTGGCTGACTGAAGCACCCAGGTACCCTCAATTCTTCCCTTCTAAACTGCATCTTAGGAGAGTGGAAAGTGGCCCCAGCTGCCTGGGGGCTGCTCTAGTGAAGGCCTCTGCCTCGGTGTGCCAGCCAGTCTGGTGACAGAAAAGCTTTAGGGAAGAGAATAGGATGGATAATGTTTTCTGTCAGAGGGACAAGAAATACCTCAAAACAGCTCTGAAGGAAATTAGATGATTGAATACTAGTTACTGTCCATCCTACCCTCTTCCCTAAAGCTTTTCTGGGTCCCTATAGCCCCTGAGGCTGTTCCCTGTGTTTCCCAACCTGACCTCCCCTCATCTTGGAACTCACCGTACTTTCCACCTATTCCACATATCTCAGCTTTAGAGTTCAATCAATTAGCACTTTCATGGAATATAGTATTTTATTTTGGGTTAATAATATTTCAATTCTTTAATGTTGGAAATGATGTCTCCTCCTAAACAGTTGGCTGTTTGAAGGAAGGGGCTGTGCCCAAGATTTTTTTTGGTTAATATTTGGCACAGTGTTCAGCCCATGGTACGTGCCCAATTGCTGAACTGACTTGAGCTAGTTCTTATCCCTCAATCAGAATGAAATTGATCCTATCATGTTGACTTTCTGCACTGGTATTAGGCAAAGAATTATGGGAGACAAGCTTACAGGTGCGCAAAGAGTCTTGACTTGCTTTAAATTAATCAATGAATCAAGAACACTTCAGGGAAGCCACCACAAGGAAAACACCATGGGGAATACAAAAACACACAAATATAGTCTTTGCCTCCAGGAAGCCAACAGACCAATGAGACCACTAAGATGTGGGCATCACTTCTATATGCTAGTCTGTTTTCATGCAGGGAGCCGTTCGTGTTGCAACAGAAACAAAACAAAAATAAAAGCAACAAGGAGTCATTTGAGAATTCTTGCAACATCTGTGCAAGCTGGGTAATGGACAAATATTCTCTTACCTGGGACCATATCCTCACTGAGCTGCAGAATCAGGAATATTAAAGAATGAGTAGAGTTAATAGGTTTTTTAAGTATGTCCCCCCAGATAATACCCAATTGTTCCCCACAGTATAGAATTAAATTACTATGAAACACAACTACTTCCCAAGAAACCAGATAATCTTAATAATTTAAGAAACTTAAGGAGAATAATAAGCTTCAAAAAACAAATTACAATTTTATAGTTATTTATGCAACTATCATGGAAACATGTGGGGAAACTCCCTCAGAAGCATAACAAACCCAAAAAGGAGTCAGAGTAAATATCCCAAACTCATTCACCTAATCCTCAGGAAGAAACAGTGCTCTCAGTCATCAGCAGGCCTGGCAAGATGAGCAGGCTCTTCTGGCAATGAGAGTGGTGGTTTCTGCTCATTGAGTAAAAGTCCAATCCTTAATCCCAGAAAGACTATTGGGAACTGGGTCCAGCCTGGTTGCAGGCACTGTGAGCACGTGACGAATTGGAAGACCAAAGCTTCCAACAGTCAGTTTGTGTAAAAGTCTGCTGGAGAAGAGGAGGGAACAGGAAAGACAGGCCAGTCGGAGAGGAACAGTGAGCCCCAGTGGGGCAATGAGGGCTCCAGGAAAGCAGGAATAGGCATTGGTGAGTTCAAAAAGGCCCCAGCAGCAGAGGCAGTGTCCCCATGGACTGCAGGCAGGAGCCAGGCAGGCCAAGTGCAGAGCCCGAGGGAGCTGAGGGCCTCAGAGACACGGGGGCTGGGAGCTCTCAACCCAAGATGGCACAGGAAGACTATGCAGGGAGGGGACAGAGTGAGGGAGAGAAAAGAGGGCCCAGGGCAGATCCCAGAGCAGGACAGTGCATCAGCAACGAAAAACAGGGATCTCAAAATCAAAATTGAGGAGGAGGAGGTCAAAATTCCATCAACTCAATTTTATGAAAACAGGTTGAATTTCATTAGGGATGACTCCCAAGCACAGTCACTCCAGTGTAGGAGCATTTGTCTCTGTAAGTTTCTCTTTAGAATCACACCATATCTCTTTTGTTGTAACTTCTTCTCCCTCTCTATTATTGTTTACAGGAACACTGCACAATTGTTTTAATTGCAAAATGGGAAATTAGAAAGACACTACAGGAAAAACATTTCTCTTAATTCCTTTAAGTTTCTTGCAAAGCATTCATTCGACAAACATTTTTTGAGTGCCTACTATGAGAAAAAAGCCAGGAGCGCCAGGTTAATTTCACAGTCAATTAATTTCCCAAAGTCAACCTATCTGAAGTGATGGATGTACTGCCCTTGGGTGCCATCTGGGGACAGCAGAGTGTCATCCAAGCCTGGGCTACATTTGGAGAGAGGCAGTCTGAACCGTTTGGTCAAAGCAAAGGATAGCGGAGCATGGGTCACCAAAGAAGGACCTGCTCAGAATAGAAGTGAAGCCAAAACCAAAACTCCACCTACAACACAAACCAGGATTACACAAATCCACTTAATTGGGTGAAAAGACAATATGGAGATCAAGGCCTAGGATCCATGCCTTAGAGCCAGCCTGAGATCAAGAACACAGCATGCACTAACACGGTATCAAAGGTCTCCAATTATTTTTTAAATAATGGCCCAAAATATTGGCAGCTGGACCTGGTCCTGTGGCATGTGGATGAATCACTTTGTAAGGTGTTGCTACATGTCCTTGGGAATTTCACCAAATGGGATTTAACAGATGGTCCCTAAAAATCCTAGTTTTCATAGTTTTTTTTTTTTTTCCTAGCTGATGGTCCCATATTCATAGGAAAAATCACAGATTAGTAAAGTTTACTTTTTAAAAAAATGGGCAAAGAGAAGATACATGACAATTAAGTCAGACTAAAGAAGGATAGAGCATCTGAGGGCACTTGGGTGGCTCAGTCAGTTAAGCATCTGACATCTCGGTTCAGGTCATGATCTCAGGGTCATGAGATCCAGCTCTATGCCGGGCTCCGCACTGGGCATAGGGCCTGCTTAAGATTCTCTCTCTCCTCCCTCTGTCCCTACCCCTTGCTCCCTCTCTCTCTTTTTCTATCTCTCCCTCAAAAAGAAAAAAAAAAAGAATACAGCATCTGAAATGCTGGATTTAAGGGATCAATTAAAATTACACTGTGGCATCCGTCAGAATGTGGATCCTGGCAACAGATACTCTTTAATGTAGAGATTTCTTTAAAAAGAAATTTTTAGGCTATTAAGCATGCCAACCACCTTAGGCCTTTATTCCTTTGTAAGAAACTTTTAATCAGAGAGGGAGTAGCATTTCCTACCATTCAAGTGTGATCAATACTCCCATGTGCCAAAAGGCCTTCTGCCAAAGCCAGCATTTTTGCCAGTCTCTCCGAGACTCAAGAGGAAAGTTGACACTCCCCCCTAGAACATGAATCTTTGACCGTCTCCTAATGGCCAACATTATTAAATAGTAATCATATGGCTCGAGACTCCTCAGCTTCTTGTTATCTCAGGATTCAAATGGCTGCATAAGTGCCACGTGCCCGTTCCTTGCCCCATCTCTCTTAATCTCCCAAGAATGAGCTGGAAAACATCTATCCCAAATGCCTATTGTGTTACATGAGTTCTCTGTATCTCTGGCTCACTTTCCACTTGAGATCTAGTGAAAAATAGTTATCCTGTGGACACATTCTGGAAAGGTTGTGATTTGGGCCATCGATTGGAAGAGAGAGATCCCGGGGTGATCTTTGCCCCGTAGAGAACACCTGTATTCCACAGTTCCTCCTCCACTAGAGTGTTACTGCCTGTCCTGGAAATCAGTCGGCAGCTAAGCAAGAGCTCTTATTTCTGGTATTTGCAAAAATGGAGCCTTTAAACAATTCTTTTTTCTGATTAAACTTTAAAATCTTTCAATAAACACCACTCAGAAAAGATCAAGCCAGAGTTCGTTGCAAGAGAACGTTCACTTGCTCTAGCTATTGAATCAAACAGGATGTACAACTTTTGTTTCTGAAGCAACCCAAGGGTGTAAAAACCTCTTGGGCTCCTCATTTGCCGCACTTAGCTTTTTTCAAAAAAGGGGAAAGGGAACTTCTCCCAAATCTCTCCCCCACATGCTGAATGACAGGTAGTTTCTTTATTACCTTCCACAGTCTAGATCACTGGTCAATACCAACAAATCCCCACTGAGCAAGTGGGTTCGGAGAGCAGTCAAACTCATTTCGATCATCTATGCTTACCCATAGGACACTGAATGGTTACCAGTTAGGAAGAAAGAGTTCTTTCCAGACTGGAGCCAATCCAAACATGAGAGCTTTAAGTTGGCAATACCCTGGGGGTGGGGAGGAGCAGCCATTTCAGATACAGAGTAGACTGTTTGCTACTCCCTGTCTATGGGTTAGGGAATTCCAAGTCTTGTCAGCTGGAAACGGTAGAGCACGTCTTCTTTCTCTGGGGCTTCTGGTAACATAGCAAGACATGATAGACTCTTATGAAGAAAGAATAGGTGATGTGGCACTCTTTATCTTTCTACATCAACGTTTCCTACTTCAGTTATTACTCTTAATAGTAAGCAATATATTTCCGTATATCAGAGAAGAGATCCTTACTTCTTAGAACTTTCATGATCTGCATCATATATTTTATTGAGCAAAGATCAACCTCCTATTTACTGTATTGTTGAGGTATTGCTACACCATAACTGTAATTTTTATAATAAAAATAAATATGTTAAGGAAAAGAAGGTAAAACTGAAGTGCCCCCTGGTAAGATAGAACGCCCTGCCCTGCCAGTCCATCTCGAACTATTTCTAAGAATATTTCTAAGACATGTGGTGAGCGGGAAGCCTCACAGGCAAGAGGGGCTTAGATCAACACAGAGGCTGTTCGGTGACAGATGGAATGCAAATGATTCAGGAAATTATCATGAATGGAGAGCTAACCCATGAACCTGGCAACTATCGAGATGAGCTTCCTGGATTCCCTAGTAAGCCCCCAGTGGAGATGACTGAGGCTCCTTGCCCCACTGGGCTTGGAATCCACCCATGTCTGTAGAAAGGCCATGCTTTCGGTGAGCTTCTCCCGGCCAACAGTGTAGCACAGATATCAAGGCAGACTTGATCTGGGTGTCCTCTGACAGGTGACTTAGGCACAAAGACTCCGCTGGGTAGGCCTTATCAAACTTTCCTAGAACTTCACCATAGTATATGGCCTTTCTCCCTCCCTGTCTCTTCCGCACAGCACTTGGAATTTTGTCGAGGTCAGATGGCTTTCCCAGGTTTCTCCAGCTCCCCACCGTCACGCCCTCCCCGATTCATCTATCATATATCCAAGCTCATCTTGGTGTCTGCTCCTCAGAGACCCAGACTAAGGCACACACTACTCCACTGAAAGAGGATTGTATCAATATGCCCAAGACAAAGCACATAAATGTCATCACCACCATCAAATATCATTCAGTGGGTCACTCATTAAATCTTGAGATAAACCAAGTTGCCCTCCAAGGAATTCAGCTGCATTTTTTTGAGTTTCTGCAATTACTGATAATGTTTGGCCTTCCATCTTTTAGCTTATCTTTCTATCCATCTACCTGCATGTGTTATGCAATTAATTTTCCTGAAATGCGTTCTTGTCCTATCTGCCCCCTGCTTGCTCCTCAGGATGGCTTCCCTAGACATCCTCAAATCAACCCATTGGGCCATGAGGAAGCCCGGAGCATGCCTATGAGTCAAAAGTGAGCCTGGTGTCATGGTATGAAGACTAGACCTTCTTTCCTTGAATGGGAGTCAAGAGGCCTAGGCTCAGAGCATATCATAGCTTCCCCAGATCTCTTCACTGATTCCCCTAGTTGTTCACTGATCCCCTTGCCACCAGGATGCCCATTTTTTTTCTGTTTATTGCAGCAATTGCAAGAAGCCCCAGATAACCAGGGTACCCCTCATCCCTCACATTCTACTCCCTAGAAAGCTCTGTACCTCTGCTATTTTGTTCTCAATTCCTGCATTTTTGTTTCAGAGAGCATCCCCAGTGCTTCAGGAATTCACTGAATGCAAAGTCTGCATTCTCAACCTGAATCCCATCCCTGAATCCCAGCTGTCTGAGTCCTGGCATCCCTATAGCAGCTTAGGGTAGCAGTTTGGCTCTTGGACCTCGCAGTCCTGGACCTGGAGCATAAGTAGGCTTCTTCCTTTGCCCCATCATAGTTCCAAACCTGTCTTCTTTCTTCAAAACTCTCTTCATCTTTGAATCTCATACCACTGGACTCCACCCCACCCCAATCATCCTACATGGGTTCCATCACATACTACCTCACTGCCACTTTCACTGGTGTGGCTCCTGCCATCCTTTGTGGTGATGTCGGTATTCATGGGGACATCTGTCCCTTACACAGTGGTCTCCAGTTACCATTCACGTGCTTTAACCCCTCACTCTAGGACTCATCACTACCAACAACTTCAGCCCAGCCTCCATCTGTCTGTCTCTATATGGCCCAGAACCCCTGTTTCCTAGCCTACGCATGAGTGAGACCTCCTGAGACTTGCTGTGATCCCCGTTCAGTACTGCAACCAGCCCCCACCCTCCACAAATGTACCTGCTCATCCTACGCTGCTCTCTCCTTCCCGACTACGCATCTCTTTTCATACATTGTAACATTTACTTATTCAGTTGGTTGCTTATGATCTTTCTCCTCCCAGAGCCCACCCTACTGCCCCAACACACACTAAACACAAGCCAGATGAGGGCAGGGATTTGTATCTGATTTGTTGCCTAATATATCCCAAGGTCTTCAAACAGTGCCTGACACACTTGACAAGAATGTGGTGAATGAACAAGTAAGTGAATGTTTGAGAGCAGCCCACCATGGGCCCGTGGTGTCTAAAGGCCTCTGCAGCTGGCTCCACCCTGCCTGGTCCAGCCCAAGTGCCTACACCTGTCTCCCCACACCTGTTCACACGGTGTGAGTTGCACACGCTGGTTTCCTCACAGGAGGGCTCCTCCCTCCTCTCCCTGCCCAGTGCCACCCTTTCATGAAAGCACAAGCCCATGACCCACCTCCTCCCTGAGTCACCCTGGATCACCTCAAGCCAGATGAGCTTCCCTGATCTGACCATAGCGGTTGTCCCACAGCAGCCAGCAGGCCAGGGACACCTGTGTGCTCAGTCAGCCCTCACTGACTGAACACTGCCCTCATGTGTGAACCTACCAGTACCACTGCCAAGGACAGAGTGAAAAGACAAAAGGTAACTACAAAATTTAAATTTTTTTATTTAAGAAACATTGTTAAATAAAATGACTGTCTTTGTTTCAATGGAGACACAGAGAAAGAAGTAAATACAAATCCTAGTCCCAACACTCAGTGAAAACTCTTGTTAATATTAGAGGTATTTGTTCCCTTCCTTCACACGTAGACATATGTGCACATGTGTGCAGTCAGGATGCTGGGGCACAACATGATGTCCTATTTTTCTAAAAATTGTTTATTTAAATTCAACTTAGTTAACATATAGTGTATGATTAGTTTCAGAGTAGAATTTAGTAGTTCAACAGTTGTATGTAACACCTGGTGTTCATTCCATCAAGTGCCCTCCTTAATGTCCACACCCAATTAATTATCCCATTCCCTTCCACCTCCCCTCCAGCAACCCTCAATTTGTTTCCTAAAGAGTTTGTTTTTTAGTGTCTGCCTCCCACTGTTTTTATCTTATTTTGTCTTTCCTTCCCTTCCCCTGTGTTCATTTGTTTTGTTTCTTAAATTCCACATATGAGTGACATCATATGGTATTTGTCTTTCTCTGACAGATTTATGTCACTTAACATAATACCCTCTGGTTCCATCTACGTCATTGCAAATGGTAGGATTTCATTATTTTTGATGGCTGAGTAATATTTCATTATATATATATAAAATATATATAATGCTGTGTACATATACATATATATGGTATATATATTCATTCACTTGTCGATGGACATCTGGGCCTGTTCCTATTTTGGCAATTGTGGACACTGCTGCTAGATTTTTTTTTTTTTTTTTTTTGCTGCTAGAATTTTTAAATTGAACATTATATTGTCATTTTATTTCTGTGTCAGCGAAATACTTAGCTATTTCCTATTTTTGCATGTTTAGGTTTCAATTTTTCTTTTATAAGCAACATTTTGCTTTAGGTTTTTTTTTTTTTTTTTTTTTTTTTTTTTTTTTTTAGCACTTTTGGGTGTACATCCCTGTTTACCTTTTAGGTTGTTTTATTAGCTAAATTCCAGAAAATGAACCCTCAGTGCCACAGGGGATGAGGCTTCCAGGTTATTGATATTTTGTCAAATTCTTAGTTTTCAGAATCTCTCAGGTCTTCTTACACGTCTCTTCTCTCAACCTTTCTCACCATCATCAGCTTATATCCCCTCCTCCTGCTCCTCACTCATGGCAACTTTGTTCTGAGAGTCCTTGTCACAGTTGAACACACTACATTTATTAGTGTGTTTATTTAATTAATGTTGGCTTCTGCCTTTGAATCGCAGTTTTTATGAGAACATCAACATCTCTTTAGTTCACCAGTGACTACGCAGTGACATGCATTGTCTGGTATCCATTAGCCCCTGAATGAGTGAATGAATGCATGAATGTGTCTCTCGGCAAGACACAGGCACACATAGCATGAAGCGGGTTTGGGGATTTGGTTGCCCTCAATGCGGGGAGTTACAGCAACTGCCCCTGTGCAAGGGGTCCCTCTATGGTCCATGCAAGACTCCTTCCTTTCAGCACCTGAGAAGTAGACAATCATGAGAACTGGATTTCTACCACCTGTCAGAGACCACAGAACTTTATCTTGTTCTGCATCCCTTTCACCTCAGACCTCAAAAGCAGCCCAACACCTCTAGGGGACCCTTGTTATGTGGTCTGATATCCCTAAAGGGCTTTGCCCATTCCTCCCCACCCCCCTGCTTCTTGCCCTAATCAACACCCCTGGCCTTTCCAGGGGTTTTCCTCACACAGCATGTATTTGGGGCTCACACAGCAATATTGCTGATCACTACTTTAGTCTGGATCAAGTGACTGAAGTTCATGTGCCTCTGTCACTCCTTATTTACACTTCCAGGTCATGATTCCTTCCTTCTCCCTAACTGTCCACCCCCCACCCCCATTCCTTTGAAGATGTTAAATAGGCGCAACACGTTTTACTTCATTCTTGGTGGCAGTCTTCTCTCAATCTTCATTCTTGAAGATTTCAGTACCTGAATCGCTGTCTCACAACCATATTTGTTGTTGTTGATTTTAACACTCACGAAGAAGATCCTACTCACATGCTGGTCTCTGTTCCCTGATGACCACACCTCCGTCTTATGCTCATGGTCATGCCTATCAATATTTCCTCCCTAATCTCTCCTTGAAGTCCCCACTCATTGATGACTCTAACTCCCCAACTCTAAGCATTCCTTGATCGGAATCCATTGACCAACATTGTTTTGTATCCTTACCTGACTTTTGTCCTCACTTTCACCTTGTCCAGCTCTGATCACTATTGTGAAAACTCTCCTGCTCCTCTTTTTCTCGGCCACCTTCCCCTGGGAGAACACTAAGCCTGGCCCCTGTACTGTGCGGTGAGTGCACCAGGCACCCTGCTGCCTCAGGCATTTGCACTCACAGTTCCTCCTGCACACGCTCTTCCTTCAAATAGCCACATGGCTGCCTCACCTTCTCAGATTCCCGCTCAGCTGACGTCTCTGTCTACTTGCTCCTTTCCATTTTCTATCCTGTAAACCCTTATTTTCTTCCTGTCAAGTATAGAGCTTGTCCCAACTAGAATCTGACTGTAACGCACCTAGCACAGTGCTTGGCCATAGAGTGGGAGCTATAAATGAATGAATGCACGCATGAATGAATGTAAGATAATTATCTTTCTTAAACTGACTCCACAGTCTGCACTGTACATTTCAGGCCATATCAAGTGGCATCTTCCTTAAAAATCAATCTTGGCCTCATCATGGCCTTACAATTACCTTGAACAAATCACACAAACAGGATATCCATGATTTTCAATGAATCCAGTGGGAACAGCTAAAAGGACTGAAGATAGGCAGCAGGAGATACTAGCATACTATCTGAAGTGACCAATCAGAGATTAGAAGTCCCTGATGAGCCATCCCCTACTGAATGGAGAGAACATTTCCTGGCTTACGGGAAGGAGAGCCAGAGCCAAGGGAAGTGCTTCGTTCAGCTGGATTAGTTATTGGAAACTCGTTTCCTTAGGCCAGCCAGTTCTTCCAGACACTGAGTCTGTGGCTGTCTATGTCTCTTCTCTAGGGACACAGGATCAGAGGAGAGGGGCCTGGAGCATAAGCTACTGGCTCTGATCTCAGAACCCCGCAGTTCATTTAAATGGGTAAGGAACGGAGGGTGTACAGAACCCAGGGAGTGGCCCAGGTGGGGCTGGTCCTGGGGAGCCGCCCAAACTCTGCCCACTGCTCTGCAACATCTCAGTAACTGCCAGTGTTTCTCTCTGAGACACTGAACTGTGTTTGATTAGGATCTTGAGTGAAATAAGCCGTTCCTTTCACTGGGAATGTTTCACAGCTAAAAGTTTCTTTCTATGCATAATTAATATTCTACCTCTTTGAAGATAAATTTTATCTATCCAACTCTATAAATGGATCATTTCCCCTTAGCTATTACTATGTCATCTCCTTACCAAAAATAAAATAAAATGCAAAGAATAATGATATGTAAAGAAAAAAATCATCACTAGAAATGATTTACATTTTTATCCCCAATGTGAAAAGCTTAAGAATGTTTTTAATGCATGTCCAGCTTGAAACTCCCTGCAAATGTCTTACAACGTTTTGTAACAGGCTTTTCCCATCTGTGCTGAAAACAGCTGATGATTTAATGCAAATTGTTATTGTTTCACAATCTTCCAGCCATCTTTTCTATTTTGTTGCAGGATTTGGGGTCTCTTCTGCATCTGCTTTAGAAATTTGGCTGCTAGGATTGGCTTTTTGTTGTGGCCACTCCTCGTTCTACTGCACATCTTGCTTTCATGTTTCAGATCTTACTCATTTTATTATTTTTTTAAATTTCACTGTCTTCAATCTCATGTGACCCTTTCCTGAACATTAAAAACCTGGCTTAGAAATGAATACCTTCTGGTCTAAGAGATTTAAATGGTGAAGCAAAGGATCCAGTGGTTACCAACGAGGGATCCGGTGGGGTCTGCAAATCCCATGGAAGCCTGGCATTGTCTATTTCAATACGTATTTGAAATTTATAATGCACTGGGCCTAAAGTGTGAATAAACCATTCTTTTTAAGTCATATAATGTATATATTTACAATATATAATGTAAGCATATGTAATTTTCAAGTGTATGTAAATAGTATTGTAATTAAAAAAATTATTTTTAAGGCTTCATAACTCTTCACATATTATATTGTGTTTCTCTTCCCAGTGAGTTATCATCAAGTAAGGAACCTAACATTATTAAAAACAAAAAGCTTTTCTTTTTCTAATAAAAACTTTACACTGCAAAGGTGGGCTGCAGTCAGGACAATGGGTTTTCTGTTCTGACGGAGGTGCTCACCAACTGGCAGGCCACAAACTCTGGGAGTGTCAATTTCCTTGTGTGTAAAATTGAACTATCATTTCTCTAACCTGCTTCATGGGGTTTGGAGACTCAAAGAGAAAAGATGAGAATGTCATGCAAATTGTAAAGTGCTACATGAATAAATCAAGCAAACAAAGTGGGAGCCAGGGGCAGCTTGTGTACTCTGCACGTTCAGATTTTGTAGAAATGCTTTGGATGCCTGGACCAGAGCAGAAGCTCCTTGGGCTCAGATGGGAGTTAAGCCAAGCAGATAAAAGGAAGGAGAGTTTGGAAATGGAATTGAAGGTTGGGGCATGTGTAGGACAAATTCAGTTTGACGTTTCACAAGGCAAGTTCAAAGGTTCGCATTATTCCAAAATACCCCACATTCATTGGCGAGCCCTAATCTGACCTGTCTCTGGCAGGTTCTTTAGGTTCATGTTTTCACCCATCTTGTCCCAACATAAACTGTGATAAGTTTGTTGCCGGTGACAACTAGAGCTGAACAAAAGCAAGTCAGATATGAACTGAACCCTGAAACCAGATCATGAGCCAAGGTCATGATTGGTTTAGAAATTTGTGTTGTTTTCCTTCCTGTCACTTGCCAGCAATATATGGCACTTTTCCCCTTGTAGTTTGCAGTCGGCTGGGCCCTGAGCCATGGAGACTGTTTTTAATGGCAAAATCTTCAAAGTTGTACTTAAAATATTTGCATCATAAAATCCCTCATGGAAGCCAAACTTCGGCTTCAGGAGGAGCCTTCTAGCAAGTGGCAAACTTGTCTTCAGAGACAGGAGAAGGGCTCCTGCCACCAGCACCACCTTCCTGCCGCTGATCCACCAAGGCTGATGACACCCCGGGAAGAGATTGTTGTGAGACATCCGTTCTCTCTGGGAACAAACTCCAAATGGCTTTTCTAAGCCAACAACAGTGTGAGGTGACTCAGCAGTTAGTTGAGCAATTCAGAAAAACGTGTTTTTCACACATTTAATTGATCCTGTGAGCAAATAAGCACTGAAGATGAAAGATGAGTAATTGTTCAGACTCACTGTGGGAGCTTCGCCACCATTTCTTGTACTTACCTCCTGCATCCAGCACAAAACAGACCTGTCTGGTCAGTGACAGGCCAATGCACATAGCATTTGCTTTAGAACATTAAAAATCAGAAAATAAAAACTGATCATTTCAATCTGAATTCAGAAAGGAAAAAATAAAAAACTTGTCTTTACCAAAGGATGCTTGATCTCATAGGACTCAATAGCATCCTTTCAGAATGAAATTCTGTACTTGGAGTTTAACCTAAAGAAACAAAATGTATGTACAAAGGACAGCCATATATTTTGAATTTTGCTGCAAGAGATGTGAAAGCTGGAGGATGAGGAAGGGCAGGGAAGATGTGTGCTGGCTCCTGGTGAAGTTAGAAGAAAAGAACTCATCTAATGGGAACTAAGTCCCTTCAATGTGGAGTGCAATGGCACGCTCCCCTCCTCCCCAGGAGATCTAATGTAAAATACCAGTTTCTTGTTGAAAGAAAAGCAAGCAAGCAAGCTTATGCTCAAAGTTACACCCTCAGCCTCCACACATTAAAAAAAAAAGTCCATTTAATTCAACCAGCTCTGTGATCTCGTCATTACTCAGAGCTGAAGGGGGTTTCCCCATTAAAGCACCCCTGTCACTCTCACTTGTGACCTGTGAACATTCTTATTAGCTGCCTTATTAAGATGATATACTGTCTCTGAAGTAAGAAAAGGAGATTATCTCCTTACCTGACATGTCATCAATGGAATCATCTTTGTTAAAAGAAGGACGAAGAGGAGAAAGAACTGAGTTACAGAGACGTTGAAATTCCTGGCACGCTGTGCTATCCAAGGAAGAGCTCCATGATGGCATATACTGACAGGTACTTAGTTGAACCTTAGTGACTTATTCTTCCATGACTAGCAAACAAAACCAGAAACAAAGTACTCTCTGCTTCACCCTGGATTGATTTCAACTGTGGTAAGAACTGGGTGTCAAGGACTCATTAGATGAAATAAGAAACACATTAAACTAACCAGACTAGTATAGACAAATATAGAATTACACGTGCATTTTGCACATGCTCGGTATGCTTGTTCCACGTATACGCAAACACGTGTATTTTCTAGTAAAAACTATTGGAGGAAGGGGAGCAGTCTGGAAGATGGAGGCCATATTTGGGCAAATCTCGAGCAATGATGTGGACAGAGGAGCTTGTTCTCTTACCTCTGGCCTTGTTTTGAGACTCACGTGGGCACATGATCACAAAAGCACGCTGCTGGCAAAGTGGCCGGCTCTGTTTGCTTATTTGCTGCCCTTCCTCAATATGGGTTTGCAGCTAAATCAACTGCCTCTACTCAAAGAAACAGAAAATTCACCAGTGCCTGATTTGATATAGTTGACTTCTTTGGCCGGGGTCCCACTTTTCCTTCCTATTAGGGGGACAGCCCCATCAACCATGGATGCTTTGACTTCTGAGCTGTGTTTGGTCTACCAGGAAGAAGACCTGGGTGGTGATGTTTAACATATGATACCTTATACAACATTACTTTATAATCTATATTTATAAATATTTGTAAGTCTTTTCTATAGTCTTAGCGGACTAAGGGTGGTGATAATGTCACTGTGGGGCCATCTTTTCTGAGGGACAGTAGACTCACTCCACTTCCATTCTCATGTGAATGTGGGCCTTAGTTGGTGCCACCTACCCCCTTGCACCAACTGCGACTCCTCCCAGTGGGTACACATGCTGACCACATTCAGCCTGGCCCCTGCTATGGACATGATCTTCCTGTGATCCCAGTGAGTCCTTGGTAAGTACTCTGGAGCCAGAGGGCAGACATTTAGACAAGACTGCCAGTCTGGCACATTCCCACTTCTGTGCTGACTCATATCTAGTGCTCCTACTCCTTTCAGTGTGGCTCAAACTGTCAGTTTTAATCTTCAAACCCCTTTGTGATTTGGGTCCCCAAACATTCTATATTACCTCTCCTGCTCTACTTCTCACCATCAGCTGAGACAAACAACCTGCGAGCATTTGCCATGGGCCTCCTGGTCAGTGAGAAAATTAACAAATCCGTCCATCTTCTCTTTTCTACTTTCTCATGCCATGCATGCATATAAGAACCCAGGACATGTTATTTTCTTGGTTTACTATATATACATCTCTCGCTACTAAAACCAAGGTGACAGAATTGGATTTAGTGACGGGCTAAAGGCTGCTATGACAACCAGCGTATGCAGCACTCCACATCGAAGGCATTTTCAACAGGCCTGTGCAAAGCTTACCCTTTGGGTGGGGATATTCGTGCATGAGACATACCTGGGGATTTGATGCCCTTTATGCCTTCAAAGCACCAAATACATATTAATGAATCTAAAAGAACAGCAGGGTTTTATTTTGTAATTTGGGAAATAAGGACTGATTGGTATTAGAAGTGGAAAAGAATCTGGACCTTACTTTGGGCTTGCAGTATGCAAGGCTGGAACTCCCTCAAAACATTGGCTCACTGAAGTGACCCAGAGGGAGCAAAGGACAATAATAGGAATATGATGTGGCTTTCTGTATCATTTTTCTTTTATTTAGCTCTCGAGTATTGGCTCCTTCAATTCTGAATTCCCTGGGCTTCTTTCAGCAGCCTGGGTCTTCAGGGTCTTTCTTTCCTATCCTGTCTCTCCTCAGGTGTTCAGGTAAGCACTCAATCACCCACTTCCATGTCTGCACACAGACAGATAGAAGGAAACTTTCTTTCGACTTCTTCTAAATATGAAAAAAAAAAAATCACATCTGCTAACATACTTAAAAAAAGACACCCAGCTAGGAGTTTCCACAGGAACACAGTACAGACACAAGAAAGAACAGGAAGAAATATGCCTTTTATTAGAAGTCTCATATGTACAGGGAAGGCTCTTTCTCACAGCTCACGGAAGGCCGTGAGAAAGAGCCACTGTCGTCCAAATTGGTAACACCATTTAATATCGCCACACATTATGAACACAGAGAACCTTTACACAGAGATGCAAAAGAGACATAGGTACGTGTGGACACTTCATGTATTTTCTAAAAACAAGCGGGACACAAAAATACAATGTGCCAGTAAAAAAAAAAAAAAATAGGCATATCAGTACATGTCTTTTTTTGTTTGTTTGTTTTCTTTTTTCTTTTTTTTTTTCTTTTTTTTTTTTTGTTAATACATGGTATGCTGAGATTTCATCTCAAGCTTTTTTTCACATCAGGATTTGCAGGCACTTTAGCAACCCAGCCATGGTTTACAATACACGGCGTTCAGACTGACAGCTGAAAACATGGGAGGAATCGAGGTCCTTGTGACCCACACATACCTCACATTATTGACATGAGAGCAATCTTTTGGGACCACTGTCGGGGGCACCAGAATGTTCCCTGTGCGATCTAACAGCTTTTCCCTTGTCTTCTTTGTCTCACGGCAGAATTATTTAGTAGCATGATGGCATCACCAGGCACAGAGACAGCATGTGGATGCACTAGACTAATGTCATTTCCAACTGACTTTAAAAACCGCAGAGAGCAGAGGAGTTTTGAGAATCCCAAAACGACTGTCTGATTTATCTTTGTCCCACTCTATGCCCTTCCTGCCAACCTGTCAAATGAAAGCTAATTAAAATAATTACTGGGATGTTGTGGGCCAGAAGCTCATCCTGGGAGAATTCTTCCTTAGCTACCACCTCCCACATCACGATAGACACGGGGCCGGTGGGCAGGCTCCCTCCTTCCCCAACCAGGAGGCGCTCCCTCGCCCACATGCCCCACACACAGCTGCGCTGACTCAACACACATGTCAGGAACACGACTGAACAAGTGTATTTATAAACGCAGACCAGACTGATCACTTTATTGGTAATGTCAAGTTATAAGGCAGTTGCAAACGGACCTCCATGATAACCAGACAGTGTCGGATATGGCTCGGCTTCTTCAACAGAATAAAGGAACCTTCCTGTGGCAAGGAGCTGAGAGAGAAGGGAGAGAACCTTACTGATGACAAAGTACTATAAATGACTGTGCTGTGAAGCACCAGAGAGCCCCAATTTCTGGTGTGTGTCACCCCCTGGGATCCACCAGACACTGGGATGTAACCTCACCTCAAACTGAAAGGGGAAGAAGAGGGGAAGATACCATCCTCCACTTGGCCACAGGTTGGCGGGGCCGTAACGCGAAGCCGGGGCGCCGCAGGGCGGGGGGGCCACCTTCCCGGCACTCCAGAGGACGCAGAGCGCACAAGGCCTTGAACAGGTGATTGTCGGATGGCGGGAAATCCTTCCATGAAATAGACACTCGAGACGGAGCGGCAAAGACATTAAGGCCTTCCATTTCTTTGCCCGTACTGCTTAAAGGCACTGATACCGACAACAGAAATACTCCATAGTACCATCAAGGTTTTAAAAAAACTCCCAAAATACAAGTCTTCATACGAAAATGTCCTTTATTGCATGACATGAAGCCTCCGCTCTTCTCCTGCTCAGGAATAGAAGGGTTTCCCTTTCTCAGGAGTCTGGATCCTGTTCAGCCTAGCGACCTGAGAAGGGGAGGGGGGCACGTCCTGCCGGAATGGCCCCTTGGGCGGGGTGTAAGTGGGGTCCTGGCCTTTCTTGTATGAGTCATAGTTGTGCAGTCCCTCTGGAAGGAGAGGAGGCTGCTTCTTCATCTGCTGTTCCTTCCGCCTCTGCTCCTGGCGCAGGAGCTCCTGCGTCTCCAGCATCACCCTGGCATTGAAGCCGTGCCCGCCCAGGTAGCCGTTCCGGGATCCTTGGTAGCTGGAGTACCTGGGGTTCTCCTTGGCACTCTGGAAGCCTTCGCCGGGGGGGTAGTTCTGCTCCCAGGAATCCTGGGACACAGAGCTGGCATTTTTCCTGCTTTGCCTAGAAGGCAAACCCCAAAGGTTAGTATATGAGGATTGGGAGAAGGAGAGAGAGACAAAGGAAGAAATGAGGGAGCAGGGTGGGGGTGGCCAAGGGGAAGTGCATTTGGATTTCTCTAGTCCCGGTGTTATGCGTCCTGCGTTGGCCACAGAAACGGGGCTGGAAGAAGGAGACAGGACTGTGAGCAGCAAACAATGGCAGAAGGAGGAGAGAGAACTGAGGGATTCCAGGCTGCCCAAAAAGGGAGTCCTCAGGCTGTGTGTGGGTAGACACAGCCTACCAGAACCTTCGGGTGACAGTACCTCCTGCGATTTCGATGCATTGGCAAGATGCTGTCCAGGGTATTAGCAAGCTGCAGCTCCAACCCCAGCCCTAACTGCTCGTTTTGGAACCTTACAATGCAATCCTAAACAAGCACAGCAAATATTTTACACAGCTGCCACCATAATGCCTAAGACAGTAGCTAATCTGAAGTGTACATAATGGATTACAGGGTGAGCTCAGCTATGAAGGATCTAAGTCTGGACTCCCATATGATTAAAAATGCAACAGGCAATCCCTTCAAGCCCTGGCTGCCGAGACATATATGTCAGGAACCGACACTCTTCAGAATACATGCCCATCAGGACCGTAGAGCCTGAAAGGCAGCAGAGCCGGCACTATCTTCCTACACACCACAGTCTTGCGGAGGGCTGGGGCGACCTACTTAACCTACTTTCTGTCACCCCAGGATAGGGAAATAAATCAGAGCCATATAGAAATTTCAAAGTCTTATCATTTCTGCAATAAAGTTGCACATCATTTTCAGGAAACATTATTGTTCTGAAACATCTTTAATTTACTATCCAGTCCCTAGATGCTTTTATGAATTTACAATAAGATTGGCTATGATAAAGTAAAACAATTTTGTGCCAGAAAGGAAGACATGTCCTAATATTTTGCCTTAAAAATGAAAGAGAGGAAGGGAGAATTGAGTAATAAAACAAAATATATTGCTCCATTTATCAATAAGAAAATCATTTGGCGGCACTATGTACTGCTCAGCCTCTTACATCCACACACACACGACATGACGGAATGTTCAGGAAGACTCCTGTGAAGGGAAAAGAAGGTCTATGCAGCCACAGAGCTTCCACGGGGGTGGAGCAATTTGCATATTTGAACATTCAGAAGTGCCGTCAATATGGTTTGGATGAAATCTGCCTATTTTCCACACGGCCTAAAATGCAGCCAGGGATATTTTCAATAAGGAAAATGAACTAACGTCCAGCATCATCTCCGGATATGACTGTGATTAATTGAGTGGTCCCCAGTATCTCTATCCAGTTCTCTTTTCATGGGAATCAGACCATTTGTACACTGAGCCCAGGCAAGAATCCTTGGATTTGATGGAATAGTTTATTTGCCTAAAGCACTGATTATCTTCACTTAAAAAGTCATAAATTAATCTGCCCAGGGACACGAATGATGGAGCATGCCAGCATGAAACCAGGGATTTGACATTAATCATGAAACTTTAATTAAAACAACGAACTTGTTAGTGATGTTCCAGCAACAAAAGTGGAATTCCTTCATGGGTTAGTTATCAATTTAAAGATAACCAGAAATAGGCCACAGAAGTGTCACCTCTTTTTCATCTTTAGCCTACTGAGATCCACTAACCCCTACTCTCCCAAGCCCCGACTCTATAAAGCCCGAGGCTCCACTCCATGGTACTCATGCACCATAAGCTGAATTCTGAATCATCTCAGGAAGACAGGGTCTTTTTTATTTAAACACATTGAGAAGTGACTAAAGTTCTGTTAGGGATAGAGATTAGGACGATGTGAGAGAAGGAATTTCTTATCGTTAAAATTTCCTTCAAATTAAGCAGGCCAGAGGGAAGAAAGTGGACTTGCCTGACACATGAAGACATGTGGGGAAAGTATACCCACATCGGTATGTGCACACATACACACATATACATGTGCACACATACACATGTACACGCATGCACACACACTTCTTTGGTAAGGAAACCAGTGATATCAATAAGCTCCTGATGAAAGAGAGGCTGAGAAATGAGCAGATCATAGATAAACTTGAGAAAACAGCAGACAACGAGTGTTGTACACTAGGCTTAGGATCAGGTGGACAGAGATTCCAGTCCTGTCTGCCACTCACCAGCTGAGGAGCCCTGGGATGGTTATGCTGTTTGGGCCCAAACTGTCTCATCTGTGAAAGAGGCAAGACACCTAACCTCACAGGGGATGGGAAGAAATGAACGAAACAGGACATGTTAACTGCGTAGAAAAGCATGGCACACAGTGCATGGTTGACTAAGGGGTGTTGGGAGAGCAGTCTGGAGACAGAGCCACTTTGCCCTCAAAGCTGAGCCTCTGGGTTTTGGGGGCATCTTTGTGACCAAGGGGGAAAAATAAGCAAAAATATTTGCTTTCTGTCCTTTGTCAAAAGGATTGGGCCGAGATCAAGATGCAGGGAAGGGCATGAAAGAATAACTGAGGAAGCATCACTAAGTGAAGGCAGGCCCACTTCCTCAGAGATCAGAAATAATCTTTTGACTGTCCCGGGACTGCTGAGTCGAAACCCACAAATAATAATAGTGGCAACAAAATGTCAGTTTCCTTTCACTGAATTCCTTTATAACCAACACACAGGTTTGTTTGGTCCTGGAATGAGCCCACCAAAGTTTGCTGAATCCACTCAAAGAAATACCCAGGTTTGGTCACAACTCTCACTTAATCATTATAACCACTTCCAACAGGGCCTGAAGGCCATCATGACGTAGAGGGCTTACGTCAAAGACCCAATGCCTTGGGAAAGCCATTTAGTCACTGAGGTGAGGAAGACACAGAAGGATGAAGAAAGACATGAAGACCAAAGCTGACACACTGACAAGCAGCTTAGAGACATAATAAATGGGCCTGGTTGGGAGAGCATGTCCAGGTGTGGAAGACAGAGGGGAAGTGAAGTGAGTGGAGCAGGGCAGTCAGCCACCAAGAGACATGAAGCCATGGGAGAAGAAAAGATGGGGACGCCTGGGTGGCTCAACGGTTTAGCGCCTGTCTTTGGCCCAGGGTGCAGTCCTGGAGTCCCAAGATCGAGTCCCACATCGGGCTCCCTGCATGGAGCCTGCTTCTCCCTCTGCCTGTGTCTCTGCCTCTCTCTCTCTCTCTCTCTATGTCTATCATGAATAAATAAATAAAAATCTTAAAAAAAAAAAAAAAAGGAAAGATGAAGAGGAAATGGAAAGACAGCAGAAAAAGAAAAAATATATATTTAATAAAAAATCTTAAATAAGTCTCCCTGTCCATGACTATGACTGAACATACTTCTAACTCGGTTTTAGAGAAGCCTTTTGAACACTAAGACCTAATCTAGAAATGTTAAAAGGATTAAAAAAAGAAAGTTAAAAAGAAAAAAAAAAGGATGACTAATTTAGGAATAAAAAATTTAAAAAAGAAATCTAGCATGATTGAGAGTTAAGAGGGGTCCACTCGAGTCTCTCCTTCCAAAGGAGTGTTACTACCTGACTAGCGTTTCTTATGGACGCGTCAGAATGGAACTTGAATTCTGTCTATAGGTTTGCTGGTTACAGTGAGGACTTACAAACCACTCTGGCGTGTATACATCCCTCTGATTCAAACCACCTTATCTAGTGCTACTGATAACAAGGAATGGCCATTTGATTTTATGCTTTACTTTGCAAGAGAACTTCTGTTGTGCAGGAAATCTTTTTGGTATCAAATGTCACACCAGCTTGTTTAGACGTAACTCTGCTAATTGTCAACATCTGAAAGGCAGAGGTCAAGTATCTCTGAAGAATATGTCATGTCAGAAATGTGGGTTTGACTCAAGCCCATGGAAGCTGTTTCAGTCTCCCTCCGAGCTCCTGCTTGGTGCCTTTACTTCCCCCCAGATCTCTGCGCCCAGCCTGGGTCGATGGTGCTGCTCTACAGGGAACCGAGCTGGGTGCAAAGTTCCACTTCCCTCACAATCTCTACCCTTATCGAGAAACTGTTCTCTGACACAAGAGGACAGGCTGTGAGAGGCTTACCAGCCCTCTTGCCTGAAACTACCACTCTTTGGAATTTCTGTTTTTCTCACATTGACGCTGGATACAATGCCTAGTGATCAGGGGGCTCTGGTGAACCCACAGGGAGATTCTGTTCCTGACGGCAGCCACCCTCTCAGTGAATCAGACCCTTCTGCTGGGTGCTCCAGAAGGGAGAGGGTGAGACAGGCAGCTTAGAGGAGGAGGTGGGGAACCCAGGGGGTCCATCTGGAATAGTGGGCCTCCTGGGAACACGGCCAGAAGAAAGTCTGCAGAAGCACCACTCCATCCTTGTCCTCTTCTCAGGACTGGGACCCTAGCGGCTCCTCTTGCACCGGGTGTGTGGCCTTCCGGGCCCTCGGCCCCCATCTCTCACACCCCCTCACCTCCCTCAGCCCTGAGCATTTCCCAACTCTGCCATCTACATACACTTTCTGATATTTCCCCGTCACTTCTTACACTCTCAAACACAAGAATTTATGATGCCTAACAATTTGCCAATAAAACCTTATGACAGTGCCTACACAGGCAATGCCATCCACATGGGCCAGGGTATGCTACTGCCCACCAGCTACGTCAATTCACCCACGTGATTACACTCATCTTTCTGCTGGAAAGCAAGGCACACGGGGGTGGGGGAGGTGGGGGGCTTTTCTACATTCTTTATGCAGAATCCTTGAAGTGTTTTGCATTTGATGCATTGAGCTGATTCATACAGTGGCCTTCTTCCAAATGCTAAGGGCAGGAGAGCACAAAGAGAACTTTATACCTATATCAGTTAAAATTCCAGGCTTGGGAACCCAAATCCATGGTAGCAACGAGCCTTATAAAATTAGGGTTCAGGGAACCCTGGGTGGCGCAGCGGTTTAGCGCCTGCCTTTGGCCCGGGGCGCGATCCTGGAGACCCGGGATCGAATCCCACGTCGGGCTCCCAGTGCATGGAGCCTGCTTCTCCTTCTGCCTGTGTCTCTGCCTCTCTCTCTCTCTCTCTCTCTCTCTCTCTGTGTGACTATCATAAATAAATAAAAATTAAAAAAAAATAAAATAAAATTAGGGTTCAGGACATGGGCAGCTTTGGGCTTGAATTCTGGCAGAATTACATACAAGCTGTGTGACCTTGGGAGAAGTTACTTAATCTCACTGAGCTGCTTCCTTGTAGGACAACATGATGTCCAAGGCTCTGTCCAGACCCAAACTTCATTGACTCTTACCTAGAGTGGGCTGCAAAAATATTCTATTTAAAAGAAAAAGCAATTCTCCTATTTAAAAGAAAAAAAATACAGTTTTCTAAGGAGATACAGCTTTATGGATTAAAAAAGAACAACTGAATGAACAATACACTACTAGTAATACTGCGATCACAATTACTATAGTAATGGTACTCAGCCTGGTGTACTGATTTTCATTCCTCTCCTCATTCTCTTGTCTGAGCTACATCAGCAGAGCGAAGTCCCTTATGGTTATTATAGTGATTATTTAATATTTAAAGGGACTCATCATTCTGAAAAATTAGAAGCAAATCAAGACCATGTTTACATCGGCCAAATTTACACAGAGAGGCATTTGCCGCCACACATTGCTCTGCTCACATTCCAAGCGATCCACCCAAATACAAACACGGTAGGCATATTTTTCCCCCCACCCAAAAGGTTTTTGTCACCTGGTTTTGAAATAGAACAAACGTCTATAAGAATCGTGATTAGAGGAGGGCCTTGTGGGAAGTTTGGGAAGATGAATGTTTTTAAATACTTTTATTCTTTCTTGTGCACAGAGGAAATACTTAAGGTGGAACAATGGCTATCATTTCAGTGTCACCTGAGCACTGTCCAGGACCTGGGCAGAAAATCCCCAGGGCAGAGCTACCTCCCTGTGGGGAGCCTGGTGGAGAGACCCTCTGACTTACTTGTCAGCTAATGAGGTGGCATCCCTGGGACTCTAAGGATCAGCACCCAGCAAAAGCAAGGATGGCAGGAAAGCAGGACAGCAGGAGTGACCCCAGCATGAGTACAGGCCCCGGAGCAGTCACCCGCCCTTTCATAGAGCCCTAGATTTACACACTACCAGATACCTCATTACCCTACAGCCAGGCAAAATAGGAGCTAGCTTCCCATGTCTTCCGGATCCCAGACATGAGCCCTCAGCCTAGTACTCAGAGCATCTTGCTCACAGCTGGGGAGCTCTAGGTTTGCTCCTCCAACACCTTTTCTTTGCGGTCCTCTTGCCACACAGTGCGCGGCCGCGCAGGCAGAGCCAGGCTGCCAGCCTGCAAGCCCCGGTTCCTTGTAGGACTACCGTGCGTGGGCGGGAGAAGCCTGTGCAATTCTGCAAAGGGCCGGAGGCCGGGGCCTGGGGCAGGGGCGTCGTACCGGGGCAGCGAGCTGTACTGGCGCTGGGCCTGCTGGAAGCCGTCGCGCTCCTCCTGTCGCTGGCGCTGCATCTGCACCTCCACCGACACCGAGTGCCTGCCGCTCTGCACTGCTGCCCGGGAGCTCGGCTGCAGGAGGGAATGCAAACTGGTTAGCAAGAGAGGAGTTATGGCTATCGCGGGGCCGCTCAACACATTTCCATCTTTTTTTTTTTTTAAGATTTATTTATTCATTCATACATTCATTCATTCATCTGTGACACACACAGAGAGGCAGAGACATGGGCAGAGGGAGAAGCAGGCTCCATCTCAGGAGCCCAATGAGGAACTCGATCCTAGGACCCCGGGATCACGACCTGAACCGAAGGCAGATGCTCAACCACTGAGCCACCCAGGCGACCCCCTAATTTTTATTCTTAAGGATGGACTTAGAAACATGTTATGTAATTTTTCAAAAGTCAATGGCAATTTTCTCAAGTGTGAGAAAAGAGGCATCTATTTGCTCTTATCAGCCCCAAATAGTCAAGCACCTTAAATTGTGATTATGGCTTTAGAATGGTCCAAAACTGAGAGACAACTCTTGCCAGTCTTCCTGATGAGGTCTGGCAAATACCAACATGAGAGACCAGTCTGCATCCCTTGTGTATCCGGCAAACATCGGGAAGCCAGGCTGCTCAGGAGACCAGGAGTAATGTAGACAAGCCAATAAAAATTTATTACAATAATTCACAGAAGTGGGCAGGTTCTTGAGAATTGGCTGTGCTGGTGAATTTTTCAGCAGTTACATATTTTAGTCTAGCAACAGACTTACAATATAGCTGATTCCCCTTTTGTTAAAGGATGACAGTTAAATTTTGAACCGGGACTGGTTGACACTAGGCCCAGCTAGCCACAGACAGCTCTCCTCTGCCCACAGATGGTGGGAACGGCAAACCTCATCGAAAGAATAAACCCCAAAGCTAAGAACTACTTGAATGGGCTATGAGATAACCCATTTTACCTCAGTTATTAGAAAAAGGCATTTTTACCCGGGTTAATTATATTCTATAGAGCAACTTCACTCCTTCTGGCTAAACACATTGGCTGGCGGGTCATCTACTGATTGTTGCCTCTCAGCAAAATCAGATACTGGTTGTATATATTGTGCTGTGCAGACCAAGCCCATGTGGATGTTTCAGCTTCTCACTGACAGTTTTTGGCTTACCTTCTAGATCTGCCCTTTAAAAATCAAAGTAGCTCTGCTCAAAATAGACAACGAAATGCCTCTAACTTTACAAAGCACCCGAAAATGGTTTATCCTAGCATTGGTGGCATTCACTAAGTAACCTACTTTGGCACTTGCAGACCTCTGCTCCCCTTTGTGTTATACAATACTGTGTAATAGGCATATTCTGAGTGAAGAATGTCTCTTAAAAACAAGCTATCAATTTTCTCTGAGAGCTGAAAACCAATGGCAGACTTTGACTCCACACTAATTTCCTAAAATAACAGAGTCTTCGCATTCATTTGGAGGGCTGGAAGATAACATGCAGGCTTGTTACTTAAGGAGTGGCTCCTCTGGTTGGCTTTTGTGTGAACAGAAAGAAAGCATCATCTATTGTCCTCTTTCTGCCTGGCCAGCATTATCTTATTTGTTGGTAAGCAATCAGAAGGCAATGTACAGGACAGAGATTTCCAAGCATATGGGCATAGTCAGCGAGCATATTAAAAATATCCCGATACAAAAATAATGTGTGAAGAGATTAGGCTTTACAATACCCTAGTCTCTACTAGTGGATGTTTATAACCACACTCACTGGAACAAATGTGTGTTCTGAGACCCGCTCCACAACACCGTTCAAATAACACATCAGCGATGCCTTCAGCAAGGAAAACACTTTGCAGAGTGAGTTCTGCTTATGCAAACAAAGCATCAACCAATTGTTCATCAACTATATTAAAGAAGATGGACATTTTCTTTCATTACGCTTGGTGAGGCTGGCCAGAAAGAGAACTGAGTGGTTGGTTCTATTGTTCATGGTGAGGCATGGGAAGCTTGAGAGAAGCTACTGGACAAAGGGAAAGCAAAGCAAGAAAATACTACACAATTGCCTTTATGCCCTCAAAAGGACCATGTTTCCCTTGCGTTTTCACTCCGTGTAAGCTATATACATGTGTCAAGCAGTTTTGAAAGATCTGGCATTCTGCAGTAGGATTTAGTAACCAGCTTTTTAAGCTCATGCTGTTCTGTGACACACTGCTTGTGGAGATGTGAAAAGAAAACACAAGGTCTTGTAGAAATTTCAGGTGTATTTTTAAGTTGTTTCTCCCAGAGGCCTGAAATTTTGATTCTGACAGAAAAGAAAAGAAAAGAAAAAAAAAGATGTTGAAAGGCTTTTGTTTCCTCAAGTGTGTGGTTTCCGACACTGTTCACCTCAAACCTTATCAAGTGGCAAGCATCAAGTTGGATCTTGATGAACTCCAATAATAAAATTATCATTACACAGGATCTGAAAACTTAATATGAATGAATGAGTTTAGTATCAGCAAACTGACATGTCATACTGGTTTGCCCACTATGAGGAAATATAAACCTTAGCCTTACCATGAATATTTCATGCCATTTCTCTTTTCAAAGCATGCAAATGGGTAGGTTAGAATCACTCTTATCTTTAAGATGAAACGTTTCTGAGCCACAGAATTCCAGGAAGATTGTATATGTGAGCAGTCCAGAGCAACAATTAGCTACAGCAAGCAACTAACTAACAACAACTAACAGCTTGTTAAGCAACAACTAGCTAAATTCATCATGGCAGGTTTCATACTTAGCCCAAATCATAAATAACCTAATTCATGATTTCAACAACAGTCACATAAACATGTAAATTGGGGGAACAGTAGTATAATAGACAATCCTGACTGGGGTTCCCATCTCTGTGGCCAAAGTAGAATAACGTGTCTGGAGATCAAAATCACAAAAATAAAGAAATGAAGAAAGGCAATTTGTAACTCCAGAGAGAAGTGCAGGTTTCAAATAAAACAGCATGAACAACCACAACAAAGTAACATGTGTACAGGGAGACACACAGGTAAATTACAGTTGTAATAATTCTGGAGATTCCCCAGCCAATAAGGCAGTAGCTCTGTTCTTTGAGAGTGCAAATTACAAATAACCTGGCCTTGTTTGTGATGAAACTTGTGACAAGCAATGACCTTTCAAGTAAAAAAGTTGCCAAGGTTGCCAAGGCCATATTAATGTAGAGGTTGTAAATAGAAACAAATACATAGTTATCTGTTACATAGTACACTGGAGGGCCCTGATACATGAATCTCTTCATGGCTTATGTTTAATACCACAAGTGAAAACCATGCATGTGACTTTTATAAGTGAGCTATAAAGTGCTGGTCTTTATCATGACCACAGAGAGATACTATGTATACTACACAAACAACTATATAAAGTTTGGAAGAGCTACACAATTCACTGTCACTTACTAGTGTAAAACAAAATACTAAAAATATCTTCTACATAGTGTTTTCATTAAATTAAGTCATTAAGCATTCTTCTCCAGTTAAACAAACTCATTCTTCTTTTTCCAAATTAAAAATAAACAATAAAAAATAAAAACACATAACCAAAACTGTTAACAATTAATAAAGAACAAAATAAATATGTACCATACAAAGTTACAGTACCAGTTAGAATAGGCAAAACTGTAAGACTTTTAGAGCTTAATATACAACTGCATGTGTCACATGTGAAATAAAATTCATTACTGTTTTATAACATTTATAGAGAATAATTTTTAAATACCCTGATTTTTTTCACATAAAGAAAGTAGCATATAAGCATATGTGTGTATGCACCTGTATATGTTCACATATACACACGTATGTGCTATTCTTATAAATAATATGTTTTTTAAGGAGAGAGAGGGAGAGGGAAAGAGGGGGGTTGGGAGGACATAGGTAGAGGGGGAGAGAGAATCTTAAGCAGGCTGCATACCTAGCACAGAGCCTCAATCTCACAACCCTGAGATTCATGACAGGAGCTGAAATAAGAGTTGGGTGCTTAACTGACTGAGCCATCCGGGTGCCCTTATAGATGATAGTTTTGAGTGAGTTTTCTATTTAAATCATGAATGATAAAAATTTTCAAATTTTCCCATACGTTCAAAGGGCACATGTTGAAAACAAAAATAAGATACAAGAAGTCTGTCTGCTTCAGGGGAAGAGCTATGGTGAACATGATGACCACGATGACTAAAAGAACATACCGCCCACCTGAGATCTGGAGTCTCCATTTCAGCAATACAAATGTGCTGTAGCCCTAAAATAAATCCCACATGCTGATAAAAATGGTAATTTACAGATTTGGTAAAGGGTAGGAAGAACTGTTATACCACTGAATCATATAAAAAGTGTAAAACATTTACTCTGTTTAAAAGTGGCAAATGCTAATATTGGTACTTATTTCCTGGTAGCAGACTCATTTAAAACTTTTAATCAACACAAAGTTAACTTTTATCTATTGATCCTGCCTTCGCAGCCCTCCACCCCTTCCCCATCACACAAGATATTTTTACAACTATTGATCGACCTCTGGTGGGTTCTGAATGTTAAAAAGCTTAATTGCTACTAATGATGTGAGTAATGCTCGAAAAATCTGCAGAGCATGCCAGTTTTCCTTATAAAGTTTTTATAAATTCATGTTTGATTTTTACACATGGTTTATCTCCATCTCCTCTTTCCTAACCAGTGTTTGGAGCTATTTCCCCCTGCTAAAACAGCAAGCATGTTGAAAATAAAGGGTAGCCCTACAGAACAAGCCAGCTCTCTAGTGTCACGTGCTAACAATGACCAAAAGCAGCTTCACTTGTTTCTACCACCTGAGGCCTCCGTGGGTAGCATGGGCCAGGCGTCATGGAGCCTTTGGCTGGGGTCATGGGTCATGGGCAAGGGGCCACAAAAAAGGGATCTACTTTGTAGCAGCACCGAGGCTTTGGCCATGAGTAAAGGGGCTCCCTGTGCTGCAGGAATGGCTTTCTCCAGGTTGATTTCCCAGGGAGCTGGGACATTTTGCAATCCTTTCTGAACTGCAAGGCTATTAACCAAGACAGTATTTCTTGAGTCAAGGCATGGAGCCCCATATAAGGAAATCACAGCAGACCCTTGAAGTCTTAAAAAGGATGAAAACAAAAACAAAAACATCACTTTCTCAATTCCCCAGGTACAGGGAAGGCAATCTAGGCATGCAGGGTGGATGTGTACTACAGACTGGCTCTCCAATTAAAGCAGACAAAGCCCTAAAATGGGAAGACGGGCCATTAAAAGTCCAGGATAGAAAAATGGAGAAAAGGACAGATTTTTGTTGTTGTTGTTGTTGTTTAAAGACAGACAGGAAGAAAGCTTGGGGGAAAAGAGGGTATTCACATCGTAGAGGATCAATTTTCCATCTGAAGGACTAAACTACTTTCCAGTCACTACCAACCCAGGATGGAAAGGATTTAGCAATGTAGCTATTATAGGCTCCATTATCCCATCTATCAACCGCCTCAGCCAGCAAGCCTCCTTGTGGGCAACACTCAGGTATCTGCAAAGTTTTAACAGTGTACTATACTTATGTCTGAAGCCTGCAATTTAATTCTTTTAAAAGCAACACTAGGTCCTGTCCATATCTGAGCTCTGTGATAATAACCCTAACCTCAGCTACTGTTCCATTATCTTAAGAAAGAATTAGAACAACTTGCTGCTTTATTTATGTTGCACCTGGCACTACACAGGTAAGAAGTTGCTTTTTCTCCTTCTTCTTCCTCTTCTTCTCTTACCCAACTTGGGAGAGAATGCACTTCAATTATAGAGCTAAGGAAATTTTCTGGGACTCTGCTCATCTAAAGACCTTTTGTGCCACAAATCAGCTCCCCCCAGGCCCAAAGATTATTTTGAACAAAAGCCCAGGAACAGGTGCATTCCACACTGCTAGAGTTTAGGGAGAACATTTTGAAAATGGATGAATTTAAAAGGGCTACTTGGATGAATTTCTGCAGCATCGCTCTCTGTATGTAATTGGCTTGGATCTTTTTCTATATGATACATCTGGTTGTACTTTGTGTGTGGCATTTCCAACCAGCATGACAATTTCAACTGCTATGGACTAAGATGGACACACAGTTTGAAGATGAATTTGTAGTTCCTTAAAACTGATTACAAACCATTCCAATGGGTGAGATCATGGTCTCATCCTTTCCAAACACAGTGACTTTTCAAGGTCAGAGTACATACAGAAAAAGAAAAAAGAATCTAAGACACTCAAAGCTCATTTTGTAAAACACATAATAAAAACCATAGACCCAGCAACATTTTGAACAAGTGAGCAGCTCTTAAGGCAACATTGAGAATTGGTATGAAAATTAATACACTAAGTAGAATTACAGTCACTTTAAGCTCATTCATATGAGTAGAGTCACAGCAAGATCTCAGCTGTTTGAAAAGAAAAAGAAAAGGTCAACATCTGACCCACAATTTAGAAAATTATTCCATTCCTAAAGTAATCAGCTTGTCATCTAAATAATTCCCTCCTCATTCATTCCTGTAGATTACAGGAAACGGTAATACATGCCAAGTGGTTGGTATAAAGTTGCTTCAGCATTTTGATATACAATAACTTGGTCTATGACCTTCAGCAGGTGAGTTTCTGGATATATAAGATTTTCTCAAACTTTTTTTCCTAACATGATTGTATTAAGTAGATAATATCGAAATGTATGCCAACATATTCCCCACTTCCATTAATAAAAAAAACAAAAACCTTATAAAGGAACCAAAATAAATATCAAATCATTTCCACATCTCCCCATGAAAAACATCTACAGCTAAGTAGGAAATGCTCATTTAGCTTCATACAAACTTGGACATTTTGCAAGTAGATACAATGTCACCAACCAGAAAAAGTCCAATCAATCTTAGTTCCTAAATATGTTTCTCTCTTTCCTAAAGTTATATATTTAAAATATATTCCAACTTCAGTGAGGTGTTCTTTCTTTTCTTTTTCTTTTTTTGAGTATGGAATGCTTCATGCATTTGCACATCATCCTTGCACAGGGGCCATGCTGATCTTCTCTGTATAGTTCCAATTTCAGTACATGTGCAGCCCAGTAAGCACTAAATCTTCTTTCAAGCCTTTCCTAACTACCCACACGGATTTGGCCATGGCTCTTCTGTGCTTAATACTCCATGCACACCTGTATCATAAACTGTACAACATATTCTTTTCCTTTGGATGGGTTCAACTGTAGAGTTCTAAGGGTAGTCTTTCTTTCCTGTCATTGTTCTCCAGAACCAAACACAATGACTAAACATAGTAATAAACACTCAATAAATTTGATCAATTAAATAATTAATTAAACAGTAATGTTACCAATACGCTGGTTTGAAATTTATATTCCCAAGTAAAGGAAAGTAGGATTCTGCTACTCCTCATGGTATGGTATGGGGACTGAGAAACCCATGCAGGGTCTTGTAGATTAGAACTCTGTGTTTGAGAACCATTTTCATATATGGTTAGTTTTCTCTTTCAGGTGGCCACTGTACTCTTTCCTCTTTTCAGCCTTTCTGCGCAAATATAGATAGCTAAGGATGTTTACCACACATCAAAAAGAATCCTGCTTCAAATCAATCAACATGATACATTACATCAATAAGAGAAAGAATAAAAACCATGTGATCATTTCAATAGTTGCCGAAAAAAACATCTGACAAAGTACAACATCCACTCATGATAAAAACCCTCAACAAAGTGGGCCTAAAGGGAATATACCTCAACATAATAGAGGCCATCTATGGAAAAACCCCCAGTGAATGTCATACTCAATGGGATAACCGAGAGATTTTCGCCGAAGGTCAGGAACAAGATGGGAATGTCCACTCCCACCACTTTTATTTTGCATAGTGCAGAAGTCCTAGCCTCAGCAATCAGACAACAAAAAGAAAAAAAGGCACCCCAAATGGTAAGAAAGAAATAAAACTTTCACTATTTCCAGGTGACATGATACTATATATAGAAAACCTAAAAGACTCCACCAAAAAACTATGAGAACTGATAAATGTGTTCATTAAAGTCACAAGATACAAAATCAATGTATAGAGAAATCTGTTGCATTTCTATACACTAATAATAAAGCAGTAGAAAGAGAAAATAAGAGAACAATCTCATTTACAATTGCACTGAAACAATAAAATATTCAGGAATAGGTTTAATTAACCAAAGAGGTGAAAGAGCTGTATTCTAATACTATAAAAAGTTGATGAAAGAAATTAAAGAAGACACAAAGAAATGTAAAGACATTCGATGCAGAACAAACATTGTTAAAAGGTATATACTACCCAAAGCAATCTACACGTTTAGTGTAATCCCTATAAAATACCAACAGCATTTTTCATAGAACTAGAGCAAACAATCCTAAAATCTGTATGGAATCACAAAAGACCCCAAGTAGCCAAAGAAACCTTGAAAAAGAAAAGCAGAACTAAAGGTATCACAATGCCAGACATCAACATATATTACAAAGCTGTAAAGATCAAGACAGTATGGTACTGGCACAAAAGTAGACAGAAGATGGATCGAATAGAAAACCCAGAAATGAATTCACTATTATGTGGTCAATTAATCCTCACTGAAACAGGAAAGAGTACCCAGTGGGAAAAACACAGTCTCTTCAACAAATGGTATTGTTAAACTGAACAGCCACATGCAGAAGAATGAAACTGGACCCCTTTCGTACACCATACACAAAAATAAACTCAAAATGGATTAATAGACCCTAAAGTAAGACCTGAAACCATAAAAATCCTACAGGCATAATACAGGCAGTAATTCTCTGACATTGGCCATAGCAACATATTTCTAGATATGTCTCCTGAGGCAAGTGAAATAAAAGCAAAAATAAACAATTAGAACTATAAAAACTATTTATCAAAATAAAAAGCTCCTGCACCGCAAAGGAAATAATGAACAAAACTAAAAGGCAGCCTACTGAATGGGTGAAGATATTTGCAAATGATACATCCCCCCAAAAAGGGTTAGTATCAAAAGATATATAAAGAACTGACATAACTCAATACTGAAAAAACAAATGATCCAATTAATGGGTGTAAGACATGAACAGACATTTGTCCAAAGAAGATATCCAGACACATGAAAAGATGCTCAACATTACTCATCATCAGGGAAATGCAAATCAAAACTACAATGAGGTATCACCTCACACCTGTCAGAATGGCTAAAATTAACAACACAGGAAGTAACAGGTGATGTCAAGGATGCAGAGAAAAGGGAACACTCATGCACTGTAGAAGGAAATGTAAACTAGTGCAGCCACTCTGAAAAATAGCATGGAGGTTCCTCAAAAAGTTAAAAACAGAACTACTTTACGATCCACTAATTGCATTACTGAGTATTTACCCAAAGAATACGAGGACACTAATTCAAAGGGATACATGCACCCCTATGTTTACTGTGGCATTATTTACAATACCTAATTATGGAAGCAGCCCAAGTGTTTGCTGATAGATGAATGGATAAAGAAGATGTAGGATACACACAATGGAATATTATTCAGCCATCAGAAGGAATGAAATCTTGCCATTTGCAATGACATAGGTGTATAATGCTAAGGGAAATCAGAGAAAGATAAATACCATATTTTCACTCATATGTGGAATTTAAGAAACTAAACAAACGAGCAAAGGAAAAGAGAGAGAGAAAAACCAAGAAACACTCTTAACTATAGAGAACAAACTGATGGTTACAAAGAGGAGGTGGGTGGCGGATGGGTGAAATAGGTGATGGGGACTAAGGAGGGCACCTGTTGTGATGAGCAACTGGTGCTTTATGGAAGTGTTGAATTACTATATTGTACACCTGAAACTAATGTAACACTATGTGAACTAGACTGGAATTAAAAGAAAAGAATCCTGCTTTAGGAAACCTGGTAGAAAGAGACTGAGTCAATTCTGTCAAACAATATAAATAGATTAACATAATTCTGTCACATTGCTACCTCGGAATGACTCAATTTACTTGATCATCTAAAAAATAAATGTCTTAGAAAAACAATACCATTAATAGTGTTGGAGAAACACAATTAGAGATTTTCTTAGATGCTATATCTGCCGAACTTGTTTTATAACCTCCCAAAGTTAGGCTAGGATTGGTTTCATGACGAGTTTTGACTCTTGGATGTTGGTCTCATGTTGCCGAGTGCCTGCTCTAAGGCTCCACCTTTCTCGCTTGAGCAGAGGTAAAGCCCTTCAAATTAGCACCTCTTCTCCCATTTTTCCTTCTTCTCCTTTCTCAAAATTATCTCCCCCAGACTCCAGTTTGATCAACAAACCCCACGGTCAAAATGTTTATAGGTTTCCAGCCTTGTCTAGAGTATTGAGGGTGCTGGATTTTAGGACCATAAAGGACCTCAGGGACAACTTAAGCTCTAGTTTGGTGCTCCTCCAAGTTGAACAGGCTTCAGAATGACTTCTCCAGGGCTTGTCAAAATACAGATCCCTGGGCCTACAGAGGGTCAGATCCAGTCAGACCAAGGCAAGGACCAAGAATGTGCAATTAGTACAAGCTCCCAAGTGACACTCAAGGCGCTAGTCCGTGCACCATACTTGGAGAAGTTTTGCTTATATCTGCTTTACTTTATGCACTCAGCTTCTTCTTAAATTTTCGTTTTAAATTATTTATTTATTTATTTATTTATTTATTTATTTATTCATTCATTCATTCATTCATTCATATGAGAGAGAGAAAGAGGAAGAGACACGGGTGGTGGGAAGCAGGCTCCCCACAGGAGAGCCGATGTGGGACTCGATCCTGGACCCAGGGATCACGCCCTGGGTCAAAGGCCAACGTTCAACCGCTGAGCCACCCAGGCATCCCCTCTTAAATTTTCATCTTAACAGAGGATTTAATAACTGACACTCAACCATCTACTCTAATTCTCTTGGTTTACAACATGAGAAAACAGGCCTGAAGAGCCAGGTCACCTGGCCAGAGGGCCTGTGCTCTGTCCTAATACCACCTCTCTTCAAACTTCCAATTTACCTTTGAAGCCTCCACCTACATTTCTACCTTTATCTCTCCCTCCCTACAAAATAACCAACTTCTCAATTCTGGGTCAGTTGGGTACATAACCTTTCCCAGATAAATCAGGATTTTTTTTTCACCCTAAGCTTTCTCTAACACTACTCTTCCTTTTAGCCCCACTTTGCTAAATACCTAGTGTAATTATAATCCCAACACTTTGAACTGAACTCCTTAACCATTTGAGCCCTAATCTCTCATCTACTTCAGGAACTCACATGGATGGCATACTTTGACCTCAAATCATCCAGAACTGTCCTACACCCAAGATCCTAGACTCTAAAACATATATTGTTTTGACCACAGCCTCCTAGGCTTTCTAACCCCAAATCACCAAGCCTTCTTGCATCCTCCCAGGCAACGGGGTAATGCTTCCTTGAGCTGTACTCAGCACACTATCCAGCCTGGGTGATGCTCCACTAGCATCTTCCCCAGGCCTCCAGAGTGCCTTCCCTGACTTTCTGTTGTGTCTGTCTTGCCAATCCCCATCATCAATTTTTTGAATTAATCAAAATACTTTTCTTCTATTTCCAGTCCTCTAAGCATTGTTGGCTATGGTCACAGTCCCATGTTGACCAGACTTACCAATACTCTCAGCTAGAACTTCCTACCTCAAACAGCTTGTATATTCATCTCTAATTGACTCTCAAGTTTCCAAAGAGATTCTTCAAAATTCCCGTCATCTTGGATGCCCTCAAATCTACACCAATGCCTCCAATTCCCAGAAGTGCCATCATTTCCAAGGCAAAACACAAAAAGGAGAGCACAAGTCTGAGGCAGAAGAGGATTAGAGTGCCACACTGCAGAATCTGGACTCCCTTGTGGGCATTGAGAAGACATTCAAAGTTCTGCTTTAGAAAAATCACCGTGATGGCTGCAGAACAGGGGTATGGGCTGAGGAACCAGCAGGACTCAACAAACACACAAAGGGAATGAGGGAGAATATTCAAGAATTGCTAAATACTGTACTTTTTGTGTGATAGATATACAATAGACATGTGTTGAACTAATTTATTCTGGCTCCAGTTCTAAGAAAAATGTATATAGAAAAATATTTACTAAACTTAAAAATAAAAAGTGCATAGTTGAGAGCAGAATCCTTTGCTATGTCTTGTCATAAGGCAAATGAGACTGATTATGCAATGGACAGATGGTGCAACAAGATATAAAATGAAATTAGCAATGATGAAACCCAGATGGAAATGAAGGAAAGGTCAATATGTTAAAGGTCAAAGGAATTTGGCTCCATCTTGTCTTGTTTCATAAAGGACGAAGGTCAGAGCTTAATGGCTCTTTCTGCAGGCGAGTTGTCAGACTCTGCTGTGCTGCAGAACCAAATACTCACCCAGGGCTGTTCAAAGCTATAGGTACGGCGCCGATCTTCTACATCTTCATCCTGCTTTGCTTGCTGAAATTCTTGCCGTAGACGCTGTATCCGATCATGGTTGCTAGGAGTTGATCTGTTGCTAAAAGAGAGAAGGGGCAACAATGAACACCCTTCAGAGATACAATCTGTGAATCGCAGTTGCTAGGGAAAGAAATGGCAGCTTGCTGTGGAATGACACTGTTTAAGAGGCAGTGAACTTATAAAACAATATCTGGGCATTTAAAATGTTTTCATTTTGTTCTTATGATTAAGACTTATTAAAGTTATTATAGACAGACATTCAAGAGGGCAAGCAGTATTTTTAGACATTCCTGTTTTATGCAGTATTTTAAAAGCCTCATTTCCTTTCTGTAATCTGGCATGGTGCTGGCAGCAAAAATTTTTTGGAAAGGACATTGTATTAAAAGTCAGAAATACCAGGGTCCTGTCCTAGCTCTTCCACCTTCTTAGACCAAGGTACTTAATACCTCTGAGTTATGGGGTTCTTTATATATATGAAGTAGACATGAAAATCATTTCTGCTCTAAGTATCATAGTTGCAGCAATCAAGATAATAACATTCAATACAGCTTTACAAACGTGCAGTATTCTTTTCATAATGCCACCATATGAAGTTCTTCTTTAGGAGTTATCAGAGATCTATACACAAAATGCAGTTCTCACAGCATAAATGAAGAGCATTTTAAAAATAACTTTGTGGGACACCTGGGTGGCTCAGTGGTTGAGCATCTGCCTTTGGCTCAGGGCGTGATACCAGTCCCTGGGATCGAGTCCCACATTGGGCTCCTGCAGGGAGCCTGCTTCTTCTCCCTCTGTCTGTGTCTTTCCCTCTCTCTCTGTGTCTCTCAAGAATAAAACATAAAATCCTAAATACATACATACATACATACATACATAAAACAAACTTTGGGTGGTAGTCTGGTTTCACCAGTTAGTTGATAACGTTGCCTTCTTTTTTATAGCATTAAATTTTATTTAATTATCACAAAAAGCTTATAAGGTAGGTACAGATGGTAGTATTTCTCTTTCTCTCTCTCATTCTCTCTCTCTCTCTCTCTCTCTCTCTCACACACACACACACACACACACACATACAAATGTAGAAACTGACATTCAAAGAAGATAAACGTGACTTGTTTGAAGTCTGCCAGCTGGTCAATGGGGAGGTGAGACTGGAATCCAGATTTTTCTGGTGTCTAGTCCAGCCCTGGTTTCACCGTGCCATGTTGTATCACTTAGTAAAACACATATTAGACTCCAAAGCCCCTGCTTTATAAAATCATACAGATTTTAAAAACAGTATTTTGCAAGAGGCTCCTGGGTGGCTTAGTGGTTGAGCATCGGCCTTTGGCTCAGGGCGTGGGCCTGGAATTGAGTCCCACATTGAGCTCCCCTTGAGGAGCCTGCTTCTCTCTCTGCCTATGTCTCTGCCTCTCTCTCTCTCATGTCTTTCATGAATATAAAATCTACTTTAAAAAAAAAAAAAAAGAATAGCATCTTGCAAGAGTTGTAGTGACGGCCAAGGTTAAAACAGTCTTAAATCTCACGGCATTTCTGGTCTATGCCATCCCCTGAAGATAAAGGCATGTCCTATCAGGAGAGCTATTCAAGCACATTAGGTACTTGCTGTCTCCCCAACAAAACATCAAACTCCTTGAGGACAAGGATTGAGCTTTATACTTATCACATATACCCTCCAAGCTGCTAGTAGAAAGGAGAGCAGTAAGCTATTAGCAGACTGGGTCTCTTCATTGAAAACATGTTGCCCTGGTTATCAGTTTGAATCTGAGCTCTTCTGGCTGCACACGCCACTGGGCACTGTAACTTGTGAGGGATAGCTTGGAAAGAGAAATTCTGTCATAGTAGAGCATATAAAATTCTCAAATTAATATATCTTCATATAATTCCATGTGTTTTGAGGAATTCCAAAGGTTAAAAATCTCAAATTAAAAATATTTGTATATAGGACAATATTAACATCTTCTAAGAATATAAGATAGTCTTTCATCATTTAATCTACTGAGTAAATCCCTATCACTTTTATGTTTCTATTAATTTCATTAGAGCTTCTGGAACATTCTATGAATATTCTCAATTTGATTATTTTCCTAGTCAATAAAAGCCTGTTTTTCCTTTTTGCTTCTGACAGATATTTTGAACTGATTGCCCTGAGAACATTAAAGGTTAATGGGACTGTAAAATGTTCTACTTGACAAGACTTCAGTCCACATTTGGATACATCTTAAAACTTCCCTTCCATACTCTTGAGCTGAGCAGGTTGCTATTCCCATTGGCTTTTTTTTTTTTTTAAGATTTTATTTATTTATTCTTGAGACACACAGAGAGAGAGATAGAGAGATAGAGAGAGAGAGAGAGAGAGAGGCAGAGACCCAGGCAGAGGGAGAAGCAGGCTCTATAAAGGGAGCCCAATGTGGGACTCGATCCCAGGACTCCAGGATCATGCCCTGGGCTGAAGGCAGGTTTTATTTTTATTTTATTTTATTTTATTTTATTTTATTTTATTTTATTTTATTTTATTTTATTTTATTTTATTTATATTTGTTTGTTTGTTTGTTTGTTTATTTATTTATTTATTTATTTATTTATTTATTTATTTTTGAAGGCAGGTTTTAAATCGCTGAGCCACCCAGGGATCCCCTCCCACTGGCTTTTAAGGAACATACACAGCATCTTATATTCTTGAACACATAAATTATTTTCAATAATGGTGGCCCAATGTAACACCTAACCTCTGGAACCCCTTGCTCTCCATGTGAAACTGTGATAATGTAGGTATGAAGATAGTTCCTGAGATATGGAAGTGAACATTCATTAATCTCACTGCTGTTTCTCCAACTGTAACTTTTTTGTTCCTGGAATATTTCTTCATAGCTTTTAATAGGAGGATTGTAGGAGGTTTGACTGACAAAGTATTTTACAGGTCTAACTAGAAATATTTCCCTATTATTTTCACATAGCATAGACAGTTTTAACTCTATAATTATTAGGTTCATGAAGTCTAAACCACTGGTGAAAACTGATCTCTTACTATTTGTGGTGAATTGAGAGTACAAATCTCCCAACACGGGAAGTTGACCCAGTGTCCTTAATTTTAAATTCTGGTGACCTCAATGTTTTTCACAGTATAAGCCAAGTTCTGGAGGTCACTTCTGCCCTTATTTCAAATCTCAGCAGCTGGTTGAGACATTGTTTCACTCTCTTTTCCTTTGCTTCCTTTCTTCCTCTGCTCTAGAGAATGGCAACCCACTTGCCCAAGACTAGCAAAGCCACACAGAATTGAAATTGAAAAACAGGCTGCAATGTTTTTCATGATTGATGATGACTTCCAAAGACTGGAAGACCATCAAGCATCCTTGGGGGACAACAGTTGGCAGTCTGAAGGTGAAATCCTGGCTTCAAGAATGAAACCCTTGCAACTGCTTGTTCTGTTTCTCAGGCCAGTCTATAACAGGCCAATAATTCACATTTGGACTTCTAAAGTTCTTGGTTAGCTCTTCTGCCAAGAAAGCCAAAGGAAATTTTAAATATTCATTAGCATTAGTGGCTAATCCCTAAACATCCCAATCAACTTATATTTCGGTTTGTTGCCAACTTAAAGTTGCTCATTATTTTGTCTGTGTGTGCAAGGAATGTGATAGATACCATGAGTCAATCAGATGGGTGAGAGAGACAGTACAACTCTTAATGACAAGCCAGGAAATCATAATTTCTACAGAAAGCAAGGACGCAGAGGGCAATTATAGAGATTTTATTAAAATAAAGAATCTACACAGACAGACATAAGACAATTTCACTCTAACACTAATGCAGACTTCCCTTACGCTTTTTTTTTTTTTTTTTTAGTTTTAGTCTTTGGAACTGTCTTTTATACTTTTATATGTCTGTGTGTTGTATATGTATTTATACATTATATATATATGCATTATATATATATAAATTTTAAACTAAATGAAGAGGGTCAATTTTGGTTCAGTGATGATCTGGAAGTCTTTCTGACAGCATTAAAAATAAGATACATTGGATCACACACTATGAAGATTCCTAGTCTGGCATATAGAGTATAATCCTGAATTATATGGAACTCCCATCCATAATTACCATGGGGTTTGTACCCTTTCCTGTCAGAGGTAGATCACACAGAGTGATAGACTTTATAACCTTTAGGATGGACTGCTGCAATATGCTCTACATTGGTAGCTGAGCATACCAATTCATGCTAACTGTAGCATTGGCCCTATATGCAAGCAAGCACTGGAACCTGTCCTATACCTATACCGCACGGGCATGCTATCCAATCATCTCCTAAGATATAGTAAGTAAGAAAAGAAACATCCAAAGTCGTTCTCATGTGTGCAGGAGAATCATCCAGAGTGCTTTTTTAAACACATGGATTGACTGAGCCTCACCTAGAGAGATTCTAATTCAGTCAGTTGTGTGCAGGTTCCAGAAATCTGTACGTACCTGAAAGCAATGCAGGTGCTATATGGACAATACTTAGAAAATAATTCAGCCTGCAAACTTCATAGTTGGGACAAATTCCAAAGCCTGTGGGCCAATTACCTAAAGACTGAAGGAAACTCAATGGCCCTGGAAGCATCATGTATATCCTGTGACAAACAGGAGTAATATGCTTGGTCTGGAAAGGGAGGGCCTTGCTTGGTTCCAGCAGATTATTGTTCTGAAGGGATGTGAGCCTGGTGTTGCCTTCTAATTTTTTTAGATAAGAGAAGTCAGAACTATAGTTTTCTCCTCTATTCCCTGAATTTTAAACGTTGGCTGACTATTTTTTTCAATCCTAGGTGGGACAAATAAAAAAATAAACAAAACCAAAACCAAAACCAAATATGTCTGTGGGCAGCCAACTTGCAACCTCTATTTTGTATTCTGCAGATGCTGCCTGTTTTATATGTTGCTTTTCTAGGCTATTTACTTCCACTGCACCAAGATAAGGCCAGTGATCCCCTAGTAACAGGCCCAAGAAACAAAAATATTTTTTAAAAAACACAACGAGGCAGTGTTCATATAGTCTTGCCTCTCCTACACTGTCTGCTCCTTCTGATCTAATGCTGGGTATACTGCCCTACAGGCGTGAGCTCTGAACTCTCTCTTCAGACCAGCATATGCTGAGAGAGAGGAGTTTGTGAGGTAACTGATTCTTTATGGACTAAAAATATCTAAACATTTGCATTCTTAATTATGCAAAACAAATCTGGAACACTGGAATAGAGGGAATAAGTTTAAGATCCAGAATCCAATGGAAGGGATGACAAACACTCATTTCTTTGAACAAGAAGGCACCATTTTGGTCTACATTTTCTTTCCCATAGAAGGAAGAAAACCATGAAAGGAGTAGGTAGGCAGAAAGGAAAAAATGAACTGTGGCAGGCTTTCCATGGTGCCTAGAATGGAGAATAATCTCGTACAAGAGAAGATAAGAGGAGGCGGGGCAAGATGGAGGAAGAGTGGGGTCCCCAAGTCACCTGTCCCCACCAACTTACCTAGATAACTTTCAAATCATCCTGAAAACCTGCGAATTCAGTCTGAGATTTAAAGAGAGAACAGCTGGAATGCTACAGTCAGAAGAGATTGCGCTTCTATCAAGAACAACTTGTTTTTGGCCACTCTGCACTGAGCAAAATGACTAGAAGGAAAAATTCACCACAAAAGAAAGAATCAGAAACAGTCCTCTCTCCCACAGAGTTACAAAATTTGGATTACAAGTCAGTGTCAGAAAGCCAATTCAGAAGCACAATTCTAGAGAAGACAAGAAGGTAAATTCACTCGTATCTTTCTCTCTATAATATCCTCTCCTTTCCTTTCCATGTTCAGATTACACAGCACTGTTTTATAGAGATTATAATTTACATGTGCATGTGTTTCTTTTTCTTACACTCACGACTTCATCACAATCACTTCACACATATATGTTCTGCAAGTCACATCCCTGCGGTGGGGAAAACCGTTACCCAAATACTTGTAATGGACAGACCTGCCAGTGGCACCATGGTCCTGGCTTCCAGGTAGTCACACCTTTGTGCAACTCCCTGGCACTGAGTGTGGGCAGGCATGTGACTGGCTTCTACCAAGGAAATGGGGAAAAGGTCAGGGAATGGGTATGATCACATTTGTGATCATATAAGAATGCAGTGTCCATCTTGCAAGTACATATCTCTCTCCTCTGGCTTTGAAGAAGAAAGCTACCCTGAATCCTACAGCTGCAAAGAATAGAATGCTGTCAACAACTCCAGGAGCAGGGAATCAAACGTTTCTCTAGGGGAGCCTCCCAGTGAGAACGCTGTCTGGCTGACCCTTTGATTGTACTTGGATGAGACCCTGAATACAGGATTCAGCTGAGCCATTGCTGGTCCCCAGATCCATAGAAACTGACAAAAGGAGCTGTTAAGACTGTGTTAATTTGTGATGCAGCAATAGAACTAATACCCACTGATGCTGGCCTTTGGCGACATGTCTTAATTTGGCCCTTAGGATATTAGTGGATGTGATATAAACAGGGGTTTGAGATGTGATTGCACAGTGGGTTTGCTTTCTTGTGCTCCACTGCAACCAAAGATAACAAATAGACACTCTAAACCTCCTTCCCTTAAACACACACACCCGCACAAAGACACACACACACACACACACACTCACCACCACCACATCACCTTAGACAGTGTTGGTGAGGGTGGAGAGTGGAGGGATTGTATACTTATTAAATGAAATAAAGTGGCCTAGAAGTACAAAGACCTAAGCCCTGCCGGCAGCTGCAACCAAACAAATATTGCCTGTTGCAAAAACATATTGGTCAGAAGAGCAGAATACAAGAGAGGAATCATATTTTACGAATGATTTTTACCACTATCACTTATATGGTTAGTCACTTCAAAGTTCTAGTCTCTGAGAAAAATTGCACAAAGTAAATACTATTGCGAAGATGTCCCTGAAAGATGGTTATTGCCAGATCTTAACACAAGAAACCAATCAAATGTGCTTTCAACTGAGCACCAGTATATCCCCAAGAACACTCCATGGAAATCAACCCAATTGTGTAGGGTGACCTTTGGTCATTCTCCTGATCATCTCACCCAATACTTGCTCTGGCTTTGTGATCTCTGGAAATCAGTCCCCACAAGGCCAAACCAACCACATGTGGGTGTTTCCTCAGTGTATGGTGAAAACAGACCTGCCAACCAGGTCATTTGGTAAAGTTGAACTCAAGAGAACTCTAGTTTCTCTTCCTGATGACTTGACAGGATCTGACATAACTCACAAAGAGAGATTCCTGGTTAAAACTGATTTTACTTAGTTTGTCCAGAGTTTGGGACTTAACATATGTCCTTCAAATCCCCAATTTACAGAAGAACAGGTACACAGAGTAAAAATTTTGTTAACCACATCCACCTATATCCTCTCCCTTTCTGTTGTTGCTATATACCCATCAGCCTTAGCAATTTACTTGTTGGCCTAAGCACAAAATTCTATTCCAAATTCCACTGAATTTCACACCTGTACTTGGCATCCAATTACTGGAAATGCAAAAGGACATTATTCTTTTCCCAATTAAAAAAAAGACCCACAAAAGTCAATTTCCCAATTCTATCTGAGATCTTGGATATCATGCAAGTCCGCACTCGAAGCTTATTCCAGTTGACGTATTTCTAGCATTCCCTCAGGGACCCCACCCCGTGCGTGCACCAGAGGGGAAGCCCTAGATCTCTGCTGACTGTCAGCTTCTCTGCTTAAGGAACTTTCTTCACCCGTCAACACTTCAAAGTCCTACTGTCTCCTTGATTGTAGTCAAGACTTCCGAAACATCATTATGGTCTGCATCCCAGGGCACTGACAAAGCAAAGACACTGAGTTAAAGCTTCCAGGACAGCATTCATGATGCTCAAAGACCCAGTTTTCCTGAACTCCAGCTTTTCCCAGCCTTGATGCTGTCTGTAGGTAACTCGACCCTCACAGGAGGTCCTTGCATTTTGGCCCACTTATTTCAGGGAAATGTATCTCTTTTTTGACTTCCTTGGTCGTTTCACCCAAATGAAAAGACTAAAGATATGGGACGGGAGATAAACAACCTATCCTTCAAGGGTACTATTACTTTTCAAAATATTTTCACTGGAGAAAAATCAAAGCACCTCTCCCTTCCTTGTCTAATTACTACTTCTTGCATCCTGGAAAAGGAAAAACCTTTAGTCCCTTTATCTGTACCAATGGCAAGTCTAAAATTCAGCTATTTCATGGATGTCACTTAAAACAGACACCAGGCCTGGCGAAGGCAAAAAGTGACACTGGAGAAAACATATGTAGGGCAGACCTGTCACATAGCTTTAGAAACAGGCAGCCAGCAATGACCACAAGCGTCTCAGATCATTAAGCAATGTCTTACTGTGATGTCATGCACGGATGTACAGAGTTGTAATCATTTCAAAACAGACAGATTGTCAGCATGATAAAGTGGATACAAACAAGTTTTTGAACAGCGATGACTGCAGTGTAGGGGGAAGAAATGTCACTGAACTAATAGGGTTGCTAGCACGACTCCTAGGGGATGGCACCATTTAGAGACTCCAGGTACACGACATGCTTCTCACTGAGCTATTTCTCTGGGCTGATTAGCAATTCCATAAACTAGTCCTGATCTTGTAATCGCCAGAGAAATAGTTATAATCTACAGATGTCAGAACTGAGTTCTTAATTGCTGTAAATTAGTGCACAAACACAGGTTTCTCATTAAACCTATTACACCCCGTATGTTAAAATGGAGCACTTGTCATGTGTTTTCTTTCTTGGCACTCAAATCAGGAGCATTCTGGGTAAGGCCCTAGGTACAAAGAAGCAGGGCGACACGGCTAGGGTGCCTGTGTGGCAGGTTCCTGTCCCTGAAGCTAGGATTTATTCCTGGCCTAAAAACCTTTCAATGGCCATGTATCTAAATTTTAATGATGAGCTACACTGTGCACCCATCTTTGCTTTCTGAAGACAGAAAATGTTGGGTCACCCCTCTGCGAAGGCTTTCGCTGCTCTCAGAGGAACCTAGTGTGCTTCCTCCCACGGCACTTGCCTTTGCCTCCTGTTACCTGGGCAGGTGAAAAAAACATCAGTTGCTAAATTAAAAAGGAAATGAGGAAGGAACAGGTTGACATGCTGTGGAAAAGTGTACCTGAATTTTCACATCAGATAAGCACTAGTCTTCTGGCTAAGAAGATCAGGGCTTTCTACCCTGGCTTTTGCTCTCCGGCTGGAAGATTTATGAGAAATGGGGGAAAGGCTGGGAGGGTTAAACCAAGAAATGTATCAATTACCAAACTACAAATAAAAATAGCTCCTCTGCACAAGCTTCATTAAGTTTTATCAGCAAGTATCTTGGGGTTTTACACTCAACCCACAGGTCATAAATTCACAGTAAATCCCCCATATGTTCACCAAACACCTGAATTCAATTTCTCTTCTGGTTGTGAAACAGGAATATGGCGCTCCAATTAATTATGCATGCAAAGTTAGTTTCTAACACGGGAGCTTTTTTTTTTTTTCAATGCTGAAGGCTGTTTATAGCATCTGAAATTTGGGGATAGATGTTTCTTCAATGTTCACAATTTTATATTGCTGTGTAGGTATAAATTCTCTTTTCCTAGTTTGAACAGTGAAAAAAGTAAAGTTGGTAAATACTTTGTATAATTTTTACTTTGTATAATTTTTCTATAGATAATCTCAGACATTTGTGTGATGTGACGACAGTCTTTATATCTAAGGTTTTTAGACAAATATTGCTGTGGGTGTGTACAAATCACTTTGAATTATAGAGAAAGTCTAAAGCGAGGCTAAATGGCTATATTTATATGTGTCTATATGTATATGTGAAATTAGCTACTTAGGAAATATGTCATTTTCAGTTTATTTTCACAGTTTGGCTCATCACTTGTAATATGAAAAGAATTATGAGAAACTTATGCAAATCCCAAAGGCACTCACTTTCCTCAGCTGATAAAATTCATTTTCAGATTTTTGACACTCATGATTTGTTGTCCATTTCACACCAATTTCAGTATAATAAATCATAACAAATTAAAAACATACAGCTATGTTCTCTGGGTTAAAAAGGTAGTCACCAAAGCTGTTAATACCGCATTTGCTTCTGAAGTGATGAGTCCTAGGGAGGGTCACCTCTCTCCATCAGAAAGACTCAGGACTGGATCACATTCTGGGTCCCCGCATGGTCATTTGGTAATAGGGCTATTATTTTATAAGCAGCAAAATTCAGGAATGTACCCCTTGCCCCATTTTATTACTATCATCACTCTTCCTTATTAGCCTGTCACTGGTCTCAGGCAGGAGTGAGAAAAATTTAGCTTTGCTTTTTTGAGGGGAATTCCTCCAGCTACAAAGAACACACACGTGCACAGACACGCATAATTTCAGGACCCAACAATAAATACACGAGAAAAAAAATTCTCTTGTGAGCCTGAGGTCACTTCTCTTGACTAGTAAATCTCACAGAAATAACCCAAGTTGTCTTCTACCTAGATTGCTACATCTCTTGCAGTCACACCTCGGACAGAGGGGGCATTTGCTTAAAACTTAGCACAAAGTAATATTATTTAGCAAGCTTTAAAAGACTATCAATGAAAAACGTATTATCAAAGTTTTCACTTCAGAAATCATGTTCTCATAAAACTTTCCAACAAGTGAGCTTTGAATATTGTGAGACTGAGTGTTGGAGCCTAAGACCTCGAAGAAGGTGGGAGAAGCCAGAGTGAACCTCCTCATCCCCCAGATGAAATCGGGCAAGGGACAGGGAGAGAAGCAGTTGTCTCGAGGTTTCCTTACTTCCTAGTACGCTGCTCTGCGTGGCTTTAAATGAGTAAGTGATGGCGGAGAAAATGTTTTCCTGGTATACCTATGAATTTAAACGCATTCTTGAAGATACACTGTTACTGCCTATAAGAAATCACATGTCATTTCTCTTTGCACAATGCAAGATGCAGTTATAATTTGGGGATAACGCCCCAAATGCACTTCCTTTTCATAGATTATATGACTTTCATGACCTAATAAGTGGCAAGGACATATAGGGTATTCTATTAGATTAGAGAGTTGAAAAAAAGTATATGGATTATGCTATTCATTCAATAAAACCACTGAGGATATGAGGGTTAGCCCGTTGTGACCCACACCGTTAATGCCTGTGCTTCAAACTAACATACACATTTGAGTGTCTGGATAAAGAAGCAAAGGAATTCAGTTGTATACGTGAAAATCCTAGAGAATGAAAAGAAAAGCAAAAATCAGAAGTACATTATGAAAATCTGAAATAAGAAAGCAATGGAAATTAAATTACAAAACCTGATGGGTTTTGATGACAAAATAAAATGATTATCATGTTCTTTTCATATTAGAAAGGTTTTATCATACAAGCATAGGAACTAATTATAGAACCATTATTTTAATTCTTTAATTATGAAATGATTACATACAATTCAAGGCTAACATTCTTTTTGTTTTTACACTCTGTCTTTAATGACAGAATAATTGCAAAATACTATACAAAACTAAGCTATGCTTTTTTTTCCTCAAAAATTCCAATGCAATATGGTACTTAATGTTCATGTCAATTCTAAATTATGGATAAATTCATGTGGCTTTCTTAAAATGATTTAAAATGGAAAATAATGTAATAGGAGATACAGTGCCTGAGATTTCATGACTGGCTAACTCTGAAAGGTTTGTGAGAACTCAAATAAAAGCAGAAACATACATTTATTAGTCTTCTAAAAAAAACAGAACCTTGGATGTACCCAAATGAAGAGTTCGTATGTATTATTGATTTTAAAACATTTTAAAGATCACTGGAATACTTCTATTGACAGTTTTTAATGTCTATTTATGTTCTTAATTAACTTCATAATTATTAGCTAATAATTTTCTAGGCCTTTCTTCAATTCACAATTTGGCCACGCCCCAACTTACAAATAATTTATCTGGATAGAGGATTAAATGAGATAGAAACATTAATCACTTTAACTTCTCATTTCATGTTCAGTTAAATTATTATGAGAAACACAAAAAATGTGACCATATTGGTTTGGAATTATTGATAGCTTTTGAAAATGGCTTGCATCATTCTTTTGTAAATTACATTTTTCAAAATAGAACTTTCATATGTATAGTTGATATTTTTAAATGCTAGCTTAAAGTCTTAAAAATCTTCTGCTCTATTGCCTCATGTCCCTCTTACTACCCAATCCCAACATATAAACTTTTAAGGCTTTTCTCCGTTTTCTACAGTATCTCTTTTTAATTCAGCCTGAGATACACAGACCAGATCAATCATAATTCCAGGTTTGTGATATGCTCTTGTCGATGATTCTTCCATGGCTCACTTCTTCCATGGCTCACTTCTTCCATATAGTTAACGATTTTTAATACTATACTCAATATTACTAGAAGTAAATTTTTAATATGATTTATTACACAAAACAAAAGCTAGGGATTTAACAATAATCCATATCTAAGCAAATACCTCTGGTATTTCACTACAGTTTTCTGAACAATTTTAAACATTATCTGTTGATTTCCTGTGTAGGTAGAGGAAGCACTGGCTTTTTTACACACTGTAATCCCAAATTCCACTCCCTATTTTCACATCCCACGTCCTCCCAATCCAGTTATTGAAAACTTTTAACTGATTCTTTTTTCTTACTATTTACATTATTTATATATTGTTCATTACTAATTCAAATGGAGCACTGCGATTACATTTCCTTTCTCCTACAACATTCTTGGTTTTTCTTTTGCTTAGTTTTCTTAGAGTCTCTCTAAATTTTTCCATCCTCTAGAGTCTTTTTTTTAAGACTTTATGTTTTAGAGCATTCTTAAATTCACAGCAAAATTGAGAGGAAGCTACAGAAATTTCCCATAGACCTCCTGCCCCACACACATGCAGCCTCCCCAGTTATGAAGATCCCCCAGCAGAGCAGTGTACTGGTTACACTCCAGGAACCTACATTGTCACAATGTTACTGGTCAAAGTCCAGAGTTCACATCAGGGTCTCTTCTTGGGGTTGTATATTCTATGGGTTTGGGCAAATGTATGATGACATTTATTTGTCATTTTAATATCATATAGAGAATTTTCTCTGTCCTAAAATCCTCTGTGCTCTACCTATTCATACCTTCCCCTCCCACCTTGCCTGGCAACTACTGAATTTTTTATGTCTCCAAGTTTTGCCTTTTCCAGAATGTCACATGATATGATCTAAGTTTCCTCTGCGTCTTTTCATGGCTTGATAACTCATTTCTTTTTAGCTCTAAGTAACATTCCATTGTCTGGATATATCACAGTTTATATCCATTCACCTCCTGAAGATTTTGGTTGCTTCCAAATTTTGGCAGTTACGAATAAAACTGCTCTAAACTTTCATGTGCAGGTTTTTGTGTGGACATAAATTTTCAGCTCTTTTGGGTAAATACCAAGGAGCTCAATTGTGGGGTTTATAAGGTATGTTTAGTTTTGTAAGAAATTTCCAAATTTTGGTCTTCCCAAGTACCGGTACCATTTTTGCATTCCCACCATTGCTCCACTTCTCACCAGCATTTGGTGTTGTCAGATTTTGGCCATTTTAATAATTATGTACTGGTACCTATTTGGTGTTTTAATTTGCATTTCCCTGATGATGTAATGTGAAGCATCTTTTCACATGCTTATCTGCCACCTGTGTACCTCTTCTGGGAAATGACTATTAAAGTCTTTAATCCTTTTTTAAAAATGGGTTGTTGAGGGGCGGCTGGGTGGCTCAGTTAGTTAGGTGTCCACCTCTTGGTTTCGGCTCAGGATATGATCTCAGGGTTCTAAAACTGAGCCCTCTTCTGCTGCTCCCTCTACTCATGCTCTCTCTCTAAAATGAAGACATAAATAGAATCTTTAAAAAGATAAAATTGGGCTGTTGGTTTTCTTATTGTTGAGTTTTAAGAGTTCTCTGTATATTTGGGATAACAGTCTTTTATTAGATAAATCTTTTGCAAATATCTTCTCCCTCTTTATAACCTTCAACTACATATTTCCACATGATCCAACCTGTCAGAGCCTATCAATTCTAGTTTTTCTCTTGTCACCCTCCAACTCATGCGTTCTTTCCACATGTTCCAATCTGCACTGGCTCTCCAGGGCTCCTCACAGTGGAAGTCCTGGCACCTCCTTTCATCATTATCCTGGGATTTGTTAGAGTATACATTGTGCAGCTTCCTAAAAGGGGATGGCTTAAAAGTAAAACAAAACAAAATAAAACAAAAAAGTTGTATCTTTACATGCTTAAACCACCACCATTTTCTGACACTTTGGTTAGGGATACAACTACAGGTTAGGAAACACCACTCTTCAATAGTTGAAGGTGTGGCTCCACGGTCTTCTAGCTTCTGGTGTTATTATTGAGAAATATGACATTCTGTTTCCCAACTCTTGGGAATCAACTCTTTGTGTATTTTTTCAAAGGATCATCTCTTTATTTGTTACTTTGAAACTTCACAATCCTGTTTCCTTTTAAAATTGATTTTTCAGGGCACTAGTTAATTCTTCAATTTAGAATCTTAAGTTCTCCATTTCTGGAAAATTTTCTTATATTATTTCTCCAATAATCTATCATTTTTCTCTGTTCTCTCTTTCTAGAAAACAGATTAGTTATACACTGGACTTCCCAGAATGAACTTCTGACTTTTTTCCTCTCTCTCTTTCCCATTAAGTTGATCTTTGTTTTATAGCTCATGTTCCCAACAAGCTTTAGAATTATTTCTATATTATTCTTTTATATTATATGTATGTGTTTTATGCATATAAATTATTTTTAGAATATTTCTATATTTACACATGCTATGTATTTATGCATTTATATAGATACTTATATACTTACATATACTTATATATGCATATGTATGTGTGTATACAGATACTTAAAAGTTTTTCCATATTTATCGATTTGGAAACTAAATTTAAAAATTTAGCATTCAATTTATAATCTACAAAGCTCCAAATACAAGCAAATCTTATTTTTGTGATTTAGCCAAGTCTTCCAAACTTTTCTTCCACAAACACACGTTCTGGCATTATACTCCAAATAGCTTTTTCTTTGACATACAATGAAATTCACAGTTTGGCTTTAGATGTTTATTACTTAAGTTTACTCCCACTGCTTGAAGTGGTGATTATGATCTAGAATTTTTAATCCTCTGTTTCAATATTTGCTGGCCTCCACTTTTAATTCTCCTGCCAAATAGTGACCAGCTCCTACTTGGATCTCTTAAAATTATCCCATTGGTGCTCATGGTGGAATGCTTCATGACTTTTTCCACAGTGCAGTCCTAACCAGAGCTACCGAAGCCAAGTCCGAGGCTCCAGCACATTCCCACCACATAAAGCTGATGCCATTTTCTAAGAAATATAGTCTGTAGCTAGTGCATGTGAATTAATATAAGCAAATTGAACCCGGTATATGATCCTGAATGCTCATAGTCTTTGAAGAACCAGTTGATAACTCTGATTAACCAAAGCCTTTTTTGTATGTTTGTTACAACCCTTGAGTTTGAAAATCTTTCTAGAAAGCCCTAAAACATCTTTTCCATCTTAGAAAGAAGGAATAATGGATATAAGTTTTTAAAAAAGTTTTAAGATTCTCATGACCTGCAGTTCTCATTACTGAATTTTTGAGTAGAAAAGAAAAGCAATTGAGCTGAATCTTATTCCATCAACTATAGGATATTACCCAAAAGCTCTTTTGCTTTCTCACTATTTTTTTTTTTTACAAACTCCCAATAACAGCACTTTTGTAGTCATCTATCTCTTTCCCCTAAAAGTAAACTTTTTCAAACACATTGGCTAATTGTGGATTTGCTTGGTTGATTTCTAGTTGAGACTTTATTGTATCCTTTTACTTACACGTAATTTTAAAATTATAACTGAAATAAATGAGAAAATCTTTATTTTGTGGTATAGGATTCACAGAAGAAAGAGATTCACTTCTCCAGTTTGACTTTTTCTCTATTTCAGGCATTTTCAAATTTCTTAAGAACAAAAATCAATAATACTGACTTCCAGACACAAACTGTTTAAAATGTGGATAAAAAAACTCTTTGACCTTTATAAGTTCATTCATGTAGTCAAACTGTTACTTCTGTCTAAAATATTGTTCAAAGACTTTGACACTTTACTAACTTTAAAAAAAATTGGTTTTGCTTTTTTTCAAATATAATTAACATATCATTATATTAGTTTCAGGTGTACAATATAATAAGCATCAAATTTAATGCTTTCTCTTTTTTAATTGTTTAAGGTTGTATATTAATTCTAGTGTACAGGGTAATATTGATTTCAGGTGTACAATATAGTGACTCAACATCTCCATATATCACCTGGTGATACCTGGTGATATCAACAAGTGCATTCCTTAATCCCTATCACCTGTTTCACTCAGCCCCCCACTCACCTCCCCTCTAGTAATCATCAGTTTGTTCTCTATAGTGAAGAGTGCTTCTTGGTTTGCCTTCTCTTTTTTTTTCCCCCTTTGTTCATGTGTTTTGTTTCATAAATTCCACATACGAATAAATTCATATGGCATATCTTTCTCTGACTGATTTTGCTTAGCATTATAGTCTCTAGCTCTGTCCATATTGTTGCAAAGGGCAAGATTTCTATTCCTCTTTATGGCCAAATAATATTTTGTATGTATAGACCACATCTCCTTTTTCCATTCATCTATCGATGGACACTTGGGCTGTTTCCATAATTTGGCTATTATGAATAATACTGCTATTAATGGCAGGGTGCATGTAGCCCTTTGAATTGGCGTTTTGTATTCCTTGGGTAAATAGCTAGTACCATGATTGCTGGATCATAAGGTAGCTCTATTTTTAACTTTTTGAGGAACTTCCATACTACTTTCTACAGTGGCTACACTAGTTTCCATTCCCACCAACAGTGCAAGAAAGGGTTCTCCTTCCACCACATCCTCAACAGCACCTGTTGTTTCTTGTGTTGTTGATTTTAGCTATTCTGACAGGTGTGAGGTGATATCTCATTGTAGTTTTGATCTGTATTTTCCTGATGATAAGTGATGATGAACATCTTTTCATGTGTCTGTTGGCCATATGGATGTCTTCTTTGGAGAAATATCTGTTCATTTCTTCTGCTCATTTTTTAACTGGATTATTTTTTTGGGTGCTGAATTTTATAAGTTCTTTATATATTTTGGATACTAATCCTTTATCAGAAGAAGTCATTTGCAAATATCCTCTCCCATTCTGTAGGTTGCCTTGTAGTTTTGTTGATTGTCTCCTTCACTGTGAAACTTCCCATTTTGATGTAATCCCAATAGTTTATTTTTGCTTTTGTTTCCCTTGCCTCAGAAAACCTATCTAGAATAAAGATGCTATGGCTGATGTCAGAGAAACTACTGCCTGTGCTTTCTTCAAGGACTTTTATGGCTTCAGGTCTGGCATTTACATCTTTAATCCATTTCTATTTTATTTTTTTGTGTATGCTTGTGGCTGTCGGGTTTACCCAACAGCATGTGTTGAAGAGGCTATCTTTTTCCCATTGGATACTCTTTCCTGGTTTGTCGAAGATTAATTGACCATATAGTTGTGGGTTTACTTCTAGATTTTCTATTCATTTCCATTAATCTGTGTGTCTATTTCTGTACCAATAACATACTGTCTTTATCACCACAGCTTTGTAATATAACTTGAAGTCTGGAATTGTGATGCCTCCAGCATTGCTTTTCTTTTTTAGGATTGCTTTTGCTATTTGGGCCCTTTTGTGGGTCTGTACAAGTTTTAGGATTATTTGTTCTAGTTCTGTGAAAAATGCTGTTGGTATTTTGATAGTGATTGCACTAAATGTATAGATTGTTTTGGGTAGTATAGGCATTTTAACAATATTTGCTAGAACAACAAGCAAAACCTAAAGCCAACAGAGGAAGGAAGTAATGAAGATTAGAGCAGAAATGAATTATATAGAAACTAAAACCAAAAACAACAAATAGAACAAATCAATGAAACCAGAAACTGTTTCTTCGAAAAAATTAATAAAACTGATAAACATCTAGTGAGACTTGATCAAAAAGAAAAAAGAAAGGACCCAATTAGATGAAAGCACAAATGAAACAGGAGAAATAATAACGAACACCACAGAAATACAAACAATTGTAAGAGATCACTGTGAAAATCTATTTGCCAACAAAGTGGACAACCTTGAAGAAAGAGATAAAATCCTAGAAATATATAAACTACCAAAACTGAAACAGGAAGAAATAGAAAACTTGAGTAGGCTGATAACCAGCAAATAAATTTAATCAGTAAACAAAAATCTCCCAACAAAAAAAGTCCAGGGCCAGACGGCTTCACGGGCAAATTCTACCAAACATTTAAAGAAGAGTTAATACCTATTCTCCTCAAAACATTCTAAGAAATAAAAGAGAAGGAAAACTTTCAAATTCATTCTATGAGGCCAGCATTACCCTGATACCAGAACCAGATAAAGACACCACAAAACTAGAGAACTACAGGCCAATTATCTCTGAAGAATATATATGCAAAACTCTTCAATGAAATACCAGCAAACCAAATCCAAAAATACATTAAAAAAATCATAAACCACAATCAACTGGAATTTGTTCCTGGGTTGCAAGGGTGGTTCAATATTCGCAAATCAATGAACATAATGCATCACATTAACAAGAGAAAGAATAAGAACCATGTGATCATTTCAATACATGCAGAAAAAGCCTTTGATAAATTATACCATCCATTCATGATAAAAATCCTCAACAAAGTGGGTTTAGGGGGAACATACCTCAACATTATAAAGGCCATACAGGAAAAATCCACATCTAATATCATTCTCAATAGGGAAAAACTGAGAGCTTTTCTTCTATGGTCAAATACAAAACAGGGATGTCCACTCTCACCACCGTTACTGAGCATAGTACTGGGAATCCTAGCCCCAGCGTCAGGCAACAGAAAGAAATAAAAGGCATCTGAACTGCAAGGAAGAAGTAAAACTCACATTTTGCAGATGAGATGATACTATATATAGACAACCCAAAAGACTCCACCAAAAAACTGCTAGAACTGATAAATGAATTCAGTAAAGTTCCTGGATACAAAATCAATATACAGAAATCTGTTGCATTTCTTATATACCAGTAATGAAGCAGCAGAAAGAGAAATTAAGGAATCAATCCCATTTACAATTGCTCCAAAAATAATAAGATACCTACATAGGAAAAAACCTAACCAAAGAGGTGAAAAACCTGTACTCTGAAAACTATCAAACACTGATGAAAGAAACTGAGGATAACACCAAGAAATGGAAAGACATTCCACATTTTACTAACTTATATAACTTTGTTTTGGGAAAAATAACCCAACATAATTACAGATTATAATAAAGATTTGTTTTTTCTGCAATAAATGTAGGCTTTTTGATCTTTCAATTATTATCAAAGTGCTGGGAAACAGGTAGAGTAACTACCTACCTAGCCAGGGAGCTATTGAATCATGAGCAGAAGGGGCAAAGTTCACAGGAATTTGGGTGTACATTTCCAAACCAGCCCTGATGCCTGAAGGTTTACAAGGCAGGTGTAAGTGCCAGCTTACACCTGAGGACAGAGGAGAAAAGAATGGAGCAAATCATCTGTTAAAACTCAGTATGACCCTTTACAAGCAGATTGCAACACTGTCTTTTCTGTATTTTTATGTTCAACTGATGTCCAAATACTAGTGTGCAGAGAAGCTAAGCCAAGACCAAATAGAACTAATTATGTGTGCAGTAGCAACAGAAGCCCAAAAGGAATACATTCAGAGATAGACATAGACATTGATTTAGATCTAGACACAGGCAGAGATGTAGATATAAATATCTGCACTAACACAGACATTTATACTAAAGAATCAGTTTGGGATATTTTCCTGAGTTGCAAAAAAAAAAAAAAAAAAAAAAAGATTTAGGAAAATATATAGACAGTCCCCAACTTATGATGGTTTGACTAATGATTTTTTTTTTTTTAACTTCTTGACGGTGTGAAAGTGATTAGCATTAGGTAGAAACTGTACTTTGAGTTTTGAATGTAGACCTTTTCCCAGGCTACCAGCATGCAGTGCAATACTCCCTTGTGGTGCCAGGCAGTGGCAGGGAACACGGCTCCCGGTCAGCCTGGGGATCGCAAGGACAAACAGCTGACACAACCACCATGCACCCACACAACCATTCTGTCTTTCACCTTCAGTACAGTATTCAACAAATTGCATGAGATGTTCAACACTTTATTATCAAATAGCCTTGGTGTTGGATGATTTTGCCCAATTGTAGGCCAATGTAAATGTCTGAGCACCTTGAAGGCAGGCTAGGCGAAGCTATGAGGTTCACTGGGTTAAGCATACTAAATACACTTTTGACTTACAGTATTTTGAACCTTATAGTGGGTTTATTGGGACATAACCCCATTGTAAGTAAATGAAGATCTGTACTGAAATATTACCTGTGTTTGTCACAAGCCCATCATCTGACATGAAGCTTCACTGAGACTCAGAAGTCACAGGCCTCTGTAGATACCATTTTGTCTTTCCTCATATTATAATGTCTCTACAGACTGCCTCTGATATTGTTTCATTTTGATATCATAATAATGTCTCCATGGATTTTGGCTGACATTTTGTTTTGACATTATGCTACAATAGACCACCACTGACATTTCATTTTGTCACTGCAACATTGTTTCTATAGGTTCCCACAACATTATTTTGTTTTGACATCAAAATGTCATCTCCGCCGTCTTGGCATGACATTATCTAGAGAACTTTATGAAGAGGTATGGAGTCCATGAAATAGATGGATAAAATGCACAATATCTAATAACCTTGAAAATTTTTTTGATAAATAAATTTACATAAACAATATAAACTTGCTAAATTGTTTCCATAGAGTCACTAAGGTTTCTTATAACACGGATTCAGTTAAGGTGTGGATTTTCTATCTTTTCAATAATACGAAGCCGTAAATTCCTTTTTTATATCAAAACCTTCAGAGAAGTTATCCTCTACCCTTTTGCTGCCAGAATCAAGTTTTTGCTTTTATTTTTTAAATTAATATGGTCTAGGGTTTTGTGTGTGTGTCTGTGTTGCACACTGAACTAAAATGTAAGAAATATGTATGACATGAACAATTATAACTGCATTTTGCTGAATTTAAGAAATCATGGATCATAACACATTTGACAAATCTCTCAGAAAGGAAGAAAATGCTGACAATCAAACTGTCATTGATTGGAAAACATATCTTGATATTAGAGATTTTCAATAGGGAAAAACTGACACATAATTGATGAAAAATGGTCATAGTATGGCATTTGATAAAACCAATTTACCAAAATGGCAATAAAAATAATTGAAGACAATTTGAATATTCTTAAAAACTATGGAATAAAAACATGAACATTGAACTGGTTTTGCAGTTTTAGATAGAAATTGTTAGTGATTATCCTGAGAGAAATCTGAAACAGAATTTTTCCTTTCCTGCTGGTCTTCCTTTATATTTGGGCATTGATAAAAATCTTTATGAACATTTTACTATTCATAGTAAGGCCAAGAATATTGATCAGAAAGCTAAATACTTCTAGGAGACATTAACTTAAATTTCTAGAGAAATATTTTTACAACATAATAAATCTTCAACTCTGGTCAGAAGTCTATATGACAAATAATATGAACATGTCTGTGCTTTTTGGCAACCCTATATTTGCAAACACTATTTGATTTGTTAATTTCTATTTTGGAAAGTATATATGTAAAAAACTACTCCTAACAGATAATGCCAGAGAAGGTATTTAGAAATGCTCTCATATAGTTCCATTTATCACACAACTGATCATAATAAGAACATTCACGGATCTTATACAGTCCTTTATTTGAAAATCATCATTTTGTTACACAGTTTCCCTTTTACAAGTATGTGTGTTAAAAGTGACCTGGAAGTTAATGCTAGTGGAAGCATTTCTCTGGCTGAACATGTATCTCCTTTAGTTATAGAGTAAGGATTTTATGTTGTCTTTTTTGCCTTGGCTACCAGGAATCTCTGAGGTAATGTTCAAGCATAATTGAACATAATTACACCAATTTCTTAGCATATCTTTTATCTTTTTGTGTCCTTTTAAACTTCATTTTGACAGCTACTTCTACAAACTGCTTCAAATAATTTTTGGAAATTAGATGGGCATAACTCCTACTTGAATAAGCTTAATGTCTTAGAGGGTCACAATAATCACTCTACTGAGTATGGAATATAAAGCCTAGAATTTCTCTTTCTATTTTGAGCACTTATTTCCTCTGATTCTTCTAACAGAAATAATAGTATCTGTCCCATGTATATGTAAGTAGTAGGAGATGAGGCATAAGACCGCCTCTAACCCAGTGCTGAGCACAGAACAGGCACTTCATCAACTCTGAATACAATGAATTAAAATGACATCTCAATAGAGACACAGAATAAGTTGTTATAAATCCAGGTCTGCAGCTCAGGAGAGAAATAAAATCGAAGATAACAGCTTCAGTGGTCAGCAACAGATATACAGGTTTAATTTACGTTGTAGGGGTGGATCAGACCACGTGAAATAAGCATGTAGAAGAGGAATGAGCATATGTGATAAATCCAACCAATACCCTTACAAAAGAACTCTTCTTACTTTTCACAGTGGTTATATAACAGCAATAGAGAAGCAAAAAGGAAGACCGGTTTGCTTATGAAGTGGGGATCCCATGTGATATAACAAGGGGCTGTTTGAGGGGGAGCTGCTCCTCCAGTGACTTGCTGGGCTCTGCCCTAGAGGTTCACCTCAGGGAATCCCTACCAGGTCCCAACAGGAACTTCTCCGCTCTCTCCAGGTTGGGCCCTCAGGCTTGTGAAACCTGGGCCGCTGCCAAGTGGCATCTACTTTGCCGATGATAGAGTCTCCTCAGGGGCTGTTGGTCTAACTCCTTTCATAAGCACTAAGGTTTCAGTAATTGAATAAACTTAACAGAAAATTAGAATTTTAAATTACCTAAATACAACAGCTGTGATGTACTGATGTCACGATTGCCCTTTCTGAGTCCAACCCTCGAAGATTACTCTTCCCATTTTCCTGATGTCTGATTAATAGTGTCAACAAACATGTTCCTCGTCCCACCTATATAGTTTGGATAACTTTTCTCATGAGAAGGAAAGAAGTGACAGTACAGAGTGTGTCCCTCTCTTGACCAAGAAGAGTGTTCACGGTAGTCTCAGCATTTTCTGGTAGATGAGCTATTTGGCTTATGTCGTTTCTAGGTCCCGATGGATAGTATTATGAAAGAGATATTATCTTTTAAAAAAGCTGACTGGACATCCTCCATTATTTAACAACCACCAAAAAAATTCAAGAAGCTTTATTTTTTGTCCTTGTAACTTAGAACCATGATTCTCTGCAGGATCTTAGCAGTAATTAAGATATTCAGTTAAAGATGTTGCCAATAAAATAAGCCTGATTAAGGACAAGAAGGAGCACAAATGGACAATAAGCTTTTGAAATTTTAAGAGAAGACCCAGGATTTATCAGTAACCATAACTGTAGTCTGCATTTGGAATATCAAGATGTTTGGCATTGCACAGAAGAAAGATCTTTTATTTTATAACATTCTAAATAAAATTCTCATTCCAAAAACATGAGTGTATAAATGTGTAGCAAATTTTCCAATTAAGGCTTAAGTTTGACATATACATTACTATCCTTTCCGTAGGCACTTGGGAGAGGGGCTGAAATCCCACTCAAATCCAATCCATGAGCAAACCTCAAACTGAGACACACTGTTCACATCTTGCCAAGTCATAACTGATGACACAATGAGTTGAAAAGCTTAAACTTTAAAAAATGCAGGCATTCTCTACTTTTTACCACAATGTGAAACCACATGATAAAGTGGATCACATTTTCCCATAGGAGCAATGTTATAATTGGAGGTTATGTTTCTGACCAAGGAATTAGCTCCAGATAACTCCATGATACAGCAACAATGGATCCCATAAACAAGGACATAACAACACTAAATCTTTATACTAATGGTGATAGTAAAAGTAGACTGTGAGTACCATAAAGAGTTTTAAATATAGTCTACGTGTAACTTATACAAGATTCTTTAGACTATATATAAAGTACTAAGAAGCTTTTAGAAATTGCCATGAAATGAACATGTCAACTAAGTATTATAATACTTTAGCTTTTTTTTTTCCCCCTTTTTAACTTAAAATCACTTTGTGGAGGACTAAGACCAGATTTTTTGAAGAGGAAGGGGGCCATCTTCTAGTTAAACTCTTTAATTTTACCCTGGAGACTCAACATGCTTTTTACTAGATTTTTCACAGGATTTTCCTTTTATTTTGATAAAATTTCCCTGTAGCTAGCAGAGACTTTCCCCAAAAAATCACCCCATCAACTTCAGAACTATTCCAAAATGCTAGAGCCAGGGCATCACAGATTGTTTAATTTTGTGTTTGTGGGTGTGTTGATCTCTATCATGGCATTTAATATCCTATTCAAATGCCATTTTAAAAAATCCAGCTTTTGGAAAAAAAGGAATATTTAATCATTTCCCAGATAACTGAAAGAACTGGCATAGAACAATATGCAATCTGTACTTGGACTATTTGCCTTCCTGTCTTCTAGCTCAGACATGGCTGTGAAAAACATTGAATGGAAGGTTAAAGGCAAAGAAAAGGAAAATTTAAGGGTTAATTACACTGTATGGAAGGAATGACTGACCACTCAAAATCTTACACTATAAACCATACTCTGTGATCATAAAGTCATTGCTTTTAGAACTAAAGAACATTCAAATTATAAAGTAGCTTTGAAATCATTGAGACCAACCCTTCTACTTTATGATGAGAGAACAGACCCAGAGAGAGAAAATGACAGGCCAAGAGTAAGGAGCCAAGAGATGACAGGCCTAGGACAACACAGATATATGGATTCTTAGCCCAGGGCGACCCCAGGTTGGCTCCTCTGTTGCCATTCTATTGCTCAAGTCTGCCTGATGCAAAGAAATTGGGGGAAAAGCCTTTTGATCTATGCCACACTTGAATTAAGAACTCTCACTCCCTTTCCTTCCCTCATTCTCTCTCCCCCACACACGTATATACAATAAACTTTCAGTTCATAATATGGATATAAAGTAACAGGATACTTTTTCATATTTATTCCACATGGAATCAGTCACTTGAAGTGTTTAATGTATAGCATTTTTAAAAGTGTACCACATTTGCAGTATAATAAACACAGAAATAAGAAAACAGCCGCTGGCCAATTTAATTCAGACCTTCTAAAAGTAAGTCAAATTCATAAAAATCCTTTGTCCAACTTGTGTCTTTTATTAGCAATCAGTTCAGCTCAAAGTCTTACAGAAAAGATCAATTAAATATTAATCACAGTCCAGAGAATTTTAAGTGTCGATTCCATTATCTTAAATGCAACACCAGACAAACTACCAAAGCAAATCTCTTTCCTCCCTTATCCTTCAACATAAATAAGCTTTTTAGCCGTTTCCCCGATGGTATAACTCATACCAAATGATGACACTATTTACAGTATCTGCTTCAAAAGGGCAAAGCTTCTATTCCTATTTCAATTAAAGCCATTGTGCAATTATGCTTTCAAGAAACAATTAACAGAGGGAAAAACCATTTCCCTTGCTCCAGCCTTTTTAGAGTTGGGTGGTGAGTACCCCTTCTTACCGCTAGTGCCACTGAAGCAATTATTTAATGTTAAGGTTCACTTCCTCGGATGTAAATTTTGGTTTTAGTTGACACTAAAAAGAAACATCAATTTATTAGGAGATAAAACTTGTTCTCTAGTAATGGAGCAGCTGCGTACATAAATTTATTGCAGTTTAATGTTCTCACACATAAAGCAATTAGAGTCTTCTGACAAACATACTTGCCACAGAAATGACAGCGTGCACTGTGGTGGAGATGGTCTGCGCGATGGAAACGGTGACGGGGGACGGTGAGGACAAACTCTCTGTGGAAACGTGAAATCATAATATGTGTTGGGCAAAGTCAAGTGAAACTCTGTTCTCGGTGAGTTGGAATGAAAAGAGATGCTACAAACTTCATAGTCACTGGTGAATCCCCGCAGCCCCCACGCATGGTAGCTTTCCTCACAGTGGACTCACATAAAGTTGCCTGGACTCTGAGCAACGGACAGACTCTGAGAGCAGATGACCCCCGATGGCATCGTCTCATTGGGAAGCACCCCAGTGGACAGGTGAGCAGTTACGGTTCTTTCCAAGGGCTGAATGTCTGGGCCTCACTTGGAAGAAACTAAAGCACATCTGCTGAAGAGTCTGCTGCGCTCCAGGCGGCGCCGCCGTCTTTCACATACCACTTTTCATTTTTAATGTGTGAGAGATAGAGCGGCTGAGATGGCGAGGACACCCTCCCTGTGCCCCCACCACATATGACACCAGGCCTGCTGGGGTAGTAGCCACCCCCCATCCACCGGGGTCAGTCCTCATTGGTTTGGGTTGAGAATGTGTAATCCCAGTTCATATGGAAGATTAGTTGACTTAAAACTGCTATAACGTAGTCTGTAAATTATAGTAACAATTACCATGGTTATTTATTAAGCACCTATTAAATGCTGGGTAAGATGCAAATTGTTGAGAATACATAGATGTGCAAAATGGTTCCTAAACTCAACAGTCATATAATGTAATAATAGATAGGGTCGTGGGGCCCCTGGGTGGCTCAGTCAGTTAAGCATCTGCCCTGGGGTTCTGGGATGGAGCCCTGCATCTGGCTGCCTGCTCAGTGAGGGGGTCTGCTTCTCCCTCTGCCCCTCCCTGCCTTTGTGTTCTCTCTCTCTCTCTCTCTCCTCTCTCTCTCAAATAAATAAATAAATAATCTAAAAAATAGGTAAGATCATAAGTGAAAGTAAATGTATACTTTTTTTTTTTTTATGAAAATAAGAGGGAAGAGGGGCCAGTTCTTAAGGGAAAAGTGAGGCCTGGCTAGATGCCCGGTCAGACTCCCCACACTTAGGATGCTCTGAGTGAGGAATGCTATGGGCCAGGCTGAGGGTTCAGACCACGCGCAGGGGAGGCAGGCTAAAGACGCAGCAAGTGGTGTGGGATCCCTGTCTGGATGGAATTTTTTCTAAAAGGAGGCTTCTGAGACACCCAGACACAAAGACTGAACTCACACATGAGGCCAGATTTCTTCCAAAACCCCACTGAAATGACAACAAAGAAACAAAAAGTCTTACAACCACAGGGATAAAGAGAGTGAGGACAGAGGAGACCACAACAAATGAGATGAGGGGACTCCTGGGTGTCTCAGTGGGGTAAGCTTCCGACTCTTGCCTTCAGCTGGGGTCGTGAGATCGAGCCCCAAGCCTCGCTCCCCCTCTGCCCCTCCCCCACTCGTACATGCTCAAATAAATCTTTAAAAAAAATAAATGAGATGAGATTGTAGAAGCTCGAAGGCTAGTGAGCCAGCCTGCTGGATGGGACGGAAAGCTAAGTCCGGGTCAGGGCAAGATGCTCGGAGTCGAAGGGCTGGATCTGCGGTTTCCCGGAGAGACCCGGGAACAGAGGGGCGGACGGACGGGAGCCTGCGAGGCTGGGCGGCGGCCGGGACGCGCTGTCCTTGGGCATTTCTGCTTCACAGTCTTCCCTTTCACATTCTCAGAAACCACAAAGCCTTTAAAAAATATGTGTGGGTGTGGGTATGCATATGTATGTGTATATTTATAGCCACGGCTTTGGCTTCCGCGGCCGCCGCAAAGAGCCAGTGGAGAGCCCGGTGGCGCGCTGGTGGCCGCGGCGCACGGAAGGGCGCGGGCGCTGCGGGGGCTGCGGGGGCTGCGGGGCTGCGGGGGCTGCGGGGGCTGCGGGGGCTGCGGGGCTGCGGGGGCTGCGGGGGCTGCGGGGGCTGCGGGCCCTGAGAGGGCTGCGGGGGCTGCGGGGGCTGCGGGGCCTGAGGGGGCTGCGGGGGCTGCGGGGGCTGCGGGGCTGCGGGGGCTGCGGGGGCTGCGGGCCCTGAGAGGGCTGCGGGGGCTGCGGGGCTGCGGGGGGTGCGGGGGCTGCGGGGGCTGCGGGGGCTGCGGGGCTGCGGGGGCTGCGGGGGCTGCGGGGGCTGCGGGCCCTGAGAGGGCTGCGGGGGGTGCGGGGGCTGCGGGGCTGCGGGGGCTGCGGGGGCTGCGGGGGCTGCGGGCCCTGAGAGGGCTGCGGGGGCTGCGGGGCTGCGGGGGGTGCGGGGGCTGCGGGGGCTGCGGGGGCTGCGGGGCTGCGGGGGCTGCGGAGGCTGAGGGGGCTGCGGCTCGTGTGCCGGCCCGAGCCGCGCTGGCATCCTTGCTCGCGGGGCCGCCGCTCCGCCTGTCCAAGTGGGCTGCGGCTCCCACCTCTGCCCGGCTTCCAACGCCGGCGACTGCGCAAGGTACACGCGCGACACGCAAGAGACAGCGATAACCGAAGGGCTACTCTTGCCATTTTGGCGGAGCAGCCACAGGTCTTGGGTTTTGCCGAGCACTCACAATCTCAGCCCCTATGTCCGTGGTCAGACTGCTCCGGGCGAGCTCAGGAGGTAAGGGGTTAATAGGAGACGGCTTCCTCGGAAGTGCTCCCTTAGAAGGCTGCGGGTGATGGGAGAGTCGGAGAGTCCGGCCGGGCTCCCAGCCCTCCCAGGAGTCCAGCCAGGCTTCCGTGGGGAGAGGCACGGCCTCCGGGAAGCTCCGCCGGGCTCCACCTCCCCGGCTGCCCTTTGGATGCTCTTCTCATTCGACCAAGACACCGCCCAGGCACTTACTAAATTCCTTGTATCTTTGGTATACATGAATGGGAAGAACAGCTTCTGCACATTTAATCTTCTTACTATAAATACTTAGGCAAAGAAAAAAGGTGACAATGAAGTCTCATCCCACTCAATTTATTCCCGTTAGCATTCTTTCCGTAGAAAAAAAGGAAAAAAAAAAAAAAAAAGCAACCCTCGAGTATGAATGTAACATGAAAAAAACCTGTGCTGAATCATGAACATGATTATTCTATGAAAGAGAATTCAAACTGAATTTTAAAATCTCATTTTATAGCTACTTATAAATCCTGTGAATGGCTGTGCATTGATCTCAGTGAACTTTACACAAGAGCATACATTATTAAGGCCAGAGATTTTCAACTTGGGGAAGATGAGGATGATCTGGGGAAGAAAATAATGGTTTGGACAAGGCAAGTTCTCAAGGATGAAAACACCCCTTTTCTGGCTAAGACACATCTATGCCCACCAGCAATCTGTGCTTATATTCATCTATGTTGCAGGTGTTTGTTTACTGGACTTGTCTCTCTGGAATTAGATAACAAGTTTTTTGAATAGAGGGACCCTGTCATATTCATCTTTGTCTCCTTAGCCCCGATCCCTTTGTGCCCTGATCCCAATGCCAGTTAAATAAATTGCTCCATGAATTTGCTGAATGAATAAGAGCCTCTGATCTATGCCTTCGAGGGATGTGCTCCTATTTATCACCATTTTACTTATCTTTCACAAATAGTTATATCCTGTATGTGCACCTCCTAACACAGAACATTATGAGCACATATACAATATTCCCCACCGTGAAACCAACCAGAAAGGATTCCTTCCACTCAAGTCTGTGGATTTCACAATAAAGGTATTTCCATCATAGATTTCTAAGATTTCCAAACTTGTGGCTCATATTTAAGGAGTTGAGACCATTATCTGCTTTCCGTATAGAATTTTTTCATGGTTCTGATACCCATAAAAGGATGACATAAGACAAACGACAAAGCAAGTATAGCACTATTATGGAAATAGGCATTAGAAAATTAGGAAAAGTATTCTGTTCATTGTGTTAACTATAATTTTAGCCCAGTATTATTCATATTTTGACCACAGCCCATAATATTTTACATAGCAACCAGTACAAATGTATGTGTGTGTATTTATATATATATGTATATATATGAAGTAGAGATTATGAAAAAATTTCTATATCCAGTATACTCTGATATTATCTTTTCTATTCTACCTCATTCTCTTTAAAAATTGCTGATGCCAACTTACTAAAACAATTTGATAACCCAGCAAAGGGAAGGGACTCATGGTTTAAACCTAAAAAGCTGTCCATCTCTCATTTCCTTTCAAGAAAGAAGTTTTGGTATGATTCGAAGGCAAAATAAAATCATTAAGACCCCAAAGGTAAATAATAACTTTCATGGAAGAAGCTAAAGACATTAGAATCTTCTGGAGAAATCTCTCTGGGGTTTCTTTTCTCTTCAGCATCTCCATTTCTGTGATTCTTTTGGACAGCTTCCTTTCTCTTCCATTTCATACTGCCCATATGGTTAAGAACAGGTAAGAAGCACATGGAGCCCAGGAGAAACAGAAAAGTAGCCTCTACTTGGGCCTGACTGATCAGGCCACATTTGTTTCCAAAAGGTAAGAGAAAGCCTTGAAGCTCCCCAGGGATCCTGTCCTGTGAACCACAATGGACTAACAAGGAAACCAGGTCCCAAACCTCAGCTTATCATACCATGTATGCACCACATGTCCCTGGGAATATCCCCCTACAACATTGTCCAACCGAACTTTCTGCCACGATAGAAGTGTTCTACATTGGTGCAATATGTTCACCACTGTGGCTTTTATATTGGATGATGTAGCCCTTGAACCTTCTAAAGATGGGTAGAGTGTTGAGATTGGAAGGCTTAAGGGCAGGCAAGATTTTGGAGATACTGATGCTGATTGTATCATTCCATCTGATATTTCCAAAAGAAAGAATGGGACTGTAGCATTTGGCATTCTCAAAACTTGAAAAAGAAACAGAGAATATGGAACCAAACAACCATAGAGTTTCGAGTGTCGGATTTTGTCATAAGTGATAAGCTATCCCTTCCAACTAGACCCATGATGGTTAAGTGTTGTACAAACAGTTGTATGTTTTTTTGAGGAGCCGGCAAGGCAAGAATCTAGTTCATTGTATGGTTTTAGAAAGACCCAAGTTACATCCTGCTGTGATGTACCGGATATAGGGCCTAGGACAAGGTATAAATGCTCTTTTTAGTCTCCATAGCTAGTGATGGGGCATTCTGAGTTGTTATGATTTGGTGTAAGGGAAGCACGCAGTGCTGTGGTTCAGGATGGGTGGTTATTCATAGTACTCAACAGTATATGGACATAGGCAGATATGCAAATAACTTTTACTCTAGGATAACTACCAATTAAATTACATAGGTAGATACAAGCCTGACTCTACTTATTCTACATCTGTGTAACTTCTAGAAAAGGGTAGGGTAATCTAAAAACTGGGGGAGATAGGATAATCCATCTATACTATGAGTATCCTCAGACCTAGAATAGGACTGGCCAAAATCTGAAGGTCTCTGAGATACTGTATCCATTAGTTATCTGCAATAAAAACAGATAATACAGCTGTTTAGCTCTTTCCATACACCAGACACTGTCCTACCACCTAATCCTCACAGTTCTAGAAAGTGAGTACTATTATGCCCATTCATTAGATGCAGTAAGTGAGGAGAGAAATGCAAAGATTAAGTAACTTGCCAAAGATCAACAGCTAGTAGGTAGCAGAACTGGGATTAAAACAGAGTGCATACTTGTAATCACTATACAATATGGTCTTCATTTTTTTTTAAAGATTTTATTTATTTATTCATGATAGACACACACACACACACACACAGAGAGAGAGAGAGAGAGAGAGGGGCAGACACACAGGCAGAGGGGGAAGCAGGCTCCCTGCAGGGAGCCTGACATGGGGATTCTATCCTATAGGTCTCCAGGATCACACCCCTGGGCCAAAGGCGGTGCTAAACCACTGGGCCATCAGGGCTGCCCACAATATGGTCTTCAAATGAGGAGTGGGTTCTATATGGATGGTAGTCAGTCATCTTCACATACTCACCCTGGAACGTGGATGTAACATAAGACAGCGTATTAATAGCACCAAGGACACAAGAGAACAAGTGAAAAACCATAAATGACTACAGATGAAGTCTTATAAAAACAGACTACAATATTTTAGCAATCTGTTAAATCTGTTATCTAAGATAAGAGCAATCAGTTCTTTCTATCTTAATAGCCCAATGAAATAATGCAAATAGATGACCTAGAACCATCAAGTAAAGTTTAATTATCATTTGAATATACTGTCGAAGAATCATTAAATACACTTTAAAAGAATTCCTGTTAAGTACTAAGGATACTATGGGAAAAAAATTTGGTTACTAAACATAGCAAGCTTTGGTTATCTGCGAGACTCACCATATTCAACACGTGAGACAGGTGAAATTAACAAGACTTCAATAATCAAAAAAATTGAGCTCAGTGTCCTCCAAGCGCTTAAAATGAAAAAAGTGTACAGCTTGATGCAATCAGTAGGTACCAACACAACAGTCTTCAAGAGATCTGCAGCTTCAACATTGCTGTTGGGTACATTTTTAAAAAATGTGCTAAGATAATGGGCAATTGAGGCATTCTGAAATTAGATCTAACAAGGTAAGTAATTGCTGTGCAAGTCACACTACATTTTGCAGACTGTGTTCTCACACTGAACAAGATACAGAGATTGCCTTTAAAAGGTGTAATCTTCTGTAATCGTTTTTTGGTGTTCAAAGCAATTGCTTTCCAATGGTAAAAGAACATGAGAGAACAATGGTGCATACCCCCAGACATCTTGCCGACACGTAAACTCTGACCGCTCACAGTGTGCTGTTATTGACCAGCTGGATGAAAGGACAATGTAGCCATTAACTTACTGCAAAACTCATCAGAAAGGGAGTAAAGTGCCTTTGGGACCTGTACACAGGCCCAACGGAGGGAGCATGTGGAAGAAGACTTCATCATCCCAGGTGAAGTTCATTTTGGGGCCAGTGCAAACCAGGGAGAAGTATCATGGAAGAAAGAAGAGCATTAGCATGAATTGAGGGGATGTCTTCAACTGAAGTTCAATGCTAAGAGGGTAAGGAATGGGTTCATTCCAATGTTTCTGCAGTGTTCAGTGAGTGAAAAGCAGTATATCCCCTGTCAGGGATGAAAAGATGAATAAGACATAGTCACTGGAATAGGAAAGATAGGAGATTTTATATATGTATATATGGAAATATGTGCTGATAATAAACTTTAACTTCAATTGTGTTATGTGCTAAGAAGGAGAAGAAGGAGATGTATCTGGGTTGAGTTAAGCTTGCAACACTCACCTGAATTTTGATTTCATGAGATAAGTTGAAGTGATTAGTAAGGAAGCTCCACTAAATGTTGACCTGATGGGCTGGAAGGGTCCCTGCAAGCAATGAAGGTGCTCTTGGTGGGCGTTGAAAGCCATGGGCCGGACACAGACTACTGGCAGGACTGTGAGAATTCAGATTCATCCCTTCAACTCTGGGGTGAGCTGCTCAGACAGAGGCCATGACCACAGGGGAATCTGAAACTCCATCATTTTAGAGCTGGAAACACTTGCCCAAATCAGCAGGTAGAGTTCTAAAGAAATGTGGGGCAGAGAAAGCTAGAACCATCTAGAACTCCATTAATGTACATGAATTTAAATGTTTTTGTGATTATCAGGTGATTTCATATGGTATTTTTGACTTCAAGAACAAGGGATCTGTCACCCACTAGGCTCAAGATGATGGGGGTTGAAGCCCAATGGCCTGTGCTGGGACTCAGAGCAGCCGTACCTGGAGTTATCCTGGAAAGTAAGCCTGGGGAGAGGCCTGGACTATGGACATGCTATGGTCTGGGGCTGGAAGTACCCACAAAATGCAGGATAGACACTTAGATTATGAGTAATTCATGCTGGTGGATTCAGGTAAGACTTCTTGGGCGAGAAAGCATGTGTGTTGGATCTTAAAAGGGAAGAAGAATTTGCAAAGGTCGGGAAAGGTCATGAGATGAAAATATAACACAGACAAGATGCTGTGGATGCATTTCTAAATAAAGGAATGCTGGGACACAGGGCCCAAATAATTTACAGTGGGATGGAGAACCAGTAACAAACCTTTTCTATGAATGGCCAAATAGCAAATATTTTCAGCCATATCGGCCAACTAATCTGTTCCAAGTGTTCAGCCCTACTTCTGTAATGCAAGAGCAGCCATGGACAGAACCTAAGCAGATTGGGGTGGGGGGAAGTCATCCGGTATGCGGGCCACAGCTTGCAGACCTCTGTGTCAGGGGACTTCAGAAAGCTGTGATTTTTTATTTTTTTAATACATAAAAAATGAACATGGGCTGTGAATTAAAGCACCACAGACCTTGGTCAACTTGTGGAAGGCAATGAAGAGCAGAGACATAAACAGTTTTGCACTCAAAGAGCAACCAAATAATGAAGAAAAGTAAGGATGGCCATAAAAAACATGCCTTCTAAAAAAACAAACAAAAAAAAACAAACAAAAAAAACATGCCTTCTATTTCTGACTAACTTGTGAGAGATTAGTGGAAAATTTTATTTATCTCCAATGCACTCTTTTCACTGAATTGTTAATGTTATTAAGAACGTCGAAGTATGATCACAGTTTACTTTTGCCATGGGCATACAGCTTTTGCCTGCGACTGCCATAATTCTTGTACCATAATTTTCTTACCAGAAAGTAACACAAAATGGATAACTTCAGGTCATTCAATATCATTAGAATACACTTATAACAAACATAGTCTGTAAAATACCTAAATATTCTAAAGGTTTTAATGAAGAACAGCACTTGTTGAATTATTCCCACCAGATAGTAAGACAATGCAAGACAAATGAATCAAGATCTGAATGAACGAGAGACCATTTTCTCTCTCTCTCTCTCTCTTTTTTTACTTTGAGAAATATTTAAGCAAATCCCAATGATGACTTTTGCAGACATGTTTTACAGCCACTGCTAAAGATGACTTGTACTTTCATTGTATGCAAACAACCTAAAACTAACATACAAAAGTAGTTGTTCTTTTTACAAAATTCATAAAGTACTACTTTAATGTCCTTCCTAGTTGACAGAGACATCACTCACACACACACACACACACACACACACACACACACACACAGAGTACTTTATTTTCATAGTTTTTGAATGGCATAAAAAAAGCAAGTGGTAGCATTTCTCAAACAACCTGACTGAATTTGACCACAGAAGTGATCAAATCACTAACTGGAAAGTTTTCAAGAAATCACCCTGCTCTGACCCTTGACTTTAGCCACTTGAATATATGTTATTTAAAACAGATTAACAGTCTCTTTTTTTCCCTTAAAGATTCTCCATAGCATGTTAGAATCCCATCCTAACATTTCTTCAAGTTCTTTCTAAGACACAGATAAAAGAATCATCTTTGATTTAAATTCCTTTCCCCTTATTTTGGCCTCCATGAGAGCAGGGGAAAATTGGTCAGACTCATCCTCATAAAACTCGGGTTTCTGAGAATAAGAATGAGGTCTCCACCCAGATTTCTTTCTCTTTGAAAAGCTGAGTGAATCTCAGTTCTGTCACTTATGGGGAGCCTCTCTCCCATCCCTTTGGTGATGCCTGGTCAAGTTCTTCAGCTCTTCCAATTCCCTTTTGCTATACAGACTTCAAATTTTACACTGGCCTTTCTTCATACCTCCAGCATGCTAGAACTTTCTTATATTAAAATCAGCAAAGTAGAAAATTTAAAAGCCAGACTCATGTGTTCACTGAAATCACACTTAACATCTCCTATTTTATTTTTATTTTATTTTATTTTATTTTATTTTATTTTATTTTATTTTATTTTATTATTTTATTTTATTTTAAACATTAACGTCTCCTATATGGGGACAAACTTCATCATGGCCCAAGAGGCAAGACTGTTCTGGTTGGCAATTCTGTCTGTGTGTCTGTAACTTCACAGTCCCCTCTCCCCACCTGCCAGCGCACCTCCCTCTCTACCTCTGCTCATTCTGGATGAGTAATTAGGACTTCACTGCTTGAGCTACTTTCCTCTTGTATCATCAATGCCTCCTTCGTTGCTGGTTGATTTAGCTCAGTTTCATGACCTTTCCTTGACCTTCTTATTCAATTGAGTCATAAATACCAAGTTCCACTTCTCCCCTCTATCCCCAACATTGCACGAGGGTCATTGACATTCCACTCCCACTTTACATCGTATTTGCAACATCCAGCAATTTGGCTTCAGTGGCTCCCACTGCAGTCTCAAATGATTTCCTAGAAGCTTAATGCTGCAAGTGGCTTCTTTTTGGTCTTCATGTTTCTTGCAAAAATCGAACCTGCCAATTCTTTTCCTCTTGGCTAAAATGTGAATTCTCTATATTTTGGCAGGGAAAGCCCCGAGTTATGACTCATTTTTTTATCGCTGTTTGTAGCCCTCATAGGCTGGTCCATCCTATGACATCAATAATCATTTTCATGCAAGGGAATCTATCTCTCTAGCTCTGACCTCTCTTTTAAAAATCACGTCCATTAACCTAATTGCCTGCTTGGGTATCTCACTTGGCTATGCTGACAACAATTTGAACCTGTTATACATAAAAATGAAATCTTTCTCCACAAGCCTTCCCTACCTCTATTATCCTTATATTGGTTAGTGCTCTTACTTTGTCTTTAAAAATCAGCCAGTTTTCTCTTTATTTCCATAATCCCTCCCTTAAATTCAATGAGCTGGACTCAAAGATATGAAGAAGGAATAAAGGATTTAACTTTATTGCTGATAAAATATTAGCTTTGAAAACAGTTGTTCTATTGGATAAAATTAATTGGAAAACAAAATTAAATTTAGTAATAAAGCTTGGTGTGTGCCAAAGCATGGACTGTGCTCTTTCTTAAGAAGTACTGATGAATGTTAATTCTTTCCCTGAGTCTCAAGATTAAATTCCATTTTGAACCTGGCAGATGGAAACACCAGAAATTTCACTTGCATTAAAAACAGCTCAATACCCCAAAGATACAAATGCAATGAAACGCCGGGATACCTGCACCCCGATGTTTCTAGCAGCAATGGCCACTATAGCCAAACTGTGGAAGGAGCCTCGGTGTCCAACGAAAGATGAATGGATAAAGAAGATGTGGTTTATGTATACAATGGAATATTACTCAGCTATTAGAAATGACAAATACCCACCATTTGCTTCAACGTGGATGGAACTGGAGGGTATTATGCTGAGTGAAGTAAGTCAGTCGGAGAAGGACAAACATTATATGTTCTCATTCATTTGGGGAATATAAATAATAGTGAAAGGGAAAATAAGGGAAGGGAGAAGAAATGTGTGGGAAATATCAGAAAGGGAGACAGAACGTAAAGACTGCTAACTCTGGGAAACGAACTAGGGGTGGTAGAAGGGGAGGAGGGCGGGGGGTGGGAGTGAATGGGTGACGGGCACTGGGTATTATTCTGTATGTTAGTAAATTGAACACCAATAAAAAAAAAAAAAAAAAAAAAAAAAAAAAAAAAAACAGCTCAGAAAGCCTCAAGGACTCTAAGCCCATGTCTGGGACAGAAGAGAAGCCACTCATAAAACATTCTGCAAACACCTCCCCACCCCAATACACAATCTCTAATTCTTCTTAAATACTTCTCTTTTAAAAACACAAAGTAAAAGTAAACCTAGAGATCTAGGTAACCTGTGTTTCTCTGCATCTCTGGTTAAGGAAGGGTGGTTGGTATCATTCAATATCAACATCCTGCATGTTCCACCTAAAATGATACACTCTGTCCTGGTCACTATTTGCAAAAACAGAACTATCAAAATAAGAGAGTGATTTGTGAGAATAAAAAAGCATGAGCAATTTGTTTGGGCAGTAGTGATGTAAACCTGATGTACTACTAAAGATTTATACCCACTATGGTGTTGGTTCAGTTTTTCCAATGTCTTTAAATCTGTTGCCTTTAAATCTGTTGTCTGTGTGTCTGTCTGAGATGATAACCTGTTGGGGGTAGCTGAGCTTGGCTGCAGACATCTCCCACTTATCCAATATGGCCAATTAAATATTGTTCACTAATAATTATTCATATATCTTACTTCCAAAATGTCTGACTATAATAAAGTATCCTTTGCCCAAAATTATACCAAACACCTGACGCCGAATACCTCGGGGCCATTGTGAACATCAACCATTATTGCTTGGCTCTGCCAACATGTGCATTCCAATGTGTGTGATGGGTTACAATGCACGCTGTGCCATACGCAATCAGGCTCCCCAGAATGCCTTTTCATTATAACTGTCTACACGAGCAACACTACTGTATGGGTTTCACGAAAAGGTGCTCCATAAGAGTGATAAGACATTTTCATTCTCTAAAGAAATGTTCTTTTTTTTCCTCTAAGGAAATATTAAAACACACACACACACACACACACACACAAACTCGAAATGACTCCCATGGTTTGCAGAAAATGGAAAACAGTCACATTCAGGTAAATGGAAAGCAGCCATCTTCTGAAATGAAAAAAATTAGAAAGCACAAAGCAAGCAGAACTGAGTAAACTAGAAAAATGTCTTCCGGGTAATCTTTCTTTGATATATTCTGAACTTATTCTACCAACTTCAAATAGAATAACTTGTCTCTTAAACATGCCTCTAGTCAGGGGAGGCAGTTTCATAAGACATATTAATTTCTAACTTGTTTTCTAATTTGATTATTTTTATAGCTACTTATTTGTGTTCTTTGGCACAATAATAGACTCTTGGTACTAATTGAAATATCCACTGACCCTGTGTCCTAGAATCATGTACCACCATTAACAGAAAGGACTGCCCTTTGGCCTTTAGTGTTCCCAGGGGTGCAAGAGTATTATGTTGAAACACGGATCTTTTGAGCAAAGGTCATGCCACTAGTAATGGCTTGAAGTGGGGTTTCTCCTTTCTTCTTTTTTCCTTAATGAAAAGGCTGAGTATTTGACAGAACTGTAACATGTAAGCTATCTCCATTTTATAGCTTTGATATCAGTTGCCAAAGTAGAGTTCTGAGATGTACAGCTTAAATGTTTAATAAAAGATGTTTCCCTCAACAGAAATGTTAATAATAACACAATACACCAAGTTTCAGAAATAGTTATTTAGTAATATCTTTGTGTTTGCCATGGGAGTTTAGGTCTTGTTGTGTACTATGACTTAAAATGGAGAGTTTTTTTTTCCTGCGAATTCTCTTAGTATGAAAAATGTCATAGTAAACCCTAATTTTAAAATTAGTTTCTGATTTCTTTTTTCTTTAATCCAGAGAAGTGAGAGTATGTTTTTGGGCTATGCCAGCATATCTTGCCAAAGCTTGGTTTTGATGTTAAATATTCAAGCCCACACATAGCTATGCGGTTCCACTTAGCCAAACACTTCCTAGGACATCAGGGGAAATCTCCAGGACAGGCATACAATTGGGTAAATCATCGCAAGGGTGATGCGCTTCACTCTGATTATCCTGACAGCCTCTTCCCTGAACAGGGGTCCTTGGCTCTGAAAAGAGCATCTAAAATCAACAGCTGTGTCCTGATGTTTTGCCACTCTGTGCTCATAAAACATGATGTTTGGTAACATATTTCAAACACAGTTTGCTTGTGTCTTTTCAACACCAAAACTCTTGCTTCTGTATCTTCTTTCATCTATGAATTCCTAAATCGTTTGTGGGCACTCATTATGCTACACAAAATCCCTTCACAGTAATTACTGGTGTTACTGTTATCCTAATTATCTGTAATACAGACAAATCCACTTTCTATATTGGATTGCACCGTGGAAATGCACGTAATGGAACATGTTTCAAGCTACCTAGAAATGCCCATTGCCTTGCTGACGCATAAAGAACTCTGAAACGTATGTACACTGCAGAATCTTCTGTGTTCTGCATTGTGCTTTTCACATTCAATGTTGCTGTTAAGCTTCTCTTTCTAAAATGCCCCTGTAATATATAGACTTTTCCCTAGGAGTGAGAATGAAGTTTACCAGCTACGTTTTTTTTTATCAATTTCAGACAAACTGGGGTAAGGTACGTTAAAGAGTGGCTCCTGGAAATTCAATTTCGAGGTACGAGGCATTGCAGACAATGCAAAGAAGAGTCATACAATCTCTGCTTTCAAGAAGCTTATGCTTGCAGAGGAAGACCAAATGCAGGATAGAGTACAGGGTATGCTCAGTTTCCCACTACAGTAACAAAAGGACACAGAAAACAACGTGGGGAAAAGACCCATAGGAGGGCAGGAGGTGACAAAGGAAGCTGGATATTCTGGTGATAAATGCAGGAGTTGAAAGTTCGAGTTTTATTTTTACTCGCAAATATAATGAGAAACTTTTGGAAACCCTAAGGAGATGACACATGATCCAAGGGATGGATAGAGAACACTTTGAGGTGGCCAGCTGTTCCCCTGCTTGACTGCAGACCAAATGGAGGAAAATGGGCATTTTGGGATTTAGATTAGAGCAAAAGAATACATTTCTGACAGCGAGACTTATTAAACAAATAATGGAACAAGTTAGAGAAGGAAACTGTGAAAATGTCATCTGTGAAAGTCTTTAAAACTGGGATATGTTTTCAACAACATAAAAAATGGAGCAGGTGAGATATGGGGTATACTGGCCTAATGGAAACCAAACAGCATTACCTTCCAATGACTGAACAGAGACCCTCTGAATTCATCTGCTTGGGATTCTTTGTCTAGTCATGATGGCTGTAGTGAGCCACCATATTCCTTGACACAGCCTCCTCAACCCCTGTGGGTGTCTGCAAGGTGGTCAGCGCTGAGGAGCCCAGACTATACTCAAAGAAGCAAGGTTTGGCTTCCATTTGACATGAACTGACAACACTAGAGTCGTTTGGAGAATGCTCAACAAATTCCAGCCACTAGCTCAGATTTTAAGTTGGGCATCAGTAGAAGGTGTTCAGCTTTGAAGAGCTAGTTTGGGACACTGTTTCAGTCACAGATTCATTTATTCAACAGCTTTAGTGAGTACTTACTTTGCATTAGGTGGTGGGAGCTACAGAAGGCAGAGCCCCTGCCGCAGAAACAGTTAATTGTACACCAGAATCGCAAATGTTAGAGCAGAGGTAAGCCCAGGATATGTGGGAAGCACAGATGGTGGATGCTGCCCCGTGACAGAGGGCAAGGGAAGGCTCATAGACTGACATCGGGGAATCCTGGAAGGAAAGAGCCAGGCAGCTGATGGCAAAGGAGAAAAGCTTTCTTTCTAGCAAAAGGGATGGCATGTTTGAAGGCATTACATGCCACAACAGAAGATGATCATGTGAATGCCTACAGCCAGGGGAAAACTGGCAAAATCACAATCTTGGCTCACATGTGCTTTGCCTTCTAGCACCAAGGTTGCTTTTTAAAATATTTAAGTAAGACCTTCAGCCTTGATTAGAGCATCTGTCATATGAATATGTATTTACAGGTTCCCTGGAATAAAGTGTTAGACATGGAATTCAAATGCTCTTTCGTTTATCAATGGCTACTAAGAACTGTAATCAAGCCAGGCCCTCTTTTCTAAACAAACTCACTAAACGTAGGGACAGAGGTCTCAATAGAAAACAGGATTCATTTGATCACTGTTTTCTTCCACCATAAACACTCACTCTTTATTCACAACATATATTCTCATGCGTACACATGCATTTATACAGACTATCCATCAATCAAAAGAAAGCTGTCACAAGGAATATATGACTCAACAAACGAGAACACAAGCTTCACCAAGAGGCAACAAACAACCTTAATGAATTTTTAAGATTCTCTGGTTATACATCAGCTCAAACTATAATTAATACTCAAAGTAGAGAGGATTGCAGTTGCTTTTTTCATCCTATCCCCCACAAAGGCTTTCCCAGCAACAGTGGTGGCACTCTGTCCTCTCCTCCTCTGTCAGTGTCACTAAGAGGTGGGTTAACACCAAGTATGGACAAAGCCTGCTGGGCTTGCTACGCAGAAATCTTGCAAAGTGATGTGAATACATTTTGTGGAAGAAAGGGAAAGAGGTTCATGTATGGTTAGTTAAAAACAAAAAACAAACAAACAAACAAAAAAACAAAAAAACAACCAACTATGGATTTTGTCCAGGCTGCATGAGGTACACATGTGTCTGGTTGTTTCCAGCACATGAGGCTGTACAGTCATCCCTCCCTGCCTCTGCCAAAGATGTGTCCCACAGAAGCTATGCACGCACAGGATCTTGTACAGGTCTGCCGCCACAGTCAGAGTGCTGAACCCAAACCCCAACTTCTCTGGAGTCTTCCCCATGACTTCTCCCCACTTCTCTTTTCCCCATCTCGGTACGCTTCTGAAGGATTTACTAAAAGACTGAGATGTTTTTGGACAGGCAATTGCTGTTGTAACACAACCTTCTCAAGGGTTAAGTGTAAATGAATCAGAAACATATGGCTTAAATTTCCCACAAAATTGAATTCACATGGACTTAGATATAAAAGGGAAAATAGTATTTTCCAAAACATGGTTTGAGTTTTGAAGGACTCCAAGTGCTGGGAAAATAGTTTCGGTGTTCACTTAACTTTTAGCTATGGCCAGGATCATTCATCCGTAATACTACAAAACTTTGTTCTCTTAAATAACATGTCACATCAGGGAAGATTACACAGATAGTGACTAAACACCCCCTCCACAATTATTTTTTTTTCTTTTTCTTTTTCTTTTTCTTTTCTTTTTTTCTTTTCACCCCCTCCACAATTCTGTAACGAGTTTCAAAAGGATCAGATCAGAATGGAACACGAAGCGCTTAGTGACAACTGAAAACGTGATTCCAACCGTTGGATGTGCGTGTGTATTATTTGGGGATCTTGTGAAAATGCAGATTCTCGTTCAGCAGGTCTTATGTGGGGCCTGAAGCCCTGCACTTCTAACATGCTCTCGGGTAATGCCAATGCTGCAGGTGCATAGCCCACATCTAAGTAGCAAGGACTTGGGTCACCCATGCGGCATGTCACCACTCACCACACAAGCCACTTGATACTACATTACATATCTCTGAGCTTCTGGAGATTCCTATTTGTTTGGTGATAAATAAATAAATATTCAAGCAAAATTACATAATTGGGAGTTAAAATATCCTGCTAAAAAGGTATAGATAATTGCTGCGAAATTTACATAACAATATCCACTGATTAGAAGTAATGAGTAATGTATTCATTATTACACATGAACAATGAGAAAACAAATAAGAAACAGTAAATATTCATCATTACCAGTTCTGCTACTGCTTTATATCCTATTCCAACTGGGAATCCTTTCATAAAACCTTCCAAATCTCTTCAGATATCAGAGATATGGCCTGTTGTGAATTCGAGCACTTTTTTGTTTGCCACTTGACTAATTAGGAAGGAATCATCTAGCCCTTTTGTATGCATTAATCTTGCATATATGGATGCTTTATTTTCACAAAGAGATTTTAATCTCTCTGAGGGTGTGGCCTCTCTTTTTCCCTTCTGAATACCCCAGAGTCCCTCAGCATGTTTCCTTAGTTGACTATGAAATAACCCCCACATCCTTTATGACCATCTAGAGTCCTGGCAAACCTCAGCTTACAATTTTTCAAGGCCAATAGCCATACCCATCTCCACAATGTTAGAATTCACACTGTTCAGGTTGTAATAAATCCAGTTCTATTTGTCAACTGGAGGTAGGGGTTGAAGGCAGGGGATAAATGTTGGAGGTAAGGAAATATTTGATGTTTGAGAAAACATTCAATACTTATCCATTAAGCTCGATGAAAAATTTGTAACTTCTTTCCTCCCCCAGGGGTTGAATGGGCCCGTTTTTCATATATGCAGCGTTACAGGAAACTTGTTAAGATGAAGAATGTTATCATTTTCCTCTTGGGCAAACTTAGCAGAGAAGCAGCTTACTTTTATGTATACCCCACACACATCACCACAATGGTAAAGCTCAGGAAAGTGTTTATCAAACCCTCTAACTTCCAAACCACTAATCTCACTCTCCTGGCAGGAAGACATATATTTAACTGCCCCTCTAAGGGCAAGGTCATTCCCAGGTTCTGGAAAACCCATTCACACGCCCAGCCTCTGAAGGAGACACTCGGTCACTGCCCTTCATTTTCCACATTAGAGCGCCTGGGCTCTGAATATAGGAAGGTCTTTTCTCACAGCAGAGAAAGAAGGACAACAAGCTGGTGTAGCCCAGAGGATCCTAGCTCTCAGTTCCCATCCCTGCACCGAGTTCTTCCACAGCCGAAGGCCAAAGGCTGTAAGCCCCCATTGAGAAGGGTGCAGCACAGGTTCTGCTGACCCTCTCGGGCCAGGATAGGAAGCACTTCCTCCCCTCAGTGCATTACATATGGCTGGTTCTGGAAGCAATGTCATAAATGGCAATGGTTGGGTGGGTGGACCATTAGATCTCTGTATCAGGTATGCTGCCAAACATAATTAAGGTCTCTAGGAAAATGAATGCCAGCTTACATATGCTTAAATTGAAATAAACTTAAGTGCTCTCTATTCAAGTAGAACAGCTCAAAATGGATTTTTTGAAAGATCTGACTGTCATAAATTCCTCCTTCAAGTAATAGTTGAACAGCAACTACAGACACAGCAGTATGCCAGGTTAAGTTTCAGGAGAGTGTTGGATTCTTTTCTTATTTTTCACCCAAAGAAAATTTGCAATCGTGATGAAAAGACAAGACATACGCATATAAGCAGTTAAGCAGCTTTACAGAGCCAAGAATATTAATGCAAAGCATGGCATGAAATGGTATTAATTATAAGAAAGAAGTGCTTGAGCTGTGTCCTGAAGGTCAAGAACAATGTGTAAAGAAAGAGGAGAGGAATAGGAGTCCAGATTGAGGATGTGCAGTTATGTAACCCTACTGCTCAGGACACAGTGAGAAAACCCATCTGACTGGTACAAAATGGTCAACATCAGGTAGAAATTTGGTTATGGTTAAAGTAAAAAAATTATCAAATCAGAGTTTGGATACCATTTAGTAGATGGATGTTTTTCAAACAATGTTCCTCAGAATCCTAAGATGCTATAGATGTGACTCAATATTCTTAATGATTGATTTTAAGAATAAATAAATGTAACACTTTTTAGCTTAAAACTAAATTTATGCTAATAAAATAAAATTGTTTTGATTAGTTTTATACATTACAATTCTGTGTGCAGTTTTATTGAAAAAAAAAGAACGACCTTTATCATTAAGAGCTACCTTTTCAGTTATCACAGAAAAGAATGGCACTAGTTAAAGTGTTTTGTCTTATTTATAATGCAAATTCACTTCAAAATTAAGTTAAGATTCATTGTATTTAAAAAATATACAAATGCTTGATTTGACACTTGGAGTTCCAAGTATCCATAATAGCAAAGTTATTACCGACATCATGATTAAAAATACCAATCTGCCTGCATCACATTAGCGAATGAGGACTAATAGATCAGACCATGTACCCTTACGGGATTTAGCTGCACATGGTCAAAAAGAATTGCTTGCTTCCCCCAGTCATGCATCTCTGTATATACAAAATCCACATTAACTTCATGGTGAGCTAAGCATCAAAGAGGGCTGGCAGATGATGGGGTTTGGTCCTTGATGACTCTAAAGAAAGATATTAATTTCACTTTTGCTGCTCATTCAGAAAATTGCCCTAATAACTTAGAAAAGCTCTGCTGATGCTTTCTGCTAGTGGGGGGGGGATGGGGGTGTGCACACGCACGCATGCATATGTCTGAACCGAAAGAAACCATGCCAGCTGTAAAGGAAATTAAAAACAAACTTAAATATGCTTCCATATGCCAGTGCAGGGGCCCCAGAGACTTGATCATAAACTTGCACATTTAAATTGTCTACATGAATTTTTGATTCAAAAAGTATACTAAGCAATTTTATCAGCACAATCACATAAAATAAAATATATTTTCACTTAGGGAAAAATATTCCTCAGGCAAGAAATGGGATATTTTATTTAGACATTCAAGTATCAATTTATAGTAAATGAACATTCTGGATTTTAAAAAGCCTAATAAAGCTACTATTTTCCCTTGTATTAGGAGGTAATAGAGAGTGAATAATACAGGAGATATAAGAAAAGGAATTTAAAACAATCGATTTTATGGGATGATTGAGAATTTTAAAGTAAAATTATACTAACAATTTAAGTGTTAAATCCCCACGTGTCAATTCATTTAAAACCCTTTATATTGTTAAACACAAAATAGGTGTTTAAGTTCTTATCCTCTATTCTTCATACTTATACTTTTCTCTTCCTCTCACTCCATTATGATAATTTTCAAATACTGACTTCAGTTACTGAGCAGCCTTCATACACTGATTGAAAACAACCTACAAATAAATAGTATGTAATTCAAATATCTAACAAATATGTTTCTCTAAAAGCTTATTTTGTATTTTGGGACAACAGTCATCTATTTGACATGATTTAAAAATAAGATGTTAGGGCAGCCTGGGTGGCTCAGTGGTTTAGCGCTGCCTTCAGCCCAGGGCCTGATCTTGGAGGCCCAGGATCGAGTCCCACGTCGGGCTCCCTGCATGGAGCCTGCTTCTCCCTCTGCCTGTGTCTCTGACTCTCTCTCTCTGTGTCTATCATTAATAAATAAATAAAATCTTAATAAATAAATAAATAAATAAATAATAAAAATAAGATGTTATTATAAAAAAGGAGGCTATTTCCAGGCCCGAAAAATGACGAGGTCTTGTATGCATATGGACTTCTGTGGCTGCCACTTCCCTTCCTTGATTTATTAGAGCCAGGAAAATAAAAAGAGTTGAATCAATTTAATTTTAATTCTAATTAAAAAAAAAAAATGTGCCAGGCAATCAAATGACAGCCACAGATTTTTATGCCAAGAGGATGCAAAAATAGGGACATTAAGTATTACTAATATGTAACATTATTAAGAAAAATTTAGTGAGCATAAATAACATGGGGGAAGGCAGAAGAGCACTGGAGATTAAATTCGTAAAAGTGCTTGTTAGCAGGAAATCCACTTGTTTATTGAGAGACAGCCTCAATTAGCTGATTGTGGAAGTGGATAATTTGTTTATTGTTTCCACTTTGAGGAAAGGTTTTCTTACGTATTTCCAACCAAAATAATGGGCCCAGTGGTGTTGTGTTTTGTCTCTGGGGCAGCTCCTGCCACCTGTACCAGTCACTGCAACCCCCACCCCCACCTCCATCTCAGGTTTGCCAATCATTCTCTCTAACAGCATCAGAAGCCTTGCAAGGGGCATAGACTTCTAGGGTAAGGGACTTAGGCTGCTACAATCAGATTCGAAAATGACTGCAATTAAAAAAAAAAAAAAAAAAAAAAAAAAAAGCCTGCAAAGGGGGAAGCCCTGATAGGAGAAAAGTCAGCCAATCATAAAACCCTAAATGACAAAGGAACTGAATTCTCAGGGCTTTCCCTGGTTACAAGATTATCAGTGAGAAGGGATTTGCAATTGTGCACAATCAAGGTTGTTTTTCTCTTTCAAAATCCATCCTAAGAGGAGTGGCACTGAAGAAACCTGTGCCACTATTTGCTTTTATTATAAAGGTCTTGATCTTAAAATTAAGGTTAGCATACATAGGCATGCTGAAGGCAAGAAAGTAGAAGAAAGACTTGTAGTGTTTATTTTTATTTTTTTTTAAGATTTATTTATTTATTTATTCATGAGAAACACACACACACACACAGAGATAGGCAGAGACACAGGCAGAGGGAGAAGCAGGCTCCATGCAAGGAGCCCGACGTGGGACGTGGGACTCGATCCCGGGCCTCCAGGATCACACCCTGGGCTGCAGGCGGCGCTAAACCGCTGCGCCACCAGGGCTGCCCCAGACTTGTAGTATTTAAAAAACAGAGCAAATATTTAAAATTGCACTCCAGCAGACAGAGGTTGAAGGTGACACTGCCTGCAACACACTGCTCTGACACTGTGCCTCGTCTGCTCCTCACACCTGCCCACGCAGCACTGTGCTCTTATTCTTTATGTGGGAGCAGACTTGGTCACAACCTCTCTTAGAGCTGGGGTTTTTACTCCTGATCTGATGGAATAAGAAAAAAAGGTAAGACAAATATCACAAATGAATTTGGTGAGAATTCATCAACCAGATTTCAAAATGTTTAAGAAAGAAAACCTCATCTTAGACAACATAATTTAAAAAGAAAAAAGCAGCAGCCATCCTTCATTCTCTTGGGTTCGGTCTGCTCACTGGGTTGCCAGCTTTCAAGCCTGCCCCTTCCGTGATATCCACTTAATGTCCCCAGACCTCAGCCCACTGGGCAATTAGAACACAAGAACCACTTTCCAGCCCCCTCGATTGAGCAGAATGCATGATCAAGGAGCTCCCCTGAAAGGGCGGGAAGCCCGCACCAGACCCAGCAACATCACAGCCACTTTAAAGATCCTGTCACAGCTGCCCTTGCAGTTAACAGAGCGACACCAGAAAGAGGGAGTCCTCCTTCCTCAGCCCTCACCCCTCAATCTGCTGCCTGCAGCACTTCTTTTCCCTGGTGGGAATGTTTAGCCTTCAGCCATCCTACTTTCTTCAAGTGCTTCTTACCTTATCAACGTATTTACACATTTATAACCAAAAGTGTACATATCCGTGACTGCAAGAGTATTTTCTACTGACTTCGCCATAAAAAATAACATAAATAAAATGTTTAGGTTTGACAAAAGCAATCTAATGAGAACAATACATTTTTGGCTGCAAATCTTTGTAAACTGTGCACTTACAGAGACAAGGAGATAAAAGTGGCAGCATGAAGAGTAAGTGGAACCTTCTCTTATAAAATGCCAGTGACACTGATACACTTTCCTCTAACATAATCACCTACAGGAAAGTTGGTTTCTTTTATTTATAAATCAAGTTCAGCAAATGGAAATCCTAAGAATTCAGTAGCAAAAGGGGAGATTAATCTAAGTGAAGTCAGCTCAGTCAACGGACCACAGCCCACTTTCCACCAGACCACAAAGACAACAGTGCAAACACCTTTTTTTCCTTTTAACAGGATAAAGCATTTTAATCTCTCTGGAAAAAAAAAATCCACGAGAAATAGCATGCTTCACAGATAGACCTTAATTGTGAGAATTTCTCCTAAGGAAAAACAGGAATTTAAAACAACAACAACAAAAAACCCACCTCATAGATCCTCCTTACCAAGTGGCTTCTCCTGAATTATTAGCAGTGTAGAATGGACTGGCCCTGCCTCAAGTATGGTCCCTCCAACCATACTTGAAATGCTGTAGCTTGAGGCATAGGGGTTGGGGTTTACAAAGAGGGGAACATTTGCCAACTCCAAAAAAAGAACACTCTGGTGGGATGAAGGGGAAAAACAGTTTGGTAATAATGCATATAATTTTAACTTCTTGTGATTTGCACAGTTGTCAGTGAATACAGTGCTTTTGAAATTTTAACAAGAACTGACTATATTATTACAACTATTTTACGAATGATGGGAATGAGGTTCAAAGAGGACAACTAATTTGGTTAGGATGTGACAGGAAAGACTCACTTTGTCAGGACATGCTGCCAGGTTCGTGGAGCTGGGCAATGGCCCGTGGCCCCTGCTAAGTTTACCCAGACAGCCAGGCAAACACACTGACCCTGCCCGCAGGGCCTCACCTCCCCCAGGAACTGAAGGAGAGAAAAAGGCAAGGAAAAACACCAAGAGGAGGAGAAAAGATGTTGATACAGCTCCCTGCCTTCTAACAGAAATAACACATAGGAAATTCATTTATAGCAAGCATGCGCGCGCGCGCACACACACACACACACACACACACACACACACACACAGTTTAGGGACTGTATTTTTAAATTTACTGCAGGTCAGAAAGGCCCTAAGTAGTGGTATCTATAAATAGCACTGAGATCTGGAAGGATAGCCCGCTGGTGGAACATTTTGGCCGTGTGACTACTGCCGTTTCACAAAATATGTGTGGACACACTGCCATTTTTCAACTTGAGAAAGCCTCTGAATGTGGAAAGCAAGGAGCAGAGAGAATGGTTTCTATCACTGTGGTAAAATGAGAAACCGGAGTGTTTTAGTGGAAGAAATACAAAGCTTCTTATAAATCAACTCAAAATGTAAACATACCACTTAAATATTAATCAAGGTAATTATAAAAAACAATCCAGAAAATCTCTGTAACGATCCAAGGTAAATAAATGTCCCCAGACTGAAACAAAACTCAGAACTCATTTGTTCATAACATCACTTGACTTTCTTCGTTAGCTCCTACCAAATACCACATGCTTGGCTACATCAGTCCTAAATGCATATTATCTTGTAGTTGCTATTTAATTGTAACCCAGCAAACTTACAAAAAAAAGTTTATGAAAGAGCAGGACTAAGTCCAAGGCAAAAAAACATAAAAGTAATCATAATAGCCTTCAAACAGAACCACTTTATATTTTTAATAAGGGCTGTTTCTCAATTGCTTCCTTTAGGAATGTGTAAAGGAGGGGATCCGGCATGTGCATAGGGGAGCAAGCATCTTTAAGCCAGACGGTGCTTAAAACTCCTTCCGAATACAGAATGCCAGTAACTTAGGCGGCAGAGAAATGAGAAAGTCTAGTTCTCAGCATCTATGGGGAGTAGTCTCTCTTGAGTGCTTTGACATGCAATTTTGTCAAGGCAGTGTGGTCAGCATGGGCTCTCACACAACAGGAGGAAGTTCAGTTCAAAATGACAGAAATTACATCTATATTACATGGTGATTTGAGGAAACATAATTGCAGACAGAAGAAACAGCAAATGCAAAGGCCCTGTGGCAACGGCTAATGTGCGTGTGGAACAGAAGAAAAGCCTCTTGGCAGAAGCATCATTAGCAAAGGGAAGACTGTCCAGCTCAGTGCTGGTATTCCACTATATAAACTCAAGATTATTAGCTTCCTTTCATCTTCTGAGCTCTTTAAAATCGGAGGAGGGCCTAGGCTAAGTTATCCAAGATTTTTACCGAGGCTCTAAGATATTTCTGGTCACCAGGGAGGCAAGTAACACAGGAACTTACTAGCTGTGTGACCTGGGCCAGCTACTTTACCTCTCTGAGCCTCCATGTCAAATGGGATAATTACTACCATCTTGATAGCATTATTGTGCTGATACACACACACATACACACACACACCCCAGCACACAACTGGTAAACAAAATTACTCCTGACACAATATAAATATTTCTGGCTTTTACCAGTGTATTTTAAGAACTTTCTCTAGTGGATTTTGTCTTAACAGGTCATTAGCTTCTTGAGACACTTCAAGTTAAAGCAGTAAGACCAATGACCTCAACAGACCAATTATAAACACTGATCAGTCAGCTCTGAAGTCTTAACTCAGCGGGAAACCATGATCCAATTAACAAACGTTGGGTTTGTGTACAATTGTTCATAAATATGAATCTGTACAATGTCCATTTAATAAGTTCAAAAACATTCATCTGCTAAAATTCGGAGACAGATTCAGATTGAGCATCAGTCTCACAACATCACCCCCCTCCCCTTCTGTAATGTGCTGCAGAAGAAATGAGTTACAAAACCATCAAAGGTGCTCTCAGAGTCCCATCACCTTCATCTGTACTTGTTTGTCATTACAGAGGTAGCAGATAAATACAAACTCTTCCACTAGTAACAGATTTTCTTTCCTTTATTGTCTCAGCAATCAGTTAACAGCAGAAGTCTACAGCTCTTAACAGCAACAGGTAACAAGTCATCTTTTTGGAACCTGCTGACATTTGGTTAAATGGGATTGTTCTGAGACTCCATAATTCAGGAAGTTCCTACAGGAAACATCGTGTTTGATCTCTATGCAAATGACTCTGGGTGCTTTCAGAGTCACTACTGACATTGCGTTTGAAAGCCCCAAATAAAAGTGTCGGCTCCACATTTCAAAACCAGGTTCTCCCAAAGGCAGGGTAAGGAGAGAAGAGTTGCCCGTCGGAAACAAGATTCATCCTCAGAAATCGCCCCAATTTATCACATTAGGGTCAATTAAATGTGTCAGATAAGAATTTGGTGAATTTGCTTCGGCCTAACACTGCTCTCCTTCTTGAGTACACACGGCTGATGAAAAGCCAGATGTTTTCAATCTGGAAAGCTTAACACTACCACACAGCAAAACCAGCTGGCAACAGCCTGAAACAAAGTGTGTGTCTTGCTGGGAGAAATACCAGTGCTGGAGTGTTTGATCTTTCACACACACCAAACAGAGCTCTCCCTTTCCTGAGTCCACTCTTTTTGCCGCTGTCCTGACAGCTGCCTCTACCAAGGACTTTGGGAGCAGCAGCATGATCTCATTCTTTTTCTTAGCGTTCAAAACTACTTGGAAAAAATAATACACATTTTTACCCCAAATAATATCCTCCTTAAAATGATCTAACCTCCCCCCAAAATGCTTTCACCATTTCATCTGACTTACACCTTAGCAGAGACACATGTGTGTGAACATAGGATACTTTCCAACAATCCATATACCATTAATTCCTATAAGTTGGAAAGAGCTAGACTGAAGGCAGCATTTGCACCCATATATAAAGGGCTGTTGTACAAATTACTTGAATTTTCTGAAAATCTCACACAATGGGAATCTATTATAGGAAACAAGTGCTATCACCAATTCTCTAGCACTTCAAAAGTACCCATCTGTTCCAGATGATACAGGCCAGAAGATCACAAACAAATTTTATCTACAAAGGACAAGCGAACTCCTGAAGTATCACCAATAGGCAGCACTTTGTTGGTTAGCTTGAAACTATAGTTCCTAAAAAAAAAAAAAAAAAAAAAAGGAAAAGAAAACCACTATATTTCTTTATTCCTTTTTTTAAAAAAGTTAAAATGTGAACTTTTCACAATTTCCAACAGGCCTTCTCAGAGGTCACAATGACTGAGTTTTAACTATACACATAAATGGTTCTTTTATGCCACATCATTAGTATCTTCTATGCATAGTGTGTCTTTCTCATAAGAAATTCAAGTACATAATGTTTATTGGTAAATTACATCCAAATTGCAGAAACATTCCAATGATCCTAACATCTATGTCAGATAAGCAAACTGGGGAAATGAAAATATTTACATGACATGGAGAGAATAAAGAAAATACTGCTGAGCCACTAGACCACGAGCAGGGAGTTGTTCTCCTATACGAGTCCTTGGGGATAATCCCAATGTCTAACAGGGAACAAAAATTCAAAAACCATATTTTCAAATAAAGTAGTGATTGAGTAAATCGATCAATTAATGAATTTTACTTATTTATTCATGAGAGACACACAGAGAGGCAGAGATACAAGCAGAGGGAGAAGCAGGTTCCCTGTGGGGAGCCTGATGTGGGACTCAATCCTAGGACCCCGGGATCATGACCTGAGCCGAAGGTAGATGCTCAACCACTGAGCCACCTAGGCGTCCCTCAATGAATGAATCTTTCAATCAACTATTAGGACAGCTACAGAGCTACTGATTTCCAGTATGGTCCAGCTGTTGCATGTCCTCATCTACTGGGAACAGGGGAACTGAGCCGTGATCTTTCCTCTGGGCTTTCAAACCAAGTTCAAGCTGAGATCTGAAAACAAAGAGGGCACAGCAAGAGGCAAGGTGGTCATAGAGCCTGCCTGGAATCACAGGAGAGAAACCAAATTATTGTTGATAGACCTTCATCCATGATAATAATATACAGGTTTATTTCCCACACAGGCTGATCAATATTCTACCTTTGTTGTTCCTTCTCATAAAAATTCCACTCAACCTCCTTGGCTCCCAAGCCTGCACTGTTCTCTAACTTCATATCCACTCTGGCAAGAATCACTGTCCCTCCTTCGTGATTAGTTACTGATGCCACCCCCTGGCTCACAGGGGGCTTAGAGAATTAATTAATGTTTGCAAAGTGCTTGTACATCCACAAGCCAAGGGGTATTATATAAATGCAAATTATTAGCATTATTCTGTTCTCCAATGGGGCAGACTGCCCAGAGCACTTATTCATGCCTTATAAGAAAACCAAAGTCTCCTTAACTAGGTCTTCCTGCATTAAAGGGACTGTCGATTTACAACACCAGATCACCATGCCTGCTCATCAGCCTGTGTTCCAGGCCTTGAGGGTTTTTTTTCCCCTCGTCATAAGGAGCTATCTTGGGACCATTGGTTCTTCTGCTCCAAGCCTGCAAAAGACATCAGAACCTATCATTAAAACAAATCTCACCTCCAGAAAGAGGTTTCACATCTCACTTTCTCATCTTTGGAAGGAGATAAGACCGAGGTCTTGACTTTTTAGAAAGTTCACTGTGTCCCTCGGTGAGAATACCAGGTTGAGTGATTACGTTCCGCTCACCTCAAGGTCTCCTGCTGCTCCAACTGTGGGTAGTATTTATTGCCACTTCCTGCCCTTGAATGTTTTCTAGTCTCCCCCTGTTCTGTTTAAACAAATTCTGTGTTTCACCTGTCATTGCCCCAACCTCAGGAATAAAGGGCATCAGGACACTCGACACCATGGCTATCACTTTTAGGACCTAGAAACTGGTTTATTTTGTTAGGTAGATGGGATGAGCTATTAATATATCATGGTTACACATGTACTTTCTGCCTTTATCTCTGTTATTTTCACTTTAAACCTGGGAAAACAGTTGGAGGTTATGTAAGCATTACCCTGGGTCCTGATCCACAAATATCTTTGGCAACTTTGATTGGTCCTTGAGAATTCCATTCCTTTGTACTAAAGAACATGGCCTTTCATATCACGTCATTAGTATTACACAATATTAGGAGCAAAGCTGTCAAAAAGACCTCTAAACACACTTAGAGTAAGGAGAAATGGCTTTAAATGAGTCTTCCTGTATATTAAAAACAGAAATGAAAACAAAACACAAAAGGAAGAAAGGAGCAAGAACGATTCACTTCGAGTAATGCCTTCATTTTCTGGGTACTTACTGAGCTAGTCTGTGCAAAATAGACATGGTATTGATTTTTAGGATATTTTTTACCTCTCACATTTCTGCTCTAGGACACGTAAATAATTTTGGTAGGAAGAGGACAGGTGAGCAATGACTCCAACCTCTGTTTAGGGCTTCATCTTGGAACTAGAACTGTTAGTCTCAGAGAATGCTGACAAGCCTCGAGCAGGCAGTGGATGAAGAGAAATATGAAAACCGAAAAGTAAACGGACACTTCACATGTTACATTATTTACGTGCCTACATAGTACGTCTACTGCTATGGAGTTTTGCAGTTCAGACAATGCTTTAACAGCTGTCTCATTTCATGCCCGCAACAACCCCATGAGTGAAGTCTGCTACCCCTTTTACAGACAGGAAAGCTATGCCCCAAGGAGCTGAGCAACTGCCTCAGATGGATCGCACAGCCAGTCAAGGCACAGGGCCTGGCCTGGAGCGCAGGGAGCTGTGGAGAACTGGAGAAGAGTTAGCCCGCACACACTAAGCAGAGGATGGGCAAGGTGGAGGAAAAGGTGTGAGACAAGTGGGTGAAATATGCAGGAGAAAGGCTTAAAGCATGGGTGATGCAGCTTTCTTAGAAACTGGCCAGCTGCCAAAGTGCCCCCACTCACAAGGTCTCCCAACACCGTGCCTTACATGTACCAGTTGACCATGGGTTGTCCCATAGCTGTCCTGATGCTCAATCACACCTCAGGGTGTCATAAGGGCCCCTGGACTCCGTCAGCTATTCTGAGAGTCATTCTGAATGAAGGCATCGCAGAGACCATGGCTGACCCCAGTGCCTCAGTTTCCCTCTCATCAGCCCAGAATGAGCCAGTACTCTCAGAAAGCACTGAGTGAAGCGGGTGGAGGAGGGAGGGTATAAACAGAGAATGCCTCGGGAGTCCTGGTAGATTGGCCAGCCCTCTGTGCTGATCTGGAGTGACCCCTCAGTTTCTCCTTCCTCTTTGCTGGACATGAAAGACCCTGCCCCTGTCCTCCCCCTCTCAGCCCTCCTGGGCCAGCCCCTTCCTTCCCGCATTCCTACGGTCTCATGTCTCACAGCTCCACTCCAGCCTTTCCCGTTGGGGCTGGAACTGCCTGTGGACAGAGGCAGGGCTTCATTTTTCTAGGTCCTCCCTGTAGTGCTAATTCCAAGCCAGACATTCCAAGAATGTCTGCCGAACTCTCCTCTGAAAATACCCTAAGTCCTTTTCAAAGTCACCCTTTCTCTCTCCCACTGTTTAACTGATCGTATGAATTCTATTCAGTGCTTGAGAACATTACGTTTTGGAGACAGGACAGCGGGCTGGCCATGAGCAATGAGTTGGGTATCAGTTTACTGGTATGTGAAGTCTCAGGCCCAGGCTTTGGGTGTCCTGTGAGTGGAGGCAGTTAAGAAGCTGGCCTTGAAAGCTTCTGAACACCTTCACATTTAGCCATTTGGATATGCTACAACTACAGCAAGAGGCACAGTGTTGGGCAAGAAGCGTAGCACAACATCTCAATGTTAGTTGAAGGGCTTCTACAATGACAATTCAGGGAACTGTCGTTTAAAATTCCCATCTGTTATAATCATGTCTTAAAGTCCCAGGCCAAGGCCCACACATTCCTGTACCCTCCACAAGTACAACGAAAACAGATGCTTGGAAGCTCCACTGGGGAACAAAGGCAAGCTCATTCCTGGTGCTGATTATTTTCTTCTGCATCTCTTCTCACAGAAAAAAAATATCAAACCGCTATATTCATCAGGACATTGCCCAAAAAGGCAAAACAACAAATCCCAGGTTGGAAAGCCTGAGCATAAGGAAGTCACAAAAGCCTCTGCAACAACTGCCACAATTTGGGGAGTAATCTAAACCGAGCCTCTGAAATGCTTCACACCTTGAGGTCCTTTCAGTGATTCTGGTCTCCTCATGTTTGCAGGGGCAACTGACTTATAGGACGTTCATGGTCTGTAATAGTGAAGTGCTTTCCAACCGAATAGACATTAACAGCGTGCTCCTTCCTTTTCTAGGGCAATGTTAACTACACTCTCCAAAGTAAAACCACATGCTTTGTTTTTAAGGCATTTAACTAAATCACTTTAAATCAACTTAGCTAATCAGAAAAGAACCATGTGTGATCTTCGTACCATGGCAGTGAAAACTTCCCATCAGTTTTGCCAGAATGGGCCAGCCAGTTACCTGGCTGAGTATGGCTAGGCAAGGAATACGAAGCTGGCAGATAATGAAAGTGCTTTAGACCACTTGCCAATTGATTTTCCTCTTGTAAAGGTAGCTCAATTGAAATGTTCAGAATAAACCATGTGTTAGAATTATCTTCTGAAGTAAGAGCTGAGAGCATATTGATTAATAATTATTTGCACTAACAGACTCAACTAAGGCAATATCATCAATTACCTTAAAAATTGGCTCAGATCAATCACAATGGAATCAGTTGAGTTTGAAGATTCATTGTCTTCTGCTTGGTATTTTTAAAGAGATCAACAGAGAGGCAGGGCTCCTGAATGGAGTCCTAGGCAAACACTGGTTAGAATGATTCGTGATTGTTCTGAATATCATATTGACCTAAACCTCTTAACTGAGTAATGAGTCTCCCACGCTTCCACTGAGTGGGAGGTCTCCATGGTAAACAAATGTTTTCCACATTTCATGATACAGGATGGATATGTAGAGTCCAAGAAATGTGTTGCTGATGATAAAACACAAACTGGCCCAGAAAGTAATGATCTGGGAGGCTAACGAGCCAGCAATTGGCACACATCCACACTTCACCTACCTGATCCATGTGCATACATATACTGAATAACGGGTTCATATACTGCATAACGTCTACAGAGTAGAAATAAGAGCATCCGGAAGTACCTTCAACCTAGTACATTCATGCAACTGAATGTGATGTGAATAATGACACCTCTGCAAAAATTTAAAATTTAAATTTAAATTTAAAAATTGGGGGCTTGCTCAATCTTACATATTAACCGGCAAGTCAAAAATACATAACCAGTTTTTGGTATTAATGTCCAGTTCCAACTTCCTGACTCCCCATTCTGCTGCCACCACAGGGACTCCAAAGTCCCAATGTTACCATGCCACTGGTCCCTGCACACTTTTCCCAGGGTGCCCCTCACTGACTAACTCTGCAGCCTCCATCAAGGGGCCTCTGCCCAACCTTCTAGTCCCACAGTGCTCGAAGTGTAGCCTGTGGACTTCTGGGGGTCTTCCAGGCCTTTCAAATAGTCTATAAGGTCAGAATTATTTTATAATGATGATAAGACATTATTTGCCTTCTTCACTGGATTAACATTTGCACAGAGAGTACACAGACAGGGGGTGAGGGGGTAAGTTGAAATAGCTGGTGCCTGGCACCCATCAAGGTAGCAGCACCCATGATCCTGCTGGTCATTGTATTCTTACCCTCCAAGTACTAGAAGGAAGATAAATGCCATGTCCACTTAGGCATACTCTTGATGAAGTGGTAAATATTAATTTTAGTAAATCATGACCCTAAGTATATGACTTTTTAATATTCTATCAGTGAGAAACCAAATGCACATAAAGCTCTCGTGTTGCACACTGAAGGGTGTTGTCTCAACATCCTTGTTATTCAGACTTCAGGCCTTAAAAGGCATTTTTATAACAGAACAAAAAGTTTATTCCTGTAAGTTTTAGTTTTCACACTACAGCGGCTTGTCAAGTTTCGGTGTAGACAACTACCCACAAGCAAGGTGGTCTGCCTGCATAGACTGCAAACAAAACAACCCCCTGAATGGGATCAAATGTAGAAGCAGTTATGAGAATCCAGCTGTCTTCTCTTGACGAGCCAGAACCTAAAGAATTTTCTAGAAATGTAAAACAGTGGTGGTCTTCTCACTACAGTGCTTTAATTTTGAAGAATAGTTAGTTCTTTTATATTAAATTGTATCATTTATGGTAGCTTGTAATGGGCTTATTTTTGTTGATTTTAAAGGAATGAATAATTTTTTAAATCTCTCAGTTTAAATTTCAATTACAGTAAACATCAGTAGATACTTACCCACTAAATAAAGGAAAAAACCTCTTGGAGGCCCTCAATAATTTTTCAGAGTGTAAAGGGCCCCTGAGACCAAAGAACTTGAGAACCGCTGCTCTGGTCTTAAGCTGGGCACCTTCTCCCCAGGCCATTCCTGCCCTCAGGAGCCTGCAGCCTAACAGGGAGACCTGCCAGCAAACGATTCAGAATGCTGAGTGATGAATACTGTGGCCAGAGGCCCGGAGTGCAGGAGCAGGAGGCCGGGGAGCAGCAGAAGCGGAGCCACGGACGTTAGAACGGCTTGTGCGTTGTGGGTCCTGCTCACGGGGTCAGTGGACGGAGCAGAGAACCTGGGAAAGGGGGGAGGCGGCGGGGTGGGGAGAGCCGCGGCCAATCCAGACCAGAAAAGGTGATGATGGGCCATCAGGAAGCCTTTCAGGGGACAGGGGACAGACGGAAGACTTGGGTTTTAGCAGAAAGGCTGTGTCAACAGCGTGGACAAGAGTGAGGGGCGCGTGCTGGAGAGAGGCAGGGCAGCCAGAGGAGGCCACCGTGGAAAATGCAGGTGAAAAATAAAGCCTGAACTTAAGCGCCAGTGTTTGGGGAGCAGATGGGGGCAGGGCAGGGCATCGTTACCCAGGGGAGACCTGGAATCGGAAGCAAGCGTGTCTGGAGGAAAGCTTCTGAGCTGAACCGGGGAAGGTGCTGGGCTGAATGCGAGACCCCGGGGAGCCCGAGGGGCGGCTTTGCTCAACGTGGCGATCACCAAGCCGTCGCGCCGGGCTCCCTCCCTCAGAGAACCAAGGGGTCCGAGAGCGGGACGAGGAGAGGGTCCCAGCAGGGAGGAGGGTACAGCTGAGGTCCGCACGGAACACACTGCCTGGCCCAAGGGAGGCACAACCGTGACCCTTCAGATCACTGAACTCCAAGCAAAGCGTCCGAGATTCAAAAACAGACGTGCCCAGCCGGGGACACTCTCCGGTCGGGCCGCGGCCTCGGTGTGGGGCACAAGGCGGGGAGGGCACGGGCGCCCGTCAACACCGGTGTTGACTCGGAAGGGTTGCCGCCGTGTCGCCGCCCGCGCCCAAGAGCCAGCGACCTTCCGAGGGAGCGACGGCAGCACCAGCATCTCCTCCTGCTTCCACGCCGAGCAGGCAGCGCAGTCTTAGACCAGGGCACGGAAGACTGCGAGACAGGTATGTCTGTCCCTTACCTGCCACCAAAACTGTTTCATAGCAATGAACTAATTCTATCTCTGAAGCCAGGAAACAGATACTCCGGGCTTAAAACACGGACCCATTTGAAATCCAAGGACTTGGCCTAAACACGCAATCTGGTGCAAAGAGCGAGCTCTCACCGTGTGAAGCGGACTTGGCAGGTGCTTCAAAATCAAGCTTTCACACCCTGGCCTCAGCCACTTTCCCGACTGCCCTTTAGGCTGCTGCGTTGGGGGCAGGAACAGGGCTATTCTCGTAAGACCGTTTCTGTCTTCTCTCTCTCTTTTTAAAAAGATTTCATTTATTTATTCATGAGAGACACAAAGAGAGAGGCAGAGGCATAGATAGACGGAGAAGCAGGCTCCATGCAGGGAGCCTGATGTGGGGCTGGATCCCGGGACTCCAGGATCATGACCTGGGCCGAAGGCGGGCGCTAAACCGCTGAGCCACCCAGGGATCCCCGTTTCTATCTTCTCAACATGGATCTTCAACTATTCAATAATTTCCTTGTTGCTTTCTGCTTTGCAAAAAGTTCTTCCATTTTTTTTAAACTAAAGGCTCCTCGCTGCAGATGCAATTCCTTGCCTCTTCTGTCCCAGTGGGGCCAGGAGACACCTGACGGCTGCCCCAGGAGAACAAAGACTGTGTCCACCAGGGTGAACAGCCCAGTGGGGGTTGTTGATGGCATGCACCTGCATCCTTTGCATCTTGCATGGAAAACCCTAGGATCCAGGAATAAGTAGCGAGCTCTTCTCTCTGTGTCTCAAGGCTTTCTATGAAGCCATTACATGAAAGTACCTTGGGGTCCCCATGTGAATGAGACAGAAAGAGTGATTCTCACACCCACCATCCTCACTGTAAAAGGATCACTCCCACCCTTCCATCTGTGTTAGAGGTAAAGGCACTAAAACTAGAACACATTTTTTATAGCATTCTCTTAGGTGAAACTCAGTTTCAAGATATACCTGAGCCAGTGTGAGCCCCTAAAACTGATTTTTGAAGGCAATGGGAATACCAGTAAAGACAAGTCTTCCCTGAATTATACAAAACACCTTTTGAATTAAACAAGTAATTCTTTCCACTGAAGTATCTAATTTGAATTTAAACATTTCTTTACATGCTACCTTAATTAGATGCACGTTTCTCTCAGCATCTTAATTTTATGCATTTTACACTTCTAAGCAGCTTGCTAGTGAGGATTGTTATTTGCATTCATTTACATACAATTTGCAAGAAATGTTGAAAAACCTAGAAAGGCAGAGACTGTAAATTCATGGATTTTTTCCCTAAATAAAAATGTCAATTCTATGAAGAAACAAACAGTGCATTTCCCCCTTGCTTACCTATAGTACTTTCAAGACTACTTTTAATATTTATACACACAAAGAGATCCATTTAATGAATGCCAGAATAGGAAGATTTTCCCCTGCAAGTTATTAACAATGATGAAAAAGTCACCAAACTTCTAATCGCCTTCTTAATAAGAACATGAAACAGTCTCAAGCAGATGATGCCTCCTGAAAAATATTACTTGCAAAGTGCATCTTCTCATACAATAAGGACATATTTTATCAATTCTACTCTAAAGATTCATCCAATTTAAAACTATTTCTTTTAGCAATGGGTAGTTTATTCTGTATGATTTTCACTCTAGTTAATTGGATTTTCTTCACATCCCTCTCCTCTCTTGAGCTTGAATTTATACTTACAATAATTCCACCTTCCTACAGAAGTGCTAATGGAAGCTAGAGGACCAATTTGGGCCACTCTTTATGTCAGAAAATTCAGCTGGTTATTTTTCAGAGATGGAAGTTGTTGATACTTTCCTGGTTTGCAATGCCTTGTATTTCTACTAACATCACAAAATATGGGGTGCTCCTCTCCTAGTGACCTTGAGCACTGGCTCAGACAGGGCTCTTGGAATAGACCTCCTAGAGCAGCCGTTTCTACAAGAACTACAGGGGGAGCAAAATGGTAGAAAACACTTAAAATAGAAGTGCTTCGACATTAAATTTTATCTCCCTAATTTCTTTGGAACCTGTGAGGGAGCTCCCCCACCCAAGTTTCATAAAGTACTACAACTTACAGAAGGCTCTCCCCTTACATATTGAAAGTAATTTTAGGTTACAGATCTGAGCTTCATAAAAGAAAGCTGCCTGTCCAAAATAAGACATGCCTAGGCAAAATTAGAGTTTTGACATTCTTATAGTTGTAAAATGTTATCTGGCAGATGGAGTTTATCCTTGAAAAATAGTGGAAAGGCTGGCCATGGAAGTTGCTTCCTCAGAGCAGGAAGGGAGGCAAGGGTGACAGTGTTTCGTGGAAGTTCCTGACACAGCAGGCTCTGGGAGCTTCCTGTGTGGGCTCAAGCTGGTCACGTGACTTCCCCATGCCTCAGTCCTCCTGATGCAAAACCAACATCTTGCAGAAAAAGCAAAAACAGATGCTGCACTTGAGATGATCTCTCTAAAGTAAACAAATTAGGGAATTTATACATCAACTGTGGTCTCTGGAAATCAGTGAGAGCTGAGTTTCCTAAAATAATTCAAGAAATCACTATGAATATCCTATAACATGCCAAAGCTGTTTTTTTTTTTTTTTTTTAAACAAATGCCTTTCTCCTTCCATTCTCAAGACACTGTTAGATGGATGAAGGAAGATGCACCATGGAACAAGAATGAAATGTAACTAAATTATTGCCCATAGTCCCTGAAGAGTGCCAGTGGGACTGCAGTGGAAGAAAAAAGCAACACCATTTTGATCTAAGTGCTTAGAGAATTTTGTTTTGGTAAATTTAGATTTTACATATACCAGAGGTGTGATTACATATACTAGAAAAAGTAAAATTTGGTGAACTTATCTATGAAGCCAAAATTCAGCATATGCTGGTTTATAAAACAGATTTGCTATTTTTGCTCTAGCAGAATAATGGGATAATGAAGTAATCCTCAACCCTGATTGTGTAATACCCTATATCGTCTTCAAATATCCCAAGATATGCTCAATTTCTCTATGCTGAGTTAACAGGAGACTCCAAATTGCTTTATTTTACAAATAATATTCCCAACAGCATCTCTTAAGGAAAAGCATATCAATAATTAATCCAACAGGGGCACCTGGGTGGTTTAGTGGTTGAGTGTCTGCCTTTGGCTCAGGTCATGATCCCACGGTCTTGGGATCGAGTCCCGTGTTGGGTTCCCCACAGGGAGCCTGCTTTTCCCTCTGCCTGTGTCTCTGCCTCTCTCTGTGTGTCCCTCGTGAATAAATAAATAAAATCTTTAGAAAAAATAATTAATCCAGCAAAAGAGTTGCAAAAAAGCTGAACACAATTGATCCAAAGTTTGTGGATTCTACCTGAAATTTTCTTCGTGTTTAATCCCAATCTGAAAAATAAACTTGTTTTTTTTTTTATGTGCCCATTTGTAGTCTTAGACAAACAAGACCCTCAGCACTGACAATGGACTTTTTTTTTTTTTTTTTTTTGACAATGGACTTTCTTCAGCAGGCTGTGCAAGCAGTGTCGGCACTTGGAACAGGCCCTCTGTGAATATAATGTATAATCAGCATGTTTGGAGAATGCCTGCTATGAATACACACACATACGCATTCAGACACAAAGTGAAGATTAACTGACACACGAGGTGCCTGTCAGAGAAAAATTCTTTAAAACAGACAAATGATAAGTAGAGACATCAAGAGCAAACATTTATAGTGTGTTTATGTGTTGGGACAGGAAACAAATTTACCATCCTCAAGAAATTAGCTCCAGTTAGGAGACAGGATATATTTATATAACTAAGAATATAAGGCATCATATGTTACATAAAAAATGAGAAGCAGAAGGTACTGTGAGAAGCAGCATTTAAAGATGTATTTAGAGTCATGCGGATGGGCACAAACACCCGGAGCGGAATTGTAGGTGTGTGATGTCAGCAAACGTAACGGGCGGGTTATGTGTGTACACAAATACATACCCGCATCACTCACGAGCAGAAAGCCTGCCGCTCCTCAGATACAAAATCTTGGGCAAGCTCATTAATCATCTCTTGAAACCTTAGTTTCCTGATCTATTAAACGTGGATGACAGTAGGGACTCACTTTGAAAGAGAAATGTAGTGAAACCCAACTGAATGCACACACAGTGCTTACGCAGTGCCTAGTGCGCCGACAACGCTTTCAAGAAATATGAGCTATAATTGAACTGATTTACATTAAACTTACCTCACCCCCTCTTAGCCCAATTATTCATTCTATGTCATTTAATTTGTTCCCATAATGACTTTTCCCATCCCTTTAATCAGTCTTGTGGCTGGCCTGGGAGCCCCCTTGTCTACACTTTCTAGAAATAAGTGACCCAGACGGAGTTCGGTGTTGCAGTGCTCTAAGGGTTACACTGCATGATGACTGCATCTCGGCTCTGTGACATAATGCTTTTACAGAGCACACTGAACTGCCCTCATCTCTACCCTATCAGACCTAATTAGGGAGCATTATAATTTGAGAGTCACTCTCTAAAATCACCTTTATTCTTAATATCCCTGAAGCTCCTGAGGTTGTGTCCTAGTTCTGGCATTTAAGACAAGGTATCAATTTTTGATACCATACAGGGATGGTCCTATCTCCCATCCTACGTTGACCAATGTGTGAAATAAACAGGCTCTCCAGGGAAGCTTTGAACTCATCCTGTCACATAGAATTTCAGGAGAGTGGCATTTCTCCTTACTTTGTTTTGACCTGTACTACCTTTTAAGTTAATACTTTGTAATACTTCAGTTAAATACTATATACTCTTCTATTCTGATTACAATCAAGTTAAGAGGAAGACCAGAGCCCAGAATCTCTGTAACATCCTATGAGGTGCCTCCCTCAGCTAATTCTTTTGTTTTGGTGTTACCGTGCAATGAGAGCTTTGTATGTCCATCTTAAGAAATGGCTGGTTGCGTCTGGAAGCAGGTAGATATTACACTTTATGACCTTGTGCTTTCCCATCTGTACTCACTAGATGAGAAAATATTCAGCTCCAAGCTAAGTTAAATTAATTTGAATAGCACAAGATCTTGAAACAATGTCTTCTATTCCAAATTTAGTGGAATAGATATCTAGCTCATAATCTTGAACAATTTATTGTGGTGACCAAATACTATGTATGTATTCTTAGGAAAAACACTTGCTTGTTTTTAAGATTCAGTTGGCTTCTGAGTACTCACAGATGGTCTAAATGTTTTAATTACTCTGTCTGAGGAACTGATTGGCCCAGGACTGGAATGACACTTCAATCTCCTGGGTTTTGTCCCACTGGCACTCAGTCCAGGCTGAACTCTTAGGACAATACATTGTTTTCCTCTAACAAAAGACACAGACCACCTGTCCACCTCAACCAAACAAATAAAAACAGCACAACAATAACACAACCAACCCCCAAGTTCTTGTGTATACATACCCCTTTGTTAAACCTTCAACAATGCAAATATCGTTTGTGTGTGTTTAATTACTTTAGGACATCCAAGTTACCCTAGCCCTTCTCTCTTACTCAGACCAGGTACTTACTGAGGGAAGAGTAAACTCAGGACTCCAGGTTAACAGATCAAAGTGCTTTTTTTTTTTTAACCTAAATTATCTAGTTATTTGCTTGAATTCTCCCCCATAGTCTATTGTGTAACCTTGGCTCCTACTACAGAAGAATGTGAACCTGGGGGCACCCAGGCAGCTCAGCTAGTTCAAAGTCTAACTCTTGATTTCAGTTTTGGTCATGATCTCATGCTTGTGAGATCAAGTTCCGAGTCTGGCTCTGCACTGGGTGTGGAGCCTGCTTAAGATTCCCTCTCTTCCTGTCGCTCTGTCCGTCCTCCCCCACCTTCCCTGCACACTGATGTGCTCACTCTCTCTCTCTTAAAAAAAAAAAAAAAAAAAAAAAAAAGAATATAAATCTGTTATTATGTAATGAGATGGATGGGATATGCTCCTGGATCTTATGTCAACATTCAGTTCTTAACATTAATAATGATAGTAACAAGTTTTTAGGAGATGATGCAGTAATTAAAACTGTGAAAAATTTCTATAAGCATAATTTCTGGCCAAATTAAACTTTAAGATCACTTTATTTTTTGATTATCAAAGAACCCTAATAAATTCAGATAATAAACAAAAGAAGATAAAAATCACTAATAATCCTGACAATTATGATTTTAATGTTTTGTTCTTTTTTCTCATAGTCAACATTCAATTAGTTGAAGATTTATCATATTTCAGTAAGTTCCACCTAGATACTGATTTTTAACTAAAATTAATTTAAAATCTAGAAGAATGCCCATTTGAAGTCACTGGTTAGCATATGCATATACACATAAAGAAATAGCTGGAAGGATTGCCCTAGAAGGATCATGATAGACTATGGCATCGTATTTATTTCTTTCTTTATGTTTTTCTGCATTTCAATTTTTTTAAAAGATTATTTATTCATGGGCAGCCCCGGTGGCGCAGCGGTTTAGCGCCGCCTGCAGCCCAGGGCATGATCTTGGAGACCCAGGATCAAGTCCCATGTCAGGCTTCCTGCATGGAGCCTGCTTCTCCCTCTGCTTGTGTCTCTGACTCTCTCTCGCTCTCTCTGAATAAATAAATAAATAAATAAATCTTTAAAAAAAATTTAAAAAAAGAGATCATTTATTCATGAGAGACAGAGAGAGAGGCAGAGACATAAGCAGAGGGAGAAGCAGGCTCTTTGCAGGAGCCTGATGTGGGACTCGATCCTGGACCCTGGGATCACGACCTGAACTGAAGGCAGCTGCCCAACCGCTGAGCCACCCACGCATCCCTGCATTTCAAATTTTTATAGTGCACATGATTCCTTTTACTATTTAAACAAAATTATTCTATTTTGGTAGAACACTTTCTCTAGCTGTTATTTTGCTTTATGATAGTCAACTGAATGACAAATGCACCCTGACATTCCTTTATAGATTACAAATTTGTCAAAAGCCGTTAATTCCCTTAGAATGTGTCATGAAATAGGCAAATACAAAGGGGAAGTCAAATTGCCAGATTAAATCTCAGGCCTTGAATTTAACTGGGCAGTGACTTGATAGCTGCAGACTCATCCTAATATGCCCGTCACCCTGCTCTGTGTGCTGGGGGGTTGTTTTAATAAAAAGTGGCCTCAGCCTGCAGAAGCCACCAAGAAGCCACACATAAAACTGGAGAGAATAGTGCTGCTGTGAGGACCAAGAGGTAATAACAAGTGCTCTTAGCTGATGATCCCCTGGGGC